>NC_090883.1:14335305-14337805 GCF_036669925.1 Montipora capricornis
AAATCACTAATATGCTGCGAGAGCCCCCGAATTTGCAAGGAGCCTAATATTTGCCTATGTTCATGTATATTGAGCAGCCTACAAAGACACTTCATGCGTTAGAAAGAAAACTGACTCAGACAAAGCATCGCGAAGGATAGTAACAGACCACAAATGGAAAAAAAACTCTTCCCTGTGACTCAAAGAACTCAATCCGTGCTTCCGAAAAACGAGAAATAAAAAATAATAATATTCCTATTTCTTCTGAAGAATGAATCGGTTTGAGAATTCCTTTCAATGTCTGCATGTAAATCGGACTGGAATCGATTTCCACTGACATGTTCCAGAGATTATTACGCAGAATCCAATAAAGAGGCTTTGAAATATATTGCATCATTGTAACGATGCATACCTCGTAATTAAGCGAAGGCTTCACTAATATTTTTCACGACCAGAAACTAAGATGTTCACCACTGATTGATTATTCATGTTTCTGCTTTCTGGTTGCAACGTATTTGCTTATCAACTATAATCATGCTAAACTTCAAATTTAACGGTACTTCTACCAGCTTCTACCATCTGAGGGTCAGCGTGTGAACATTTGTGAATCTCTGTATACAAGATGAAAACTATGTGTATTTTTAAGGCTTAAAATTAACTGCAAAACTCGTACCCCTCATGAACTGTTTATCGCTTGGATACGGTAACCCAGATCTCCTCAGCAGGTGAGGTAACCAGACGATGAACAGGTTTAACCTGCTGTCCCTCAACAAGATGGAACTTGAATCGTTTGAGGAGAACTGACAAGAAAACCAGTCCTTCCGCGATAGAGAATCGCCAACCTGGGCACTTGCGCTTTCCCGCAAAACCAAATGGCTGGTAGCTTAGGTTGGGTAGCTGTTTGATGTTTTCCGGATTAAAACGATCAGGATCAAACCTGGAAAAGTAATTTCGAAAATGCTGTAACCATGGACGTGTGTTTTATAATCACGTTTTTCTTGTGTATGCAATGTTTGCAACTATCGGAGCAAAATGCTTTCGACTTGACCTTTCTTCCAGCGACAAGCTGACTCACAAGTCTGCACCCGATATAGAAGAACAAAATCAGAACCCTGCTGAACCCAAGAATGGTTACCTTTGAGGTTCTGGCCATAGGTTGGGATCCTGCAGGACAACGCCAAACGGCAGCAAGATCGGAGTCTGTAACACAATTATAGAAAAGAAGTAGACATTGGAGAGTTTCAGAAAACAAACCATCAAATAAATACGAACAGCACTGCCACGCTGTTAGCTTTTGCGGAAAGTTCTGGATTTAAGCAAAACGGGACTAACGGTCTCTAAATAACTTTCAAGATCATGGAACCAGTGCTTAATAAGCAGTTCACATGAACTTCGCCATCAAGCTACAACAAGTTGCAAAATTGTTGAGACACTTTCATTAAAAAACACCTTTTCTAGCTTCCACTACCCGCCGTATCTAGAGTTTAAACCTTTCCCACTTCCCCTCCCCTCTCCTCCTTTTTTTGTCTTGCTAGCAACACTGATAAGGGGGGGGGGGAGGGGGGCTGCAGTGTGAGAGATAATAGGTACATTGATAACGCCTCAAGAAGGTGAAGTGTCTCCACTATTTTTGCAACTTGTTGTAGTTCACAAAAGTAACAATATAAACGAAACACAACAAGGTTAAAAACCCCAACTGACAGAACAGATTGATCCACGTAGTCCCTGTTTCAAAAGCCAAGCAACCAACCAGCGAATTTGGTTGCCATGATAAATTCTTGGGTGCCCATTAGAAAATCCCCGTTGATTAAATTCACGGCGTGATGAGATACAATCGCATGGCGATCAAAGTTCGAATATCCCATAGTTCATAGTGTGCGCCTGTGGTTTTCTGTGGAAGTCTTGGCATTTTCGATCTCCATCGCCTTCATTTTTGTGATTGTCGCATTTCCCTATCTGACAATGTTTTGGAAAAGCTACGGATATTCAAAACACGAGAAATATTCAGCTGCGCAAAATCAATTATTATTAACTTCACACTACTATCGGACATTGACAATAGAAATGCGACATGTAAGTGGGGTGCTGCTCATGATTAATTCACTTTCTATTTGTGGCTGGGTTGTCCGTTGTTTTTTCTTTGGGCAATCAGGCTTTGTGTTACCAAAAAACTGGTCGCCTGGTAAACTTTCTGGTCGTTTCGGACAACCGGACGACCGTTAGTTTCTAGCACTGTTGATCGGGCTCACTTGTGGGCAAAACGAAGTCTCCTCCTCAAAGGGAAATTATTATTAAATTTGTTAGCCATTTTATAAAATTTATAAACGCACCGTATAATCTTGGTAGGAGGAAGATTTAAATTAATAAGGACCAAAAATCAGCATTTTATTGCAATTTGGGGGTGAGATATTGGCCCTTTCATGCTTCAGTGACTCCACACAAATCCTTGTAATTTTGGAAGGGTTACGTTTTACAAAAGTTAGCCGTGTAGCACTTATATTTCAACAGACTTAACTGATCA
>NC_090883.1:14340305-14342805 GCF_036669925.1 Montipora capricornis
TGAAAGTGGAACATCCTAATTCTTAAGCAACGATTCCGCTATATTATGTTCAAGAAAATCGTCTCTGTAAGGGTTACCAAACTGAAATAAAATTGGGTAGCATGAAGGCAGTTTAAGAGGTTGCCATCTTTCTCCCGAATGAGTACTGCGCAACGGGCTGTTACTTTGTTGCCTCAGAAACACGTAGACTGAAATTTCAAAGGAGCTGAGCGTCTAAGGCCAATTTTGCTATAAACAACAACAAAAATGAACTGTGCGCTTGCTAGCCCTCTCAACGATCAGTGGGAAAAATGTACCACAAATTCATCGGATTTAAAATGCTAGAAAGGAATATTATATTTCACTGACATTTTTTCCACACTTATTTTTTGCGGCCCTCTGGTTGGGAAAAAACACAGCTCATCGGAAATTTACTGAACTCGTGCTAATAGGGTCAACTGGGTTACCTCAACGCTCTAACCCACTGATATCCAATGGTTTCATTCATCAGTCCTTTTATGGGAACACACGAGTCCAACAATATGACCTGCTCCCAACTGAGTGGTTAGAAATGTTCAATAAGCCATTTCCGAGTTCATGTCTGCTTTCTCTTCAAAGCGAGTCTAAGTGCGAAGGTTTTGTGATGGTAATTAGTTCTACTTTACATATGAATGAAAACTAATTTTCATAAGAAACACTTCGCAACTAGACTCGCTTTGAAGAGGAGGCAGACATGACCCAAGTTAGTCAAGCAGAGCGCCTCTTCAACAGAAGGGCTAGGAGTCTTCTATCAATGACAGCTAACCTGCTTGCACCACAGGCAGATCCAGACAACGCGCGGTGCCAAGCCAAGCTTGAAGAGCGCAAACAGCGACAAACTAAGTATTACTAAAGAGGTGCTATTGATCTGGATCCGTTAAGGAGAGGAGATACTGTGAGATTGAAAATGTTGCAGTTGGGCAAGCGCAAGTGGCAGAAAGGAATTGTACGAAGGCGGCTAGAAGAGAGATCATACGAGGTAGAGACGCCCCACAATGTTGTGCGTGTTCACATACGTTTGACAAATGAGCCGTCACTGCCATTATCAGACGAGACCTGCTGAGGTCCCAGTGGTGCCTGCTCCCTGTTTTGTACCGTCATACGAGTCGCAGACAAGTTCTTCTGGAGAAGTTAGTCCACCCGTGTCGAATCAAGGAGTTTCGTTTCTGAGCAACTCTAAAGTTCCTTCAACTGCAGTGACCTCGCAAACCCAAGCAGGTGCTAAGACGATCAGAGCATCCGCGACCTCTGCCAAAGCACTTAAATGACTTTGTTCTGACATGAAGCCGTGAACACTTAGAACACTAATACCTTAAACACGTTATCACTGAGGTCGATTTTTCTTTTTTTTTTTCCTTTGTCTATATAAGGGAGGGTGTTATAATATGTATTAGTACGTGTCTCCAGGGACCTGTTCCCGTGGTCCCCTAGCTTATTGTGTATTCTGCTTGTAGCTTTCAAGTTCAGTTATAATCTTGTCGAGTGGAGAGTAAAGTGTTTTTTGCGTTTACTCTGTTTCGTGTCCCTCATAATATTACAGCATTGCCATATTTTCCGATTCTTGTTCCAAGCCAAGCTGGCGTGTTTCAATGTAATACCTCAAAAATTAAGCAGAGGACGTTTCCCGTGTTTCCATAGCCTCATCTAAACACGAGGGGAGTTGGGAGAATTCAAGACAGTTGTGCAAACCCTCGACTATGTCTCGGGTTTGCATAACTGTCGAGAATTCTCCCAACTCCCCTGAGTGTTTAGATGAGGTTATGGAAACAAGGAAAAAAGTCCTCTATTGCTTCTATAAAATATTTCTCAAAGACCATTAAACAAATGAAGGAAAATGCTGTTTTTTTTTTACTTCTTGATTGAAACAGATTTTCTTGACACACGCTCATATTTCCTACCAACCAATCAAAACGCGCGTCTGACAATACATAACCAATCAAAATTCGTGCATCACTGTGGTGTTTCCATACTCTCATCTAAGCACAGCTTTTGACCAATGATAGTGCACATACTATCCTAATTATTTTATAAAGTGGAATAAATTACATCAGTAAACCTCCCTTTCTGACCTTGAACCGACAAAGTTTCCCCACGGTTTTTTAATTTTAAGGTGATTCATATTTGCTGGCTATTGACAGTTGACTCTGAAATGGCCTTTTTTCTTTTACACTTGCTCGCTGAACTCGTGCGATTCAACAGGAATTTTTTAAGGGCCTCTATATATTCTCTTGAGGCAAAATAAAATAACTGCACATAGCTGCGAATTAAAAAATGTCCGTTAAAAAATACAACTTACTTCAGTTCGGAGGCCACTTGTGGTTTAATATCTTCATCTCCCAAAACTTCTGTCACTTCTTCGTAAACTTTTTCTTGAATCTCTGGATGTTTTGTCAGGTAGTATAAACACCACGTCATCACTTAAAAAATAAGAGATTTAGTTACCACATTATCTTCGTCAATAACTTATTGAAAACAATAGGAT
>NC_090883.1:14350305-14357805 GCF_036669925.1 Montipora capricornis
TTGAAGATCTCAATAATCTAGCACGAACGTAAGGTTGTAAACGTCAGTGATGTAGCTTGGGGCAACACCATGTAATCCCTTGAAAGTAAGGACCAGTGTTTTAAAATGGACACGCTTTTCAATTAGTAGCCAGCGTAGTTGTTTAAGTACCAGACTGATGTGGTCAAATTTCTTTGTGTACTTCAGGAGACAAGCAGCAGCATTTAAAACTTGTTGTAACTTCTGCAGTTCATATTTAGGTACACCAAAAAGCAATGTGTCAACCCGGATGTTACAAAGGCATGACTAAGTATCTCCGTAGTGTTGAAGGACAAAAACTTCCTGTTCTTTAATATACTTCGTAAATGGAAGAATGAGCTTTTACATACAGCATTTATCTGGGAAGACATGGACATGGTTTTATCTAAGATGGCACCAATATTCTTAACTGAGTCTGACGGGGTGATGACTTCTTCTCCAAAGACCAGAGGCGAGTTCATTAAGATGAGTTTTGAACAGATGTGATTTTAGTCTAATAGCAAAAACCTTCTCCATAACCTTTGATAAAAATGAAAGTTTAGAGACTGGACGGAAGTTGGAAATAATCTCATGGTCCAGCTGAGGTTTCTTTAATAACGGTGTAACTACAGACTTCTTCAAGCATAAGAGCACACTAGATGTCTCCAGATAAATATTAACAATGGTCGTAATTACAAGTAAGATGCCAAGTAGGCACTTCATCAAGAGACTTGAAGGTAAAGGATCAAGAAGAGATGACTTCATTGAAAGTTTAGCCACGTTAACAGATAATTCAGCAGTTGTAGTTGGCTCAAAAACTAGTTCGCTGTCAACGAAGTTATGATCAAATGATGCAAACGCTTCAGACTGTATTGGATCAATTGGTGGAAGTTCACTCCTGATAGTCGTCATTTTATCATTAAAGAATTCACAAAATTTCTAGCAAGCTCAACACTTGAGGCGGCAGTGGGACAGACTTTAGAAGGCTTGCAATGAAGTACAAAATCAATTAAACGAAAGAGTGGCTTTTGATCAACACCAGCTTCTTCAATCAGAGACGTATAGTATTTCATCGTGGTGGAATAAATAAGATCCTTCAGTAGCTTACATCGGTCAAGATATTTCTGACGATCTACATCAAGCCCTGATTTCTGACGATCTACATCAAGCCCTGATTTGCACCATCGCCCCTCTAATCTTCACCCAACCATTTTATGCTGGACAATTTCCTTGCTGTACTACGGTGCAGATGGTCGAATAACGATGGACTTTCTCTGAAGAGGAGTGTGGTTGTCAAGCAGGGAAGATACATGTACTACAGCATCATACTGATCACAGAGATCTTGAAGAGTCAATGCTGATTGAGATAGTAAAGGAGAAGATAGCAAATCTTGATGAAATTGATCACTGTCGGTGTTGCGATGTTTGCAAAAAGTAACTTCTTTTCTTGGAAGCGGTGGTTTAGATACACTGAGGTTGAATAATAGTGCAGAATGGTCGGAAATACCAGGATCCACAACAGATACATTAGATACAGACAAGTCATTACATCTAGTTATAATCAGGTCTAAGGTATGTCCATTCTTATGTGTAGAAGATGCAACGTGCTGTTTACGGTTGAAAATACCAAGAAGATTGTTGAACTTACATGCAGCAATATCGTCAGGAATGCCCACACGTATATTAAAATCACCAATTATGATGATGTTACCAGGGGGAATACAAACATGCTACAGTAGCGAAGAGAATTCATCAAAAAATGACAACGATGAAGAAGGAGGAAGATAATTAAGTCTTGCTGGCGTAGAATTTGATCAGAGGTTCGTCTCCATAGATTCAAAAGATTTGCCGAAAGATTTAGGATCAGATTTGTCCAACCGTAAAGTGTTGATATATAACAAGCCCACTCCAACCCCAATGCCAGTGATCCTTAGTTGGTGTACATAAATAAATAGCCATTTGGACAAATATCGCTCACAACATAATCAGATTCATTACCAGAACGAAGCCAAGTCTCAGTTAAAGCCATAATATCAACCTTATGTCCACAACGAAGTCTTTAACATCCAATGATTTGTGTTTATTGACCGTTGACCGTGCATTTAAATGGCATAAATTAAGCAATCTTTTTGAAATAGCAGGCAGTCGGTCCCCAGAGGATGAAATGATGATATTCACAAGGTTTGAAGGATTCCTTCATTTCACTCCGGTGAATATGAACTTCGATGTAAAATTGTCCGTATGATGATCCGAAGAAATAATGGGACAAATTGGCATTGGTTATGGGATAGGTTAGGATTATTTAGGGATTTGGCGGGAGGATTTTCAACATTCTACGTCTGCCAGTCGTCCTTGTTACTTCTTCCCGATCGAGTTTTTTTTTTCTTTGGTAGTCTGAATAGGTGCAAACCGTATTTATCATGTAATTTCTACCCAGGTACAACAACGTAATACTGCCTTTTCTTCAGGGTCTGGTGCCGCTTCATTAGATGAGGAATACATTTCCACAATTTTTTTGGCCACATCTTATGAGTGGTTTTGGGGTTTTTTTGGTATATGGCACGGCACAATCGAATAGATTCATTGATACTTTATTCTTAGTATGTAATTTTAACCTATGAAAGGTAATTTTCACTCTCACGTAGTATTCAGTTTGTAAGAATCATTTTCTTAGTCACCTTTTTAACTCAGCGTCCATTATGGAGTCCGTGAGGAATAAAGGCTTTGTTTTGCATTGTCTTTGCACGTACAGCCTCACACTGAATGGAAAGGTTAGACATGCAAAATCTTTTGCTTGGAGTATTATGAGTCTGTTATCGATGTTTTTTAATGAGGTAGTTTTTCTGGGCTTCCTTTGCTCAGCAGACTGACTGGCGTACTCCTAATAAACTATTTTTACATCGAAATCTTGAGGGAGTGAAGTCAGAATTGATCGCAATAGTGCCTGAGTTACACTTCCCGATCAACCTCCTTGAACACAAGGGTGAGGGGTTTGTGTTCGCGGAGGTGTTTATGCTTCTCGAGGCATTAAGACTCGTGGGTGACGTCACGATTTCAACCTCGCGATATGTACCACTGTCATTCTGATGCGAGTCTATTCGCCTGCCTCGCTATAAGGTTAACCAAAGCTTGAGTTCTCTCTGTTTCTCTCTGTTTCTGTTTTATTGATCGGCAACGCTTTTTGGTTCTCTACTCTGCAACGAGAGGTTATCTCCGGGTACTCCGGTTTCCCCTCTCCTCAAAAACCTACGTTTGACTTGATTTGCGTTAATTGTTAATTTCAGTTTCCGGTGTCCCCAATTAGTGCTCCAGTGCTAAAACGACTAGACACTTACATCAAGTTCCTTTCCTTGGTTCCATAACAACCGATATAACTAAGATGTAAATATAAATAATCAATCTTATACAACGAGAGTTCCAAGCTTGACACATTATGCAATTACACAAATCACATCTATAAATAATAGAAATAAATAATCAAATAATCAATTACAACAACAAAATCGTGATGATGTTAATATCTATTAGCTGCAAAAGCCAAGTGAGGTCAGGCCACTAAGGTATAAGCTTAAGGCAATACGGTTTGGGGAATGAACCTCTTCGAGGGAGGCCGTTCAAAACGGGAATTTTATGTGGGAAGAAAGAAAATTTAAATGTATCAGTAAAGGGAGAAAGCTGGTTGAATACCAGGTCACTAGATCGTCTTGTTTGAGTTTGAGAGATCCACCCTATTAAGGTTATAGCAGGAGTAATACATGAAATTTAGCTGTTGACACTACCGACGCACAGAAACTAGTGGCCAATCCAGGACATTAAGCATGTAAGAGACACTCGAGTTACCAGAGTAGTATAGGATGCCAAGCACAACAAGCATATTCAAGAGACAGGCTTCCAAGAGCGACAAGTTGAGAGTTTTTAAACTCTTAATTGATCAAGATTGATCAATCAGATTGATACCGTCCAGATTGAGGCGCGCGTTGCATCATACCATACGAAATTAAGTTAGGCACATGAAGTGTTAGCCTGCGAGCAGGCTCTCTGAGGTACTGGAGTTAGGGATTGAATGAGAGCTTTCCTCTCCCACCGTTGAGCCTGCACGCAGGCTACCGAACTGTGGACAGTTTGGACTGTTTATTTGGAGGATGTCATGATGAAAAAAAAAACTGATAGCGCAAACGCAAGTTTGGAATGAATATTTGAAATTTGCAATGGCGACAAGAAACTTGTCATATGAAATATAACGTTTGCCATCTTTCTTTGCTCATTAAATTGCAAATAAATAAATAAATATTTGAAGTTTTAAAGCATGCAATTGTATTGTTCGCAATAACCCCCAATACGGCGTCCCATACAGATGACTGGCAATTGAAGCTGAATTAACCTTCTTGAGAGGGAGATGCCAAGCCTGTAAATGAAGAGATCATATTCTGAGAGCCGGACACCACTGCTTTCACATCTGATATAGTTCTCCCATGTGATGCAGAAATTCTTGAAGAATTTAGACGAGCACTCACCATGCAAGAAAGATTAATATGATGACCAAAGAGTAAACACATTGTCTTGAATGGGTCTCCTGTGAGGCCAAAGTATGTTTCCTTTCCTTTGTCGCTTTCTTTTACTAAACCATAAACAACAGGTCCCACAACTAAACATTTGGTACATTCACTATACATAAGTGTGTGTGACAGGCAGCCAATAACAAGTCCACTGCTATTGCCGGTTAACTAGATAAATCATCACACCAATAAAGTTCCCTCCCCCACCATACTAATTTAGGATCATTAGGAGAAGAGTATGCTCAAGGAGATCAAAAGCTGAAATCAAGAATGTCACATCAGACTCCTCCTTGCTTGTCAAAGCTCTGGCCCGTTCATGATCACACAAAGTCCTTTGCTGTCCTTGCCAACTTTAAATTTGACATACTCAAGATTCAGTTAAACATGAGCCATTAGGAAGACAATACAGATACAATACATATGTGACAACTGCCCAAAATAATTATAAGAACACTGTGGCATTGCAAAAAAACAGCACTTACTGTATCCTGTTGTGTGAAACCCTCCAATGAGAAACGTTACTATGTTATCACAGATCTGCAAACAAAGACATACATTTAAAAGCATGGGTCATGGACCAAGAGAAGTCTAGTCAAGCACAAGACTGAGGACTTCTCTCCTCCCAGCAAGGTACAAAATCCTGCATAAAGAGACCCTATTAGCCCTTCTCTTTATCTGCTATCCTTTACTGAGCCCACCACAGACTTTCAGTACTTTATATTTGAACTTGGCTGTAAAAAGGAAGGAAAACATGTGAACTATGTCATAAGCTACAGTAAAGACATGATTTAGAACATGACCAAAACAACCTCAATTTGCCCAAAAAAAAAATTGGGGCAAAAAAACTGGTGAAAACCTCTTCTTCAATCAATGGCCCCTATTAGCAACGAATTTGTACAAAACATGATTGAATTCATGAGATCAGATGTGAACAGACAGATAACCAAAGAAAACCTACAGAATAATGTTATAGTAAGTGTATAGTACACAAGTGAATAGTGCTCTACGTGTGCGCTGATTGGCTAACTCAGATTTTATTAGCCAAGTACTATCCACCTCTGAATAGCATTCGGATGAGATTTGAAATTTTGGAACACATTTTACAAAAATAAAGTAGTTTCTCGATTCACTTTTTATTCAGCTTGTGTGGTAGAATACTAAAACAATAAAGCTTCGCTGCTCGGAAAATATCCACCACTACTGGCACCTCCACTTCAGTGAATAATAGTAATAGGGTAGTTAACTACTTAAAGTGCCCATAACCTAAAAAGTTTTATTTTCCTATTCGAAAGTCTATATTAAAAAATGAACTTTGGCGAAAGAATTTTTCAATTCCAGCCAGAGGTGAATTTTCTACATTTTTTCAATCCTACTTTTATTTGATACACCCCTTCCGCTGGTCAGGACTTCACGGGCTCGCTGTGACGTAGATTAAGCAATGCTTGTTGGCGTAGATCTTATCTTTTCTTACTAATCAATGCCAAGGTATTGCTCAGCGATCGTTTTTGGTATTTTTCAGTCACAAAAAAATCAATCATGCCTATATTTATCATCAAGGAAAGTGCCTCTGAATCTGGAAGTGAATAAATTGGCGATTTAAAAAAAAGAATGTGAGGCGAGTAGTTGCCCGTCTCGACGAGTCAGCCAGCGCTAGCACTGAAACCCAGAACTACAAGGAACCCTAAGTGGAAGAACCATTAGCAGACGAGGAATGGCTATAAAATTACAGAAAAGAACAAGAGGATAAGGAAAGTCTCGCGAGGGAGTTAAAGTCAACGCTTATGTCTGTTCCTGTAAGCGAATCTCATCCGCCTTCAACGATCTTTTCGTTTTGCTATCCATACAATACTGAAAGTCTTACTCTTTGAAGTGAATCTAGCACAGTGAAGAAGTTTTACCGGGCTTCTTTTTACCAAGACCAAATCTGCAGCCATTTTTCCTTCTTTTTTGAGGTATTGCGTTTTGCGAGTCGAAGGATTCCTACGTATACTTATTCTTTTTTTAGGATCAGCTGTGTTGTTACATCGAGTGGTTACGCATCTTTTAGGCATTTTCAAGGGAATTATTCCTTACTATACTGTTTATATCGCTATTCCTATTCACGTGTTACTTAATCTAAGAATCGATAGAAGACTAAGGCGAATGGTGAGCCAAAATGGCAGCAAATTTGAACGTTTTCTAATTTCATTTTAAATCGCATTTTGCGAAAATCGCAATTTTTTTTCCGAGAAATGTCTATGAGATATGTGTAGATTCAGATGACTAAGTGAGAAAAATTAGGTTATGGGCACTTTAACGAACAGTGCCAGGAATGAGCAATGCTACAGTGCAAACAAACCTCCTCCTCGTCCATGAAATCACAGTCCAATATGGAATCAATGAATAGTTTCTCTGCTTTATCTTCGTCTTCTCGCCTCTGATTTATATACTTCTTAACAATGTTGTGAAAGATAGTTTTTGCTGCAAAGGCAATACACGTAACTAACAATTACCTGCAAGGTTAAAGTGCCTATATCCTCAACACACTTTTCCACTTTGTTTATTGTCCGAAATCGTCCCAAATAAATTGTGTTGTTTTTAGAACCTTAAAATTCCAATTTTTTTATTGGCTTTGAAAGATGGAAAAAGTGGTCATACTTTGATCAATAACGGAGCGATGAAGCTTTGCATTGAGAAAGTTCTTTGAAAACAGCAATGCAAATTAATCTGTGATGTCAACCCGGTATTAAACCCATCCCCCTTCATTGCTTGGTTGTGGATCAAGGTATGACCACTTTTCCCGTGTTTCAATGCCAATAAAAGGTGAGATTTCAATCAAAAGCAACACGATGTATTTTGCACAATATCAGAGATTAAATAAAGTGGAAAGGTGTGTTGAGGTGATAGGCACTTTAAGTGGCATATTTCCAAATTACTGGAATTGCCAGTAAATTTACGGTATCTCAAT
>NC_090883.1:14360305-14370305 GCF_036669925.1 Montipora capricornis
ACATAAAGTAGACCATCAATGAGCCAAATCATAATTTCATTTTGGCCATTACATAATGGCTTCCCAACAGTGTACATTCTGCTGAGTCAATGCAGGCAGTTCAGGCTTGGCCACTGACATTGAACCCTGCATGAGGGATGGCAGGATAGTAACGTACATCTTCACATTTAACTACTCTATGGCAAGAGACTACTTATAAGAATGTCTCGAAACACATGGAATACAACCTCTTGAACAACATACTGGCACCAGTGCCAAGAGTTGGGTTCATAGCAACCAGCTGCAGCAGGGAGTGTAGTGTGCTCTAGAGACAGCTCAAGGCAAGTGAGGAGACAGTCTTGGCTTAGCAGAAGAAAGTAGGCAGAAGTAAGAAGTGACAGAAACGATGACAGTTAGTCAACCCAGCAATCTGTAACAACCACACCTTTACCTATCTTGTTAACCACCACTGATACAGCTGTTGCTCTGTTATCACCACAACATCAGTTGACTAACACTGACACTAAGACACTAATGAATGGATGTCGACCATAAACTCATAGTGGCTTTACAGGTAACAGAGTTTTTTGGAAAAAAAAAACAGATGACAAACAGTTCTTTTTTGTCCATCATCACACCTTTTCCTTCTTGAAATCTTGAAGGGACCTCAGGACAAGATGGGCTATGAAGCTGCTTGCAATGTAATTTATTACGGGTAATTTGGCAAGATTTTGACTTAAAGAGGTCATCTGTGCCTAAAGCGATGAAACAACTTCACCCTTCCCAAGACTCCCCAAGTGTAGTGTTATTAGTAACGGATGGCCTGGATTAACACGACCTTTCATATAATTCTCCTCGTGTCCACCATTACCTGCACACAAGCTCAGTGCCAAGTAACCTGGCACTCTGGCACAGGGTCCCACAATACTACACCAAGCAGATGAAAAACTTAATAGATTGTGGTGGTACAACACTGCCACTCATATTGCAGACATTATTTTGTACATGTACATTATAAGTGAGCATTAAAATTAAAGTACCTTCTTGAAAATCTTTTTCTCTTTTACTATCTGGATCAGGAGCAGGGCCAGTGAGACGAGACTCCATCTCATGCCAACACTAACAAGTGTACAAGTGTATGTATTAGTTTTGGAAGAAAATAAGGGGATTTTTAAAAGTTTGAAACTGATGTACAATATTCAAGTTTCATGTGAGTACATTTTTCCCCAAAACACACAGTTTTTGCTCAAACAAGTAGAAAATGAAATGCCATAAACATGTTGCTCAAGAAAAGACAGCACAGGATTGACATTTCTTACTCTGCAGAAATAATACAGTAAATAACTTACCACTTCATACATTGCCTCAAGTTTGTCAATTTCCTTGCTGTCCATAAATGTCCGACCCATTCCAGCAGCAGATATAGCTCTTATTGCCATAGAGATCATACTTTTCCCCAGAGGAATATGCTCTTGAGGACTGCTAGTGGAAAACTTAGCAGCAGTTTCCTTGGCAATCTGTTTACAGGATATTAGAATTATTGTGTACTGTAGTTAAGGCCTGCTTGAAGCATAGGAGTGTGTACATGCTGCATGTTAGTTTGGTCCCATATTAAAATTAATACTACGCCTGATTTGTTGTTTTTGTTTATAATAATTATTAATCCACTGCAAAATCAATGATCTTCCCCTTTGCTAAAGACCAGCAAAATGTACATGAATGCAGCAAAAGAATGACTATCAAGCAAAAGAAGTAAAATTCACATTAATTATAAGCAATCTCAGGAAACTTGTTTTACTGTGATTTTCATAATTCTGCAGAATCGTACCTTCAAGCGGTGCCAAACTGCGTTTTGGCTTCCATCAATCAAATTTTTCCAAACATAGCCGGGAAAATGGACAACCTCATTCCCAGGGTCTTCTCTGCCTCCTTCGTTGTTGATGTGTTTTTAGAAACTCTTCAGTAAAAAGATTTGCACAGAATCCATTACTTTCCAGCAGCGTCGAGTCTGCATATACAAATGTCCCATGGGAACCAAAGATGCTGATTGGTGGGTTAGATACGCATCAATTGATTTCGTCCTCTGTGGTTGGCGTCGGAAGTTTGAGTGATCGAAGCCAAAACGCAGTTTGGCCGTTGGCACTCGAGGATTAATTCCGCAGAATTATGAAAAATGCAGTAATTAACAAGAGAACAACTCTGGTCTTACTTCAACCTTACAAGCTACAGTGTACACAAATGTAATAATGGCAGTTGATCTAGTAATTGCAAAAAAAATGGTTTCCATTATTAAAAACCTGATTAATCAGTCACTTTCCAGGAGTTATGCACGCAGCCCTTGAAATGATGTAATGAGGCCCATGAAAGGTCATGTAGTCCAAGATTAATTCTGCATGCTACTAACATAGCAGTAAAGTACATGTATCTCAGTAAAGTATTTTCTTTGAAAATCAGAGGACTTTACAGCATCATTATAAAAAATTGAGAAAAAAAATTGTTACAATCATGCGTACTACATGTACATGTTTACCAGAACAAAATGTTCATAGTAGGCTTTGACAGATTCATGACTGAAGCTTCTGTCCATAAGTTGCCGTCTCTTTCTGCCACCAGGTCCATTACTATACTGGATACTCTTTTTACCGATAAGAGGTTCAAACAGTTTGAATAGCTCCTCTAGAAATAGGAAAAAAGGTTCTTCATGAGACCATTTTCAAAACAGAACGGCCGCACAAGGGATTCATCTATATCAAACACCCAGCAAAAGTCTTGTGCAATGGTACAGTGTACAAAATAACTCAAACTTAAAGATGTTGAATGAAGACACTTAAAGTTACTCACTTCAGACCTTTCACTTACGTGGTCTGTCAAAGCTGGATTGCACTTCTTTCCAGTATTCAGGGGAAGCCAAGCTCACAACATATTGCCTGCCCCACCAGAATCCTGCTACGGCACCATACTTCTCGTGCAATAACATTAAATACTGATGTAGACTTCCGGCTTTTCCCATGTCAATAAGATTGCCCATCCTGCAAGAGGCAGGCATGGAAGAAACAGTATTGTCATTGCCTTTCTCATGGCGAAACCTACTCCAGTTTCAGTTTCAGTTTTCCCTTTTAAATAGCTGCTTTTAAGGTCACTTATATTCCCTTTTCTGGTGAATGTCTAAGGTATTATACGTTTTAGCAGTCACAACTCACCGATCCTTGCATTAAAATAGTTACCAAGTTATGGATTTGCAATTAATTATTTTGTGTTTAACCTATTGACTAACAGGGGTTCCCCATTTACGAGTAAAATCATCTGGCGTTAGACAGAGTAAAATGGATGTCAAAGGGTTAATGATGCAATTTTGGTTTCAGGGGACTGTCGTGTCATGAGCGAACAGCACGCTTTTTTCAGTTCATTTCAACTGTGCCAGTGGGACGTAGTGTGCGTAGAAATGCTTCTTGCAAACTAGTTTACCATGTTCATTTTCAGAAAAAAAAAAGCAGAAAATTTAAAATAAATATGTTATTCCCCGGCTAAGGTCGGTCTGTATAGTTAAAAACTGTGCCCTTGGGCCGTACTCAAGACCTTGGGCACACTTTTTCCTTATACAGACCTCCCAGCCGGTGAGTAAAATATTTATTTATTTACCTGCCAAGCGTCACACTTAAGGTGTGATTGTCACCGCTGCAGATGGAAAATGTTTATGTCATGCCTACTCAAGCCTGGTAGAAACATTACAAGCATTATTACAGCATTGACTGACACTTGAAATATTAATTATTTAAAGAAACCGAAACCAGTAAGAGAAAATAAAAATCCATGTGATGATCGACTTCCTCCGAATTCTGTATTATCTTATAACATAATTAATATTCAATGCATGGATCGTTGTAATGCCTAGACGAAAGTCTTTGAACATCTTCGGATATCAACATAGCGCTACGAAAAATCCTGGCACACGCATGATAAACTATTGACTTTTCAAAGTGGTAACATGAAAATGCATTTGACAGAAACTGCCCTCAAACGTTACAGACAACAATTTTAAGGCAGTATTGATGAAAATGCAATCTTGTTAGTAGTACTGCTTGATATGTTAAAAGCTTTTGACAGCCTCGATCATAATCTGTTGTTAAAAATTACCAAAGCTTCTGTGACTTCGTGGTTTAGAAGTTACCTATCCAGTACATTGTAGATATCAAAGAGTATGATACGAAGATTCAGCAGTTCACAACATGAACAGAAGGGGATGCAACAACTTTGTGGTCCCCAGACGTACATTGTCAATGGAGTAAAGGGCATTTTACTTTCAGGGTCCAAGGGAATGGAATAGGCTAGCCGATAATATTAAAAATACTAAATAATTTAATAGTTTTAAGCAGCCACTTTTTAAAAATAATTTATGTTTAATACGAAATATTTTTGAATATATTTTGATTCAAATTGAATAAAGTTGAATATATTTTGAATGTAATTAAATTACTGTAAATACTGTAAGTTTTCTTAATTACCAGTATTATGTAATAGTTAACATTGTGACTGAAAAGCCCTGTTTAAGAGAGTATCAATAAAGTATGTATGTATGTATGTATGTATGTATGTATGTATGTATGTATGAATGTATGAATGCATGTATGTATGTATGTATGTGGTAAAACAAGGATTTAAAATTGGATGAAAAGTAAAAGCTACTGTTAATAAGTATACAACAAAAAAAATATGAAACAAAAGGAAACCCCTCAGAGAGGAATCCTTAACTTCTTACTCTGGATCTGATGGTTCCTCTCCTGGGATTGATGGGCCTTTTGATGTGCCCCTCTGAAAGAGAGCAATAACTCTCATTGTGTTGTGTATTAATAAAGCATACATTGTAATGTCAACTCCTTCTCAGAGCTGGTGATCATTCAATTGCGCTGGACCCATATCTTTGGGCGACCCTAAAATCTGGAACGGCGGAACCATGGAACGACAGAACCATGGAAAATCACCCCAAATCCTAAAAGACAGAACTGTGGAAAATCAACCCAAATCCTAAAAGACAGAAAAATGTTAGAACATAAATGATACATGTATAAATACAATAAGTAATGAGTAATATGTAATATTTGTGGGGTTGTGCCACAGAGACCAGGGCCGTAGCCAGTACAAGGCAAACCGAGGCACTTGCCTCAGTCATTTTTTCATATTTTTTTTTTTAATAGAGCACGATTTCAATGTTGTCTTTAAAATGTCCTCATTATAAAAACCTAAAATACCTCTGAAGAGAATTTAACCATGGACATTGCCTCAGTCATATGTTTTTTCTGGCTACGGCCCTGGAGATATGTGACTTCCTATCGGTGTACGTGTCACGAAACTATTGTGACAAAAGATAAAGACACAAAAACACTTCATGGAACATGCCAACTACGCAACAGAATTGACAGCTTCAGTTAAGACCACACATTATGCTGCTACATGCAGATGAAAAACACCCCAGAACGGCAGAATAATTTTTTGTTATAAGTTGCTGATCCAGTCTTTGCGGTGGTCTACATTTTGCGCAGACGGAAATGTGCATGCATTAGTGATCAGAGTGAGCCGGCTTCTCATTTTTAGAAATGAGCCTCTCCAACACAGAAAGGTAATTTGTGGTTTGAACCTTTTCCAACTCAAACTGATAAGGGTACTTCAAATCCGGATTGATTATTACGAACAATAGCATCCCTAGGGACCAAACATTCACGTCTTTGGGTCTTCCAAGGACAGCTTTGATCCCTTCTGGCGGAAAAGTTCCGGTGTACAATAAGCGATAAGCAGGCGTTCCCCAGACAATATTGCTTGTAACCATGCAGCAAACATTGCTTGTCAATTCTATTGCACGTTTTTGTCCCCCTTATCTTTTGTCACAATAGTTCGTGACACATACACCGAAAGGAAGTCACGTATCTCTGTGGCACAACCACACAAATATTACATGTTACTCATTACTTATTGTATGTATATCTCATAGGCCACTTCGGAAAATACCATAATACTCTTTGTTTTTCCCCCAAAATTTTGCATGCGCATTGTTTTTGTTTTCTCTTGGGACCATTGTAAGTCCCAAGAGAAACTGGAAATAATGCTTATGCAAGATTTGGGGGGACAGACAAAGATTATTATGGTATTTTCGAGAGTGGCCTATTGCCAACGAGCAAGCCGAGCGAAGACGCGAGGCTTGCGAGGAGGCCAGCTTAATGCCGCGGGAAGCGAGCAACCGGCCCCTGGAGTAAAGTTCTCGATCACTGTGAAGATTTGCTGACTATATTCAGTCGGAATTCGTGTATTTCTGCAATTTAGCATGGAATTTTTACAGCAAAACCAAGGTACCGTGAAAATTTTAACCACTGCACCTATTTTCTCCAGTTTCACACGTTTCCAAGACGGGATGGATTAACAAATTAATGTCACGTGCCGAACAAAACGCAGAGGAACAACTCAAGGTACTTACAAAGTCGAACAAGGAAAGAAGGACCACTACCAAACCAAAAACCATCGCTACCGCAAAGACACCCAGGTCAGTCACAGAAAGATGAGACGGGAACATCTGGAACGGCGATGAAGGGCAAATACAAATCGAAAAGACAATAACCCAGGATGACCCATCCGATTCACTCGAGTTCCTACTATGGGTGATAGCCGCTGAAACGCTGTTTTCTACATGACATTACCCACAACCAACTGGGAACCTCAATCGAATACGACGACAAATTTTACAACGGCTGGGTACATTCATATTGTTTTTCTAGCCCTTTCATCTTAAAAACAAAATTACCTTACTTAAAATTGTTATTTCCTCTATTTTCCGTTAAAATAGCGATTAAATACACCCAAAATCAAGGTATTCCGGTCGGAATCGTATACGGTGGCTGGACTTGCCACTAGCTAGCCTGCGTAGCACGGCGGTTTTGGTTGCTAAGTAAGTGCGCCCGGCTCGACAAAACCGCCACGCTACGCAGGCTAGCCACTAGCCACAGCGCGTCTCGCAAACCGAAAATGCACTGGACACTAATCAAAAATACTCAATAAAGGAGTTGGTACCTAGTACTTGTCACGCCTGCTTCATTTTAGCTTTTAGCGAGAAATGTATCCAGTTCAATACACAACATTGCTGTCAAATACTTTTGTTTGTACACAGAGCTATCAAGTCTTAAAGTTTCCAAAGAGTGAGATGGATGCTAGAGATTGGGCCAACGGCGCAAGTGTCGTATATTTCTAGTGGCAGAGGCGCCGAACAATTCTAAGGGGTCCGGGGGCATGCTCCCCTGTAAAAATTTTGAAATTTGCTCTTCTCAAAACGCTGGAAATGCACCGTTGAGTCCGCAATTTTGGTTTTTTCGTGCTGCTTGCTAAGAGAGCCCAGGTTATTATGATCAACCAGAGCTAACATATCGGCCTATACTTCATATATTAACGGGTGAAAGTCCTGAAGAAACAAGCATGAAAATTGGTCGCACACGAAAAGATTGAACATTGGCCGAAGTTAAGTGCCAGTCCCGGGCTGCCAGTGAAGGACGAATTTGGAAATTCATGAACATAAATTAGAGCTACCTACGAGAAAAGTGCCAATGCCTGAGAAATGCTCGTGTCGGCGTGAGAGGGTGAGATTGCATCGAAATGCGTGAGATCCTTCTGTAAATGAAATACGCCGAAGAGAAATGGATGGCCTCTTTAAACAGGAGATCGATTGGTTCGTGAATGGATTTTACCAGCCTAAAATAATGCTCGGCATCCACAATCGATGCATTTCAGACCATCATCTGGAGTAAACCGGGAGATGACATTTTACCAACATACGGTAAGTGCATTTTTTGGACCATGTATGTTTACGGTATAAGGAAAAAAAAGGAACTTTATTCAAGTGAGTAATCTTCTAGCGCTGGAGCACTAATTGGGGACACTGTAAATTGAAATTAACAAATCAACTCAAGTTTTGGTTTTTCAGGAGAAGGGAAAACTGGAGTACCCGGAAAAAAACATCTCGGTGCAGATTACAGAACCTACAAACTCAACCCACATATGACGCCGAGGCCTATTTCCCTTTCGTAAACGGTCGTTGCCATTTCTCGAAACGGTCGTTGCCATTTGAAACGGTCGATGCCATTTTTTAGCTCTGAATGATACTCATTAGGTCTAAGAACTCAAAAGGTTGCGGTTACTGGGAGTTGTGTCTCGCTGGTCATATGAGTTAGGGTTCCGGGTTAGGGTTCTGTTTAGGGTGAGGGCTAAGAACCCGAATTTTCGGATTCTTTTTTTCCTCCAGTTTTTCTTTTATAAATGTTCTTTTTTTCCTTTTTTGTCTTAATTTTTATTAATATTTTTTCTTAGTTTGTTTCTTTTAATTTTCTTTGAAGTGAAGTGTGTAGTCGACCGTTATAAATGGCATCGACTGTTTACGAAAGGGAAATTTGCGACGCCGAGTCTGAGAATCGAACCCGCGCCACATAGGTGGGAGGCAAGTGCTCTCACCACTGCGCCATCCCTTTACCCCAATGAAATAATTAATTTTTAGCAAATGCCAATCAGACAAACAAAGGTCACGAATTAGCATATGTATTTCTGAATGACATCTATTGCTTGGAGTCTTCTGATACAAATTTACCCTCCATTTGGATAAACAAATGATACACAATCAGCGTTCAGGTTTTACGCATGGGAACTGGACTTTGAAAGTTTAATATTTTCTTAAGTTATGGGAGACTATCTTCACAGTCTCACTACGTGTCCTCCAAAAGAGATGGTGTTAGGAAGATATATTTCTAAAAAAACGAGATGCTTCCGTGAAGCATACACTGGGTTGCCTGTGGTACGTGTTATAGAAAATCAAAAGGCACTGAATTGTGTGGTATTGAAATACAGCATTCCAGTCTCCGAAGAATAAAAAATAAAAGAGAAGCGAGAAACATTGGCTTCTGGGCTGACATGTTGATAATTTTCAAGTTCCCTCACAACTTCTTTTCACCACAAGTGTGCCCTCTGAGCATCTGAAAGCTTTGTAATACTAGAATTCACTGAAGTTAATCCCTCTCGGGCGGGGTTAGTGTCAGGATGGGAGACCAAAACAATATACCCCTCATAAAACAGAAGCTTATGACCGAAAATACTATTAACGCTAACAAATGCAAACTCAGCAAGGTACAGATTTTGTTAGCTTGCTTTATACAAAACAAATATTGATGAAAAAGCAAATAACTATTGATACGCAGTTTTTAGAAAGGGCAGAAGGAAGTTTCCGGGACGGTCGATCGAGAATAAAATATTTACGACATGAAAACAGCATTAATTTTGAGCCGTGAATATAGAATATAAAAAGTTACGATCAGCGACAAACATTTTGGGAGATTTTTGCTACGTTCAAGTAAATTGCAAAATCGAAAGTGACATGGCCGGAATTCAGCGGGCGCCGTGATTAAGTTACCGAGGCATGTTTACTCGCCAAACAGTGAAGCATCTTTGTCAAATGATGGCAAGATACCGGGTTTTTGTAAGTTTCTTTTTCTGTCAAGTGTTATAAAGTTTGACAATGAAATGAGCGAAGTCAAAACAAGGATCACAATCGCCCAACTCTTGTTTATGCAAAGTCAAAATTTACTCTCCAAGACGCGTACGACGTTATTTACACCAGGTAATTCCATCATTTTGGAAATAGCAGCTGCTTTATTATTCATCTGCGTCACAATTTTTCACTGATTTTGTGGCTCATTTTGTTTGAAACTCAAGCACGCTTCCAACAGGCCTGTGAACCCTTCCTGCTTACAGAGCAATACTAAAAAACTTCTCCCACATCACATTTCAACCTTAAGCTCGAAAATTCAATACACAACATGATATTATAATTCACAAAGGCAGAAAATACCACAGAATCCTTTTCCAGCGAAAAATTTATTGAAACAAACAACATATTTGCTCTTAGAGGCGAAAACCTCTTTCTATTTCATTGCGTGCGTGAAGACAAGAAACTCAATCGTGTCAAATTACCATGTACTTCAGGTAAATACAGCTCACTTTG
>NC_090883.1:14372805-14392805 GCF_036669925.1 Montipora capricornis
GTCTCGCTTAGGGTGTTCCGGGCAAAGCGCCAATATTTTGTGCCACCAAGGTCTCGTTTAGGGTTCGGCGAAGTAACACAGAATTACGCGAAGAGAAACAGAAGTCAAATTTCCTTTTAAATTTTCCTTTTAGATAAAAGCATTCGATGATCATGCCTTTTTATCATTAAAACTCATTGCGTGTCGTATTTTTGTGTTTTTAAACGGTCTCTTTTAGGGGTCAAAATTTGCTTAAGCCAAGCCTAGATTGGTCTCCTTTAGGGGTTAAATTCAAAATTTTCGACGAGCATCCCCGTCTGTTTCATATGGGATCCCCCCCCACCCCGGGGTTGTTTTCATGTCGTAAATCTTTTATTCTCGATCGACCGTCCGGGAAACTTCCTTCTGCTCTTTCTGAAAACTGTGTATCAATATTTATTTGCTTTTTCATCAATATTTGTTTTGCATAAAGCAAGCTAACAGAATCTGTACCTTGCTGAGTTCGCATTTGTTAGCGTTAATAGTATTTTCGGTCAGATGTTTCTGTTTTTTATGAGGGGTTTATTGTTTTGGTCTCCCATCACAACACTAACCCCGCGAAACAGGGCTTGACTTCAGTGAAGTTTAGTATTACAAAGTTTTCGGATGCTCATAGGGCACACTTGTGGTGAAAAGAAGTTGTGAGGGAACTTGAAAATTATCAACATGTCAGCCCAGAAGCCAATGTTTCTCGCTTCTCTTTTATTTGTTATTCTTCAGAGACTGGAATGCTGTATTTCAATACCACACAATTCAGTGCCTTCTGATTTTCTGTAGCACGTACCACAGGCAAGCCAGTGTATGCTTCACAGAAGCATCTAGTTTTATTTATTTTTATTTTTTTTTTCTTTTTTTCCGTGTCGGTAAAAGTCTTGCCTGTCGCTCCCCTGCTAAGTGGTGTCTTTGTGCATGGAGCCTTCTTCGCGTATTTTCTTAGGATCGAGAGGGTAGTGGGAAATCCATAGTTACTAACTATGATTTAACAAAATCGAACGCCTACAAGAACGCATCACAGTGTTTACTCAAGTGGCATCTTAGTTGTCTGACAATTTACATTTACCGGTATTTTGTACTCAACTCTGCAAAGGTGTAAAATATTTGGAAATGTGACAGTGAAGAATTATTTGAATGAAAGTTGTTGTCGCTTTTGTGCTTCATTATTTACGGTCAGCGTTCCCAGTCGAAAAGGGTTTTGATGTGAACTGTCAAACATGTATTTAATTGCATCTTCTTGTTTGCACGCACGCAATTGAAATAGGAAGGTATTTTTGCCTCTAATAGTAAATATGTTGTTTGTTTCGATTAATTTTTCGCTGGAAAAGGATTTTGCCGAGATATTTCCAGCCTTTGTGAACTTTAATATCATGTTGTGTAATTTTCCAGCTTAAAAAATTTGCATACTGTGTTGAAATGTGATACGGGAGCATTTTTGTGGTATAGTGTAACGCAAATAAACAGGTCTGTTGGAAGCTTGCTTGAGTTTCAACAAAATGACCCCCAAAATTGGCAAAAAAAACCAGACACTGATGACTAATAAAGTAGCTGCTATCCCCAAAACGATGGAATTACCTGGCGATAAATAACCTCGTCTTGGAGAGTAAAGTTTTGACTGTCAACCTGAAGAATTGGGCGATTGTGATCTTTGTGTTGAATTTGCACATTTCTTGTCAAACTTTATAACACTTGAAAGAAAAAGAAAACTTACAAAAACAAAAACCCGGTATCTGTGTCAACTGATGATTTGACACTGTTTCGCGAGTAAACACACCGCGGTAACTTCATCACGGCGCCCTCTGAATCCGATGTAACTTTCGATTTTGCGCTTTTACTTGTGCAGCCAAAAGTACAATAGCAAAAATCTCCCAGAATGTTTGTCGGTGATCGTAACTTTTTATATTCGGGGTTAAAAATTAATGTTGTTTTCGTGTCATAAATGTTGTTGCTGATCGACCGTCCAGAAAACTTCCTTCTGCTCTTCCCAAAAACTTTGTACCACTATTTATTTACTTTTGCATCAATATTTGTTTCGCTTAAAGCAAGCTAACAAAATCAGTTCCTTGCTTGGTCCGCATTTGTTAGCGTTAATATAGAACTTTGGGTCCAATGCTTCTGTTTTGAGGGGTGTATTGTTTTTGGTCTCCCATCCAAACACTAACCCCGCCGAACAGGGATTGACTTCAGTGAACTTCGGCATTACTAAGCTGTCAGATGCTCAGCGGACACGCTTAGACTTGTGGCGAAAAGAAGTTTATCAACATGTCAGCCCAGAAGCCAATGTTTCTCACTTCCCATTTATTTTCTTCAATCTTTCTGGGTTCAGTACTTTGCTAGTAACCACATGTCTTCTCAGATTATTTACCCAAGACTTCTAACATGGCACTACAATGATAGACAATACCAAAACAATATCGTGCACTGTTAGAGCTACATATTACGCAAGGACAGATCTGTTTCGTCGTACGAACGTGTGAGGACCTGTGAGCCAAAGGGCCTCTTCTGGTATGACTTTTTAATGACCTTGAAAAAAATTGTTTGGAACGGTGCACGTACCACAGGCAACCCAGTGTACCCTCACGGAGGGTCTAGTTGTTCCAGATTCTTGCGGCTTTCCGTCGTACCTATATGTAGGGAAAGACCGCAAATAGCCATGTGTTTTTGGAGTGGCTAGGGAGATTAAAATGACGAGCGACTGGCTTAGATGCATCTTTGTCATTCTTCTCAACATCGCGAAGGTGTTCACGGAATCGGTCGTCTAGTCGTCTACCTGTCTCGCCAACGTATCATTTATTGCAAAACGTACAGGTTATGCAATAAATGACATTTGCGGAAGTGAAACGATCGGTGATCTTAACAGATCGCTTAGGTCCCGATATCTTGCTAGTGTTAAGAATGAAAAGACAAGTTTTGCATAGTGAGCGCGCACATTTGAAAGTGCTGGGTTGCTCGTTAGTTTTGAACTCGCTTCTAACTAAATAGTTGCCCACGTTTTTGTCGCGTTTAAATGAAATAAGTGGAGGTTGCGAAAAGATTCTACCAGTCTCGGGATCATTTTGGAGTAATTTAAAATTATTAAGAATGATACTCTCGACCTCCCAGCAATGAACTTTATCTTTAAAAGCAGATTCACGTGCAAGGTGAAGCTGTTTTGGGCTTGACAAGGAACACAGCTTACAGGGGGTATGTCAAGCAAAATAGTGTAATTTCATGACAGCCAAAATGCCCAAAAAGTAGAATGAAACATTGCAATAACCACTTAAGAACGGCTGCCTGTATCGAGAATCGTCCGTCGACGACCATTTTCGCGGTTAGCTCATATTTTGCCCAAAGATACCCTTTAGTGAACTATATTCAAGAACCACATTTAAAAGTTCCAGCGATTCTTATTTTTTTAGAAATTTGCGAAAATTTGGAAACGCGGTTAAAGTGCGGTTTTCTGTTTGACAAATTGGCCAAAATTTGCTGTGAGAACCAAGCAACGGTGAAGTCTTTAAATGAATTCAATTGGCACCAAACTTGACAAAAAATTAAGAACAACTATTCTTTTTCATTTCTACTTCGATACTTTTTACGGAAATGTTAAAATTGTGATTTTCTAAGCTCTTTAAGAACATCCTCAAAGACCGCATAACATGGCGGCGGAAAATGGGTGATATTTGACGCTGTGAGAATGTACCTGGTACCTCATTCTTAATTTTTTTTACTTCATATTCTTCAAATATTGCTATTATTCATTTTCTTTGTGAAGTTTTATGCTCGAACTCGGAACGCTTCCCTCCGAAAATATCAGAAATGTTTGTAACCTGTGCGAGCTAAATGACGCGAAATTTGAACGCAAGCTGATGCTAATTATTCCTGTAGAATCGTCGAACTGACTATATTTCGGCTTTGTAGCTTGGAAAGCTTTAAAAAATGCGAAGTTATCCTTCAGAAGTATTAAAAGTGACTGAAAATAGTATTTGAGGGCAAAAATCCGCAAGTGAACTATAAATTACTCAATTCAAACACATTTTAATTTACACTGGTTTTATATGCAAGTGACTTTTCTATTACGATGTCAAAACTAAAATTAATACGATATTAAATGAGATAAACTAAGTATAAAGCCAGGATCCGAGCCAGGATCCGAGCCAGGATCCGAGCTAGGATCCGAGCCAGGATCCGAGCCAGGATCCGAGCTAGGATCCGAGCCAGGATTCGAGCCAGGATTATAATGCTGCATAATAATAATTAGGTGAATGACATTGTTACGAGTTCGATGTTTCAAAGTGGTAGGTATAGTTTGCAGTCTAATCAGAACGCAGTGTCAGAACACAACGAAGTTGTTTATTTCACACGAACGTAGTAATTCCACTCCGGACTTCACAACAAGCACACGCTAGACTTGTTAGTAGTATAGGAGTTGGGGGTATGAGATCATTTTGTAAAAATGCTCTCATCCCAACCCAACTCCATACTACTTTACATTTGACGGTTACATATTTTTGATCTCGTATTTTCGGTCTCATATTCTTGGAAATCTATATGTTTTATATTTCTGCGAATCTATGCCGTGGCGAGGCAGAATGGATCCAACGCAAAATTTATTTTGGAACTATATGTTATTTAAAATGCGTGACTTTCTTAGAAAAATCACAAAGCATGGCATTCTCGGAAATAAATAAAGGGGGTTTCCCCGTGATTTTCAACCAATGAAAAGTTAACCCATAAATTAACCAAAACCGAAAATACAACCAAATGGTTCAAATTTTGGTTTTTTTCTGGTTGGACATTTTGTGTT
Organism: Montipora capricornis; assembly: GCF_036669925.1. Classification (NCBI taxonomy): domain Eukaryota; kingdom Metazoa; phylum Cnidaria; class Anthozoa; order Scleractinia; family Acroporidae; genus Montipora; species Montipora capricornis. The sequence continues at coordinate 14,377,601 of NC_090883.1, forward strand.
CAATCCTTTAAAAGAAATGTTATTTTAGTGTGTTAATGTTGTAATGACCGTATGCATGACTTGTCACACCATTATTGTGAATGTACCGCTTGTCATCGAAGCAAGATAATGATACTTTATTAAGCTCATAGCTTCCAAGTTGATGTAAGTTGCTTCTAATCGTTTTCATGGTGTGATGCAGTTGCTTGTTATTAAACAGTACGTTTTTATAATTTTCATGAGTTATGTTCTTTTTGATGATATTCTTTTTAATACCCTTAGCGGTCTTTCCGCCTTTGTCATTGTCTTTCATATATGAATACATTTTCGATCGCAATCCGACGAATTCGGTTATTGGTATACCTGCTGCCTCGTCTTTGAATTTACCGATTACTTTTTTGTTTGTCGTGTCGAAATATTGTGAATCTTCGGGATAATCACTGTTATCGAATTTGTCTTTATCATTCCAAAAGTCTTGGTACGCATCACTGGTTTCAATTTCATAGGTCAAGCTGTCTGTGTCTGTGAATAATAATTTCGCTTTGCTACCGTATTTTTGTTTGATGTAGTTATAATGAAAATCATACATTAGTGTCTTGCTAAGATCTAGGATACACATACCCACATATGCCGGCCTGTTTAGGGTTAGTGTTTCTTTGATTTTATGCACTGCCACTAGATTTTTATTGAAGATCTTACTACTAACATATGTTGGTTTGGCAGCCATTTTTGACAGTTTGTTTTTATCAGTTACTAATCTGACATCTACTCGCTTTCTGATATTTTCCATTGTTTTCCCAAATACACTGTTATTCATAAGCTTGAAGAAGTCTTTTTCAAAAGCATTTTTAGCATTGGTTCTCTTCTGTGTGTTGAAATCAATGTATTCTTTCAACCATGGTGACTGATTGAACTTTAGAACTCGATGGATTTTGGTTATTTTCAAACCAAGATCGGTGTACAATTGTAGGTTCCTATAATGAAGAACACACTTTTCTTTGTTGCTTAATGTAGGTATCAGTTTATGAACTAAGCCAGTTGACACTTTGAATTTATTGGCTATTTCTTGGCAATAATTAGAAAGCATATCTTTGTTGACTTTGACCTTTTCGGCTGCTAGCGGATAATCATTATGCAGATCGTGTAATTCTTTGGGATATTCCAAATCAACTTCTAATATCAAACCTTTATTGCTATTTTCTTTATACTTGGCTAGGTCTATCTGATTAATCTGGTTTTTAGCCAACCATTTAAAACCGCCAGTTGGAAGGTATTGGCTCATTGCCCAACCATACAGATTGTTAGCATCTAGATACATTATATACTTTGAGGGCGCCTTCTCATCATACGTTTTCATGTATCTATTATTAGCTTTGCCGTATCGATTTGCTATGTATGATGTACCACCACGCATGCCCTTTTCAATGAATTGAAACATATCAATATCAGTCATAAGCTCCAATTTAATGTCAGTCATCTTTAACATAGCATCCCAAGAAAGCCCAGGACTGGTAAAATAATGACAGGGGTCTAGTTTGTAGTATTGCAGACAGGTCTTTCGAAAGTTTTCAAACACATCAGCTAACAGAAGGATGTCAGATTTAAGATATAAGTCATGGTACTCGCCCATATTTTTTAGATCAAAAGTGTTCCATACATTTTGAGCATGTTTGTATTGATCACCTGAGATATGCTCATCATTTAATATACTGTAAAATTCTTCTTTTGGTGGCAGCTTTTCATTGAATTTTTCAAAACTGTCCATAAAGTCATATGGGTATACTCCCTTCTTACTCATCAAATCAAGCTCTTTACCTTTGAATTTTTGAGAAGTATATATTAATGCTTCTTTTGGTAGGTTGCTCACCAGTTTATCAAGACTTGAGCTCATGAATTGAAAACTATCAATAAAGGTCAGATGATTACCAAGCATGAAAGCCATATACTTTTCCATGTTGTTTGGTATGGCATTGATATTCATTTGGCATGTTTCACCTTTCTTGTTTGTGTATGTATGCTTTTTAACTATCTCACCAATTTCTTGCATTATAAAATGACTGTCATACCCACGGAGATTGTGAAACATAACTGGTATTTTCTCAGTCAATCTGAAATTTAGGTTACAATCTTGGTGAGCTGATCCTCTGTATTTACCTGTGATATGGCAATGGTCTCTAACTCTCACATCATTTTCATTGTATTTTTTATTGCAGATATGACATTCATTAGCTTTTTGAAATTCTTTTTCATCATCTTCAGTCATTCTCAATGGTTTATTGAAATATTTTTTCATGATCTTCTTGCAATATTTAACTTCCCCTAGCATAGCTTCCATAAATTTGTAAACAGCTTTTTCACCTCTATAAATTTGTACTGGTTTTGTGTATTTATCATCATAACAACACACAACCTTATATCCATAACCACAGTCTGTGTGTCTCTGATAAGCCTCTGTGTACGATTTATCATCATTAGGTTGGCAACCGGATATCTTTTCTGTTATAGCTTCAAAATCTGCATAAATGACGAATGGTACTGGTAGTTGTTTATGGAAATTATTGAATTTTAGTATGTTATCATCTTTTGTTGGCATTTTGATAGCTTGTGTGCCATTTACTTGTATGCAGTTTTCTTTATGATCAGTTAATACTCTTTCAGAACTGAAACATTGTAAGCAATGCATACAGAAGTGCTTCCTTTCCTTGTGTTTTGTTTGATTGTACATGAATTTGTTGAAATCTTTGATCAACACATAATGCTTGTTTTCATTTTCTGTTATAAGAAGCAGATTCATGCAATCTTTATACTTTTCTTTTGACACATAAATGGGATATTTTTGTTTGTTTTCATAACCGAAAACATTGATGTTAATTTCATTCTGCTTTTCTATTTTGTTGTACTGTTTGGTAGTCACTGGAAATTCAATTCCTGAATAATTCAAATTTTCAATGAATGCTTTGTCTGATTTTTTGATTCTCTGTGGGTATTTGTCTTGAGGATTGAGATGTCTTATGTGGCACCACCTGAAGCATTCATTATCCTCATTTTTCATGTTGATCAATCCTTTTGCACTGTGTTTGAGTTCATTTGGCAATTTTATGTAAGAAGATCCTTTCATTGGCTCGTATTTTACCACATTGATATAATGATTTTCAACAGATTGAATAGTCCAACCAGATCCCTCTGAAATCCAAACTGCAATCTTGTTTAGTATGACTTGTTTTGACAAAGATAAAGCTAGTTCAATTTGTGTGTCATTTGTTATTGTTTGTGGTTGACTGTTGAAATAAGCCGTTTTGATGATTTTTTCTTCTCGCCCTGTTTGCTTTTCAAATGTGACCCTCAGTGTTTCAACAAACTTTAGACCTTTCATTGATTTTAATATTTTTCCAATGTGAATGGCAACAGCCTTTCTTGTATTTTGCAGTTGCATAAGTGGGTCTTTGCTGTTTTTTATGTTGATTTCATAAGACTTCGTAAACCCTTTTAAAGCTTTGTTCGTTTCTTGTATTATGGTCCTCGGTAATGGAATTGGTCGTTTTTTGGATCTAGGTGCTGGCACTGGTCTGTTTAATTGTTCTATTTCTTCCAGCCATTCAGAAGGAGGAGCAGGCAGTCTCTGCCTCTCAAAATAGTCAACAAGTTCTTTTACACTCTTTCTTGGTTTTGAGATCGGTCTTGTTTTTGTCCTCGGTGCGGGCACTGGTTTTGTATTTTGTTTTATAATCAATTCTATTAATTCTTCTTTGCTCAGATTTTGAAGCGAACTTCGGTTCATAATATTTATCATATTATTTGCCATTATAATATATCTATAGATAATAATTCTTTAAGTCAAATTATGGTGCGTTTACAGTTCAACACATACGGGAAGTATGTATTTAACTTTTTTAAAAGAGAAGTGATATGAATAAATTAATTGCTATTTTCATGTTTATCATAAATGTAACCCGTATTATATGTAAATGAATTTTTGAAATGTTTCTTTGTTTTTAAATGGCAATGTTTGCCAGCAAGAGTGTAGTTTCTACCATTGTTGCATATTTTACAGTACCATTCTTTATGCAACATGTAGTCGGTTTTTATTTTTCTTCTTTCTTCATCAGTATAAAATCTTGGGCGGCCAACTGGTCTTCGATCTTCCATATTATATTACTATATATTTTATTTTTTATATATTTTGTATCAATTTCAATGGTTTCAAAAAATCGCTGTACCTTTTAAACTCTCTGAACAAAAAATCCATTTTGACATCTATGATGTGAAACATTTTCCCGATTTCTTTCTTTGGTCCTCCTGTTTTCAATGCTTTGATCAACAATGGTACTGCTTCTGAATGAACATAATGCATATAACCTGCGTTCCTGACCACTATTTCACAAATCATTTCTGTGATCACTTTTCTTACAGCCATGGTTTCAATTATTTGGCTTCCTCTGAACATATACTATATGTTTCGATTATCTTTTACACAGATTCATCACTGTCTTGTGACGCAAAAGATTCTGGCGAACTTGGGCAACTAAAATCCGATTCGCTTTCTTGTGATGAAAAACTTTCCGGTGAGGATGGTACCCAGTCAGAATCCGACAGATGGGAATCCTGATCGCTTTCATAATAGAAACCAACTTTTTCTTCATTTTCAAACTTGTCCATATAATATAAGTATATATTTTTATTTTTTTATAAGTATTTATGCGCGTTTGTTCGACCACAATTCATATGTTTTCAATGTCTTTCAATGGTATCCAACTGTTGAATTCATCACTGTATCCCTTCCATTTTACCAAAGCTTGTTTCTTTTTGTAGTCTCTTCTGATCACTTTGTCAATACGGAAAATATCCTGCTTTGCTTTTAATAATTCAGGTTCATAAAAACTGCCTTGTATCTCTTCACCTCTGAGATCTTTTAGTTTGTATGTTATTGGATTAGTGTATTGGATCTTATCAACTGTAAACACTTCTTCGGTCCAGTTTGGAGTATATCCTTTATCGAACACATTCCGTTTATACTTGGATATTCGAACCTGGGCACCTGTTTTGAATTTAGGTTTCTGTTTTAATGGCTCCATATCACCATATAGATTGAAGTAAACTATACCTTCATTCCTCTTATTAGATGCTTCTGCAGGTGTCATCTTTATGCTTGAATGTTTTGTATTATTATACTGTTTCACTAGTTTGGACAGCATATCGAGATACATTGTATTACCTTGAACTGTGAACTGCTTCCACATTTTGGACTTGATTGTTCTATTCCATCTTTCGACCACTGAGGATTTCTCTTCATTTTCAGTGGAGTACATATGTATCCCATTTTGTCTAACAAGTCCTTCAAGTGTTTGTTATAGAACTCCTTTCCCTTATCAACCCATAAATATTGTGGTCTTCTGCCTTCCTTGAATATTGTTTTGAATGCTTCAGTAACGGATTCACCTTTCTTATCCTTCAATGGGACAATCCAACCGTATTTGCTGAAAACATCAATAACCATGAGAAGATACCGATAACCTTTATTCCATTTGCTAAACTGTTGCATTTCAACTAGATCACTTGCCCATATTTCATCAATATGATTTACGATTACACGCCGCCGAGTAAAGTTGCGTCTTATAGATGCATGTAATTCATCTGCTAATTTTTCTTGCCAGTTTTCTTTACCCGACGGCTTTTTCCGTTTTTTGAAACTCCAAGACCTAGTTTCTGCTTTGTATTGATAACATTTCTTGCCAACCAATGCCCCCATTGTCTTTCATTATACGGTACGTTGTCTAAAGCTTGAACCATTTTCCTATCTGCTTTGTTTTTACATTTCCTATCATCCTTGCAGACGGAATAATCAACATCGTGTTGCATTGCTATTGCATCAGTTTTGCCAGTGGGCATATCATATATTTCCAATATTTGACCAGTTTTTGGGTCATACTTCAGTTGATTTTCTAAATCATTATAAGGTCCTGTGTAATGATGCCCAGGTAATGTCCATCCACCTTTTGGTTTCGGCAATTTACCAATAGCTTTGTGAATGTCAACAGCGCCGCCGTCAAGATCTTTTCTGTTTGTTGTGTATTTTTTATTTGGTCTTATTTTTGTTGACAATTGATCGAGAGCTTCAGAACCGACTTTATGAAGTAGAGGGTTCATTTTTCTCAAACCATAATCGATTGCTTTTTTCTGCAATTTTGGGTCTCTCATTAATTCGGAACCATAATATCTACCCATTTCAACGGCTTTTTTGCCAAGATAAGGTACTCCTTTAGTTAAAAATAATTCTGTTCCTGTATTAGCGATATCACTGAGTAAGCCCGCTCCCAACGGGCTGTTTAGTTTCCCTGTTGTTTGACAAATTTGGTCTTTGTAATACCACATTCAGCACAAGTGCAAAAGAACATTAGTCTACCATTTTTAGCTGTTTTGTAACCTGAAGGTTCAACACATTCGGTCACTTTCTTTTGTTTAACACAATATGATTTCATAATATATATAAGTTAGATATTTCTGAAATAATATTCGATAAATCTCTCATTTTTCATTGTATCATTTATGTCAAACACTTGTAATAAATCATAATACGAATTACCCTTATTCATTTCATTTAGAAAGTATAAACAGAAATACCCACAAGTTGTTGTTTGTATGTTTTGTATCTGATTGTTTTGATGTAACAAAGTTAGATTTTTCTTTTTGGCATGATTCACAATCTCTTGAAATGGAGGCATACCAAACGAATCAAAATAATTTATTACATCATTCTTAACATAAGTGGCCACCCAATGACTTCCGCTCATATAAGCTGGTTCAAGATTGTATATGAATAACGCCTGTTTATGGTTATGTGGAACTTTTTCATCTCTTGACAGTACATCATTGATTGGTATGTTTAAATATTTACACCATTTTTTCAGATCGTGATTGGACATAGGTATGTTTTTGTGAAATTTTGGTTTCACAATATTGCCCCCAAAATGGGTATGCCATTGAATGGACTGTTTTTTCCCAATAGTAACCCTTTTCCTTTTTTGGTTGAGGATGTTTTTTTTTTTCTACCATTACCAGTCACATATGGCGGATAACTATAAAATGGAGGGGGCATTCCAATTCTAGGTGCTCCTGTACCATCCTTTTTCGACGAAGGTGGTCTACCTACCCTCGGTGCTCCTCTTCCCGTTAGCTTTTTGACAAGATTCAAAGCCAAAGGAATTCCAATGCTAGCTAACAGAGTGCCTAAAAATCCACCTGATTGTGTTTTGGTCGGTGTTATTTTAACGCCAGATCCTGTTTGAGCCGCATTCATTATGTCTCTTTGCTGTTTGGTTGTAAACATATTCAGATATGGCATCAGTTGATTGATTGCATTGAAAGGTATCATCATGGGTAATGGCATAGCACCACCTTTTTGACCAGATCCTAACAATTTTTTAGCTCCGGCTTCTGCTAAACCACCAAGAGCACTCAACCCAAGGGTTTTACCAATTGCTGGAAGAGCTCTCATACCAAGTGACAATACGGTGCTCAAAAGACTTCCGCCTACTTGTTTTCTGATATTGGTCTTAGCAAGCTTAATGTCCATTCCTTTGTTCAATTGTCGATTTTTTTGCAATCGTTTTTTCACCATTGCTGGAACATAAAGAGTGTCGTTTCCATTAAGAGAATCATTTGTCAGTCTTAGAACAATTGTTTCCCTTTTATGGTAAGCATTACTCAGATTCTTTTTTTGATTATCTGACAGTCTTACGTTTATTTGATGAAGTTCAGTCATATAATATATGTTACATAATTCCAGTCACAAAACATATACAAATAAATATGTGTCATTCATGGGATTAAACTATAACCAATTCATTACCCACCTTGTCAATAACAACCGACTCGTCGTACAATACAACTGCATGGACATTGAAATCTGCTGCACTATTGGCACTTATTTTATACCTGAAAATCAACTGTTTAGGGTCTCTTGTTACTTTTTCTGTTTGATATGACAGATCGAAATAAATCAGTGGATATAAACTATTGTAATTAGCTAGATTCAACTGCGTTCCGGTGTTGTAATCATTTTTTCGCATTGCATAAGACATGAGATCATTGAATATTCTCACTTTGCTTTCACTGTCATATTCTGTTTCTGGGTAGAAAACACCATTGCCATATTCGAGTCTGCATGTTGTTAAATAACTGTTTGCGTTTGCTTCATTCAGTTTGAAGGTATCAAGTATATATGGATTTTGAGTTGCAACTCTGGTTTTAGCCCGTTGTAGATAAACAAAAATTGCTTTGACATTGTCAATGCTGGAAGAAATCTGAAAAAAACCACTGACTCTAGCAGGTGCTGACACTGCATATAGTTCACGCTGATATGTCCATTTGTGTTCTTTCATGAAAGAGCTTACAAATTTGTCGTACATACTGTCTTTTGGTGTTAATTTTGGAACCCATAGTAGAAATCTGTTAATCACTACTCTTCCGGCATCTGCTACTGCTGCCCTATTGATGAGTTCATTGTCGTTCTGGAGATTCAAATTGAATTGTAACTGCATAGGAACCAACATTTTATCCTGCAACTCTTCAAAAAAACTGTAACGATTGAGAGGTATGATCAAATTCACATCTTTTGCTCCTCCCGTTCCATCATCGTTGGTAGCTTGTGTAAGCACTCTTCTAGATTCATATCCTGAATTAGTATTGGCTGTCGTAGCATTTGTGTCTAAATACCAAAAACTGTTCTTAGCTACACTTCTCGAGTAATCATCAGAATATTCCAACAGATTCTTCACAAAAGTGACCTTATGTAGATTGTCAGTGTCATAAACAATTTTCCCAGCACTTTTAATCATCATATGTGCAATCAATGAATGAGATCCGTTTATCACCGTTATTCTATCGGCTGCTGCATAACCAGCTCCATCTGCTATTTTTTGTAACTGGAATTGAACCTCGAAATAAGCATTGTACCAATCATAGAAAGAACTCCGGTCGTTGATGGTGAATCTATAACCGTTCTTTTCTTGATGTTGATTATTTCCAGGGGCTCTAATTACATCATCAAGTTGGAAACGCACCAACTCATTTCTTTGCAATAATTCACTTGTTCTAAAAGCCATTTATACTATTGTATTATATAATTTTGCTGTCATGTTATTTATTTGAAAAATCTACGCCTTCTTCCAGATCCGGATATCAATCTATTTAGTATCATGTCAGCGCTTTCATCTTGCTGTTTCTGTTCAATGGGCAAGGATGGAACAATTGCTTTTTGTGTTGGTGTTGTGGCTCCTTTTCTCAAATTTGCTAATTTTTTCATTATTAGGTCTCCTGACTTTTCTGCCACCGTCTTGCCAATTTTATCACCTGCATGGGAAACCCCTGATTCTAATGCCTTCTTTGCTAATGGCTTAGCAAATTTCTTGAAAACAGACGATGCCACACTCTTCAATGGTTTAAAAATGTTGTCTAAGATAAGCCCAGACCCTTTATGTTGAAATACAAATTTACCAAGTTTTGGGTGGTAAAACCTCTTAAATTCATACGGTTTCATTATACTGTTACATTAGATACTTTTTAAAATCAGCGAAAAAGACGTATCTGCTCCATTCAGATCCACTAATCTTCTTTTTCCATCTGTTATCATGATTCTGATTGATGAAATTGTAGTTTTGTTCACAGGATTAAATGTAACTCTTTGTGGTTCGAGGGTGAAGGAGTAACTTGGTTTTAGTACACTGGTTGAGAATGAATAAATAATGTCTGTTTCTTCACCGTCAACTAAACTTTCGTTTACCAAATCGCAATGAATATTGAGTACGTCTGTGTCTTGACTGAGATTTGGCACTCTTGGTCCAATATGCGTTCCACTTGCTAATATCTTTTTGTCGAAACCGATCAGTTCATTAAAATTACTTGCTCTTAAATCAAGTTGGTAATTTGCAGCTAATGTAACCGTGACTCTGAATGTTGTTTCGTTGAATTCAAGAGTTATCGGATACGTATCACCAGTTTTCGTCACATTTTTAATATGTCTGTCAAAGTCCGTATAATTCCATACCCCAGCTGGAAAGGTAATGTCCTTAAAAGTTGAACCATTATCGGAGCTGTATTTGATTAATTGATTTTTGTACCCAGCATTGACATTGAACCAAGTGAATGACATGTTAATGACTCTGTTAAGACCGATAACGTATTGCTTATTATTGTCTAGAGTTACAGGTCTGGTGAAATTTGTTGTAAAATCTTCTGGTTTATTATCCCCTTTATTTTTCACACTGTAAGATGATAAAACTATCTCTCGTTCCATTATATAATGAAGTTACATTAAATTTGGAAATATTGTTTGTATAATTTACCATATTGTGATTTGTTAATTGTTGTCATTTTCAATAATGTGTCCAATATAGAAACACCCATATTTCGCATGTCAATGCTTGTATTGCCAGCCAATATCTCACCAATGATTAAATCCAATTTTTTTTATGAGTTCTTTCGGTTTGTTAAAAAATATCACATTGCCACCTTTTTGTTTTTTCCTACCAGAACCTTCCATTGTTTTCATTTTGTTTTGATAATGTTTTATGTATTCATTCAGAGTTCTCATAGCGCGATCCACTCTTTTGTTTTCCTCTTGCCTATCAGCTTCCGTTATATTCCCACTTTTGTATTGCTTTGTAACGTTTCCTTTGTAGGCTTTCAATTGATTTCTTTTAAATTTAGCCGCATTGACGATCTTATTGAGATATTTTTTGTTTTTTCGTTCAGTCATTTCTTGTTGATTTATTACCTTTTCAACAGAATCATAATTTGGTATACCAAGATCACCTAATATCTCATTTTCCATATCTTCTTCATCCATTCCATAATCTATCTCATCGTCGTCATCATACTCTGGTGGTAATTCTGGTTCTTCAGGAAAGTACTTAGGATCAACATACATCTCTTTTTTTCCTTCCAGAAGATCTTGTAAAGACTCTTCATATGTTGGTGGTTTTGGCACCAGTTGTTTTTCTTGCTGTGGCAAAACAGGTTGTTCAAATAGATCACCAAGATTCATATCTGGAACTTCATCCTCTATATCCATGCCGTAATCAGGAACTTCTCCTTTCTTCAGTGGTCGTTTTTTCCTTGGCAACCTTAAAGCCTGATTACTATCAATAACATCATCTAATTTACTTGTAATTGGTTGGAATACTTTTGAAAATCCCTGTTGACTGGTCTTCTGATCAATATCATGCTTTGTAATTGCATTATGGACATAATTGATCTTATCCCCTAATTCAGATTTACTCTTTGCGAGTTCTTTCCACTTAAGTAAACTCATTTTTGTTATATTATTACTTTACATAAAAATGGAAATTCATATATAAAAAATAACGTTTTACACTATGTTGAACACCATGTTGAACACCATGTTAAACACCATATTATCGAAACAATATACCCATATGATATAAAAATGAAGATACCTAATTATGATACTGGCGACGATGTTGTCACAAACTTCACACAACTACATGATTTTATGCCTGATCGATGCTTCCGCATGCTCATTTGTGGACCTTCTGGTTCGGGAAAAACAAACACACTGATGCATATGATTCACAATCTGTTGTATTTTGATAAAATATACCTTTATGCAAAAAACTTAGAGCAGTCAAAGTATCGGAATCTCCTGAAAGAGTTCGAACCATGGAGTGAAGAAGCTGGTTATGATATCATTGAAGCAAGCAATGACAAAATAATTCCTGTAAAAAATCTCAATGGTGACAATCAAAAAATTGTGATATTCGACGATTTCGTATGTGATAAAAACCAAAAACCATTAGTTGACTATTTTATACAGGGGAGACATAAAAACTGCTGCGCCATATATTTGAGTCAAAGCTACTATAAGACACCAAAAGATATTAGATTAAACTGCTCACATTTTGCCATTTACGATTTTCCTAGTAACAATGAAAAAAGTCTCATATGTCGTGAAAACAATGTCTCACAACAATTATACGAGAAAGCAACTAGAGACCCTTTTAGTTTTATATATATTGACAAACCCAAGAAACAAGTAAAGAAGAATTTCGATGAAAAAATATAAACCAATTGTATATATGAGTTACTCAAATGGTAAATTACCTGAAGACACATTTTCACATGAAAAAGTTGTTGAAATAGTAAAAGGATTGCCCGGTGTTGGTTTTAAACTAACAGATGACGGTGATTATGATATACAGAATAAAAAACTGCGAAATGTGGATTTACCACAAACAAACACTGACGCTAGTACAAAGAGTTATGTTGATTCTGAGGTTAATAAGACATTAAAACTAGACGGCAGTAGTCCAATGACTGGAGCCCTTAACATGGATAATCGGCGTGTCGAAAATATTGCTCCAGCTAGACATGGTCACAGTGATGCTGTAAGTAGTTTGCATCTACATAGCTTTTATTTTGAATTAAATACCAACGATGGAAAGATAGAAGCCCAAAATCCGATCGACATGAAAAATAAAAGAATCTCAGGAGTGCAAGATCCAATATTGCATTCAGACGCTACCAATAAATTTTACGTTGACGACTTTATGAATTTCAAAGCCGACAAAACGGAGCTGGCTAATTATTTGAAAAAAGATGGAAGTATTTCCGTAACTGGCAATTTTGACTTTGGAAATAATAAAATCAGCAATCTTGCTGAAGGCACTGGCAATTCTGACGCTGTTACAAAACACCAATTACAAACTGGTTTATCAACCAAACCCAATACAAATCAGGTTGTGCTCCGTGATGGTTCGCAGGACATGACTGGAAATTTAAATATGTCACAAAAAAAGATCGTCAATCTTGCTAATCCGACAGGTAGAAATGATGCCACTGGAAAAGGTTACGTTGATCGATTATTTTTAGATTCACTTCGTTTAGACGGATCCTCTAAAATGACTGGAAATTTGGATATGTCTTTGAATAAAATAATAAATTGCGGACAACCAACCGGTGCTAGAGATGTGACAAACAAAGCTTATGTCGATGCCGAGGTTGGAAAAACATTGAAATTGGATGGAAGCGGTGTAATGACTTCTGTTCTAGACATGAACAATCAACGAATAATAAATCTCGGAAACGCCACACATAATCAAGATGCCATAACTTTGAAGCAAGTAAATGACGCTTTTTCGACTATAAGCACTGCAAATAATAGATACACAGACGAACAAATAGAAAAAAATAAGAAATATGTAGACGACGAAATAGTGAAGAGTCACATAACTACTCACACAAACAGAAAAAATGTGCTCAAATATGCCATGGATGATGGGGAATTTACAGAAGATTACGGAATACAGGACGCCAATTTAATCGACTATAATGACTCACCACATAAAAACAACAAAAAAGCATTTTCATTCAAGGTTCAAAAGGCAACAGATGGTTCCAGTCTGTTCAAAGGACGATTCGATTTCAATCTATTCAAACTGATACGTGATAATTATAGCGATAAATATACTGTGTGTTTAGAAATATATTTTCCAAAAACCGGTTTTGATGTGGAGTTTAATTCATTGCAGGTTACTTTTGAAAAATTGAACATGAACACTGATAGAACCACAACAGTCAAAACCAACACAGAGTATAAATATTATCGCTTTATTATGAACTTATCACCAGACGGTTCTTCACCAACTATTGGAAGACGGTTATATGTAACTGTTCAATCCACTTATGACAATAGAAGCCCAACTCTTTTACCAATGTATGTCCTGATTTACGGTGTAAAAGGTGAATCAAAAAACAACCTTGATTTTACAATTTATGATTATGAAATGGCTTATGAAGTTGTAAATGATCAATTTCAAATGCATGTACCAATCAATATGAATGGTAATAAAATTTTAGGGTTATTTGATAAGATATTACCGTCTTACGCCTATGGAACCACTTCAGAATCATCACTGGGTTGTGATTTTAATATTTCTAGAACAGTACCTCTAACATTTACTAAAATTTATATTGATAAAATAAAAATTCATGCTAAAAAAAATTATCCATCAGAGTCGAATCACGATATAACTTTTTATGGAGACGCTAGTGTATTTTATGACATAGATTTTTCAACAAGCAAAATACTTACTGTCAATATCAATCGATATTTTGAAAACATAACAAACATACGAATAAATTTTGATGATGACGATGGGGATGGCGTAAGATCTTATGTTTACATTATACATTACAAAACATTGCTGATTAATTGAATTATATAATGCAACAGTATATGACATTGTATGTAAAAAATTTAGATGGTACACATCTTCTTGACGACAATGGTGACAAAATTGAATACACCATTGACTATCACTCTGATGATGATTTTACCTATCAAGCTCAAGCTCAACTTTCAGTAAATGATGATGGACATATAGAAACTGACAGAAATTTCGTCGTTAAGGCTGCTACGGAAGATAACCATGTTGTCATAAAAAAACAACTCGATTTGAAGTTAGACAGATCGACTTTTATTATTTCGAACAGTCTACCTGGTATACCAGTGTTAGACAAAATCAGCATTGCATTAATTCCAGCTTTATCAGTAGTCACAGCCGATTCAAATGATAGAGTCAGTTCATGGATTGATCCTGTGAATAATATCGATTTTTCACAACAAACCAATTCAAAAAAGCCTCTTTTTCTAAGGGATTCAACAAAAAAACTGTTTTTTGTACGTTTTGATGGTAGTGATGACTATTTGGCAAAAAATTCGTTTGATGTTTCTGAAATAGCAGGTAAATCTGGTAACAAATGTACAGTAATACTGGTTGTCAAAACAAAAGCGATAACTAATCAATCACAGTTTCAATGGGGGCGTGGAGCCGTCAGATTCGGTGTGCATATACCATGGGGAGATGGTACAGTCTATGTCGATTTTGGTTCCTCGTCAAATGGCAGACTTAACATTCCTTCTTTGCTGAATCTCTCTGGTAATATCGAAGTTTGGACAATTCGTATTAATGGGACAAATCTAGAACTCTTTAGAGGCGTTACATCAATCAGTGCGATTAAAACAGAAACAATTTCTGCCACTCTGACAGGTTCAGCTCAAGAAATGTTTATTGGATGTCAGGTTCATACTGATGGCACTGCTATAAATTTCTGTGAAATGGATTTATATGCTTTTGCCGTTTGGGCTAAATCTCTGTCTGATGATGAATTGAAAAATATGTTCAGGTTCATTCAAAATCATTTCGATTTG
>NC_090883.1:14417805-14425305 GCF_036669925.1 Montipora capricornis
TGTAATATTTTTGTGAAACAACATGGTGGACAGTCTACTTCACTTAACGCCCATGCATGAAGTATGTAAGTGCTTAGTCTAACCGGAGCTTCATTTCTCTCTCACCGGTTCCTTGGTCTTTTCGTTAAGACGTATCGAGATGATCAAATAATGCCATCTGGCAAGGTAAACGAAGTTTTTTCATTCGTCATGCTTCTTCTCTGTTCGTTGCTATGTTACAAATTAAGTTTATCGATAACTCATATTTTCGTTCCCGTTGTTTTGTAAAAAAATTTTAAAAAAATAGGAAATTCGATAACAGAGTGAATCAATCCTTTTGTTATGGTCAGAATAATGTATTATAAAGCATCATATTACTGTATTTAATTGAGCTAAATCTGGACTAATACGTACATTTTGGACAAATTAAAGAAGTTGTGCACACATGCGCCATTTTGTCTGTAATGTAGTGTACAATTCATAAGGTGTAGTTTATTGTACAGTAATGTAATTTGGAAAGTAATTTCATGTTTTTATTTCTAAGTAGCTTTGTCACACCTCGAATTGTAGCAAAGATAAGTGTTAGCAGGCATCACTTATTGTTGTTAATGTACCATCTAGAGCCCTGTTGGCTGTACAAACAAAAGATTTTTGCTTCCAGAGGTTGACATTTTGAATAACAAAAACAATGGGTGCTTACCATTTAGCCAAAAAATCCGGAAATTTCAGTTTGAGGTCAAATGGAAAGGCAATTTTCCACAAAATCTTTTTGGAAATTGTGGACAACCTCTAGAAGTAGTCCTCTTTTCCTGTTCAGAATGGGATTCGGGAAATGCCCTTACCATTTGCGAGAATCGTTCCGTTTCCAGGCCCTTTCTCACAAGATCAAGTAAGTATACGGGATGGAATGCCAAGTAGTGAAATGGTAAGCACCATTCTCATCCAGTTGGTCATTAACTTCGAAAAACGCTTACCTTTATGCAACGATCCAGGGCTCGACATTAATTAATACTCCGCCGTTTCCCACTGGAGAGTAAAAAAACAGAAATTAACCAGAATACTCACCCAATTTGGAAAGTACATGTAAATTACAACGGAAAACCAAGTTCACGTTATAAAGTCCTTGAGTCAAATGTATCTGCAAATGAAATGAGCAAGCAACCGCTAAACAATGAGTGGCTAGCAAACTTATTTTCCACCACATTGAAGAGCTCCTGTCTGAAGAAGTCTGGGTACAACAATCACACGGAAATCACACATGGTAACTGAATGCACCATATTGGATTTCAAAGTATGAGTCTTTTTGGTTTTGGATTGATGCAGAATTCAGGCGGCGATAATGAGCCCACACACAAAGAAAATGAAGGGCAAGAAAACCAAAGCGAAGGAAATGCTACAAATGCTGTAACATCTTTGCAATTTCAATTTTTTCTCCAATTTCAATGATTAAAATTTATTCATTGAAATTGGGGCATCTCAATAACATCAAATAGCATACAGACAGTACCAAGAAACATTTTTTTCTGTGGTAAGGTCAAACTGTACATTAATTGTAATACTGTAATCCCTTTTGGAAAGTAAAATTTTGAGGTGGAAAGTAAATTTTGAAACCTGCTCTCGAAAGTGAAAAGTGGTGTCAAAAGTTAGTGTTGAGCCCAGTGATCATTCAATCCATATTATTTGGCTAAATGGTAAGCACCCAATGTTTGTAAACAGATAAGACAGATTCGTCCAGTATGAGATGCACAATAATTTTGATGTGCATGACAAATTTTCCTTGACTTTGAAATCACGTTGTGTCCAGAAATACGGCAATAATTTCCTCTTTAGAACTCTAAAAAAAAGGTCTCTGTTACGAGCCTAGGAAGGCCCATCAGGCGGGCGCTTATCTCCGGTTTCTGTAGCATGAAGCGACTAGGAGCATTCATACTCCCCCCTGGATGGGATGCAGGGTTACCCCCATCATTACGCTGGTACCCATTTATACACCTGGGTGGAGAGAGGCACTGTGAGAGTAAAGTGCCCAAGAACACAACACCAATGTCCCCGGCCAAGCCCCGAACCCAGACCACTCGACCAAAGTCGAGCACACTAACCATGAGGCCACCGAAGAAAAATATGACAGCTGTACCAATTTCACAACGTGATTTCGCTGTTTGCCATTGTTGACTTGGGAAGAGAAGATCATGCATTCAAATGCAATCTCAGGCTGTTCAATCACAGCAGTGTTCATTGGCCATTTAACCCTTTGACGTCCACACTGGCCAGACTTAGTATTTTACTCTGTCTAACGCCAGACAGGTGTATAAATGGGTACCGGCAAATTAATGCTGGGGGTAACCCTGCAATGGACTCGCATCCCATCCAGGGGGGAGTAGAAATACTCCTATTCGCTTCATGCTACAGCAACTGGAGATAAGTGCCGGCTTAATGGGCCACTAGGCTTGTAGCAGACTTTGCCTTTACCTTCGGGCTTCCAACATTAAAAGTTGGTAGCCAGTGTCATTTTTTCAAGAGCCCAGAATTAATTAATTAAAAGTGAGGATGAATCATCTTGTGATAAGTTAGCCGTTCGGGCTACCCATTTAGAAATTTGGTCACCCACGCTCACAGTTGTTAGAGCATGTCTTTAATGGCATTCAACTTCATTGAATGCAATAAATCTTTGCACAAAAGAATTAATTTGTGGTATGTGTTCATTAGGATACAAATTAATCTACCTTTTTTCCAGGATCGCAAAGAGGACACGTGGAAGGAATCTGATCTGAAAAAGGCATTAAAGGTTGGGAAAATGAACTGTCATGACAATAATGTTCTTACTGGAAGTTATCATGACCTCACTAAAGAATATTAACAAGATTTGGTGAAATTTGATGTGCATATACAGAATAATGGCTATGGTATCGACTTTTATCACAATACTGTGTTGTTATAATGTTCAGTTAAAATGTTTGTTTTCATTCAAGGGTCAGAAATTTCAAGGTAGGGGTTCACAATGAGCTACAAGTCATAATAAATTATTCTAGTGAGAACATTTTGCAGTCCATTTTTATAGGTAAAATCCAACTGCAAAATGGATAATATGGTTTTATGTGTTTGACTGATATCATTTATATCGATTCAAGAGAGCTAGCAAAATCAGATGTCTTGTTCCACTGGGACAATCCACAGATAGAGAGATTTAAGAAGATCAAACAACTTGTGTCACAGGCAAAATTTGGTTTTATCAACAGAGTTGATACTGTAAATTGGCCACCGCACAGAGATTCTAAAAGCTGACGTTTCGAGCATTAGCCCTTCGTCAGAGCGAATCGAGGAATTGTGGGGTATGTGTAGTTTTTATAGTAGAGAAGGAGCTACGCTATTGGTGGTAACATGGCAACGTGAAAAATAGGAATACATTAGTTAAATGAAAAGCGTTCATTAATACCGTGAGGATTAAGGGTGCCGGTTTGGTAGATGAATTTTTGTTCTTAGACTCTTGTGGCTTTCCGTCGTACCTAGATGAAGGGAAATGCCGCAGATAGCCATGTGTTTTTTTGGAGTGGTTAGAGAGATTAAAATGACGAGCGACTGGCTTAGATGCATCCGTGTCATTCTTCTGAACATCCCAAAGGTGTTCGCAGAATCGGTCGCCTACATGTAGTCGTCTACCTGTCTTGCCGGAAATTTTTAGTGCATGTTTAGTTGTTTGGCGGTCCGACCTTTGCCAAAAGGAAGTTTTGCGGCAACTTTCTGACACCTCGTTTTATGCCAAAATCCAGAAAGATCTCACCTCCACAAATCAAAAACTTGCCAAAGACACCTTTCAGAATCTTATAGTTAATCAAGAATTACCAGACACTGCAACTAATCTCATCATCACCACCCCTAGAACTTTGTGCATTTACTTCTTGCCTAAATTTCACAAACCTAACAACCCAGGTCCCCCTATCGTTTTTGCCTGTACATGTTGTTGCCCCACCGAACTCATTTCTAGCTACTTTGACAGGATTATGACGCCTATCGTCAAATCTTTGCCATCATACATTAAAGACAGTACACACACTAAACATTTTCCACAATTTCAATTTCTCTGGCCAAGGCAAACTTATTTTCACCGTGGACATTACATCTCTATACACAGTCATTCCCAATAGCGAAGGTCTTCAAGCACTTACATGTAAGCACTTTTTCGATCAACGCACTGTCAAAGAACCAAGCTCCGTGTTGCCGAACTAGTTTTAATGCTTATTAATTGTTTTTCATTCGCCAGCAGCTATTACGAACAAATTAATGGTGTAACGATGGGCACAAGAATGGGACCTACAATCTCGGACAAAACTGTTGAGACAGTGACACAATTTCACCTCTATTTTGACACACCCCTACTTACTCCCCCCCTTCCCACTCCCCTTTCCCCTCAGTCAATATTACTGAGTATTGTCATATGTTCTACAGTATATTTCCGACCAAGATACATGTAAGGCAACATTGAGTTTTGGGGGAGGGGAAAGGGCGGCTTTTAAGCTGAACGTTGGGATAAGTGGTTGGAGTACCTTTTGACATTTTGTCTCAACAGGTTTTGTCTGAGATTGTAGCTATGCCAATCTTTTTGTAGGATATGTTGAACACCAATAATTATTGTTTTAATCAGTACAACGGCCCCAAACCTGAAATCTACGGCCACTACATCGACAACTTCATCAGCGCTATTTCATCCAGCAGAGAAGAACTCCACCAATTTATAACCTCCGTCAATTCTTTTCATCCGGCTCTTAAATATACCTGGGAAATTTCAGAAACTTCATTGGCTTTCCTAGTCATATCAAAGTTTCTATTAGTGGCAACGTGCTATGTATGTACCAGTGTGCACTACAAACCTACAGATTCTCACAGTTATTTTTTGTGTTCATTGTCACATCCATCACATGTCAAGAACTCCATTCCTTATTCTCAGTTTCTTAGACTTTGACGTCTATGTGCCAGTTCTTCGAAAAAAGTGGCTATCCTGTCTCTGTGTTCAAAGCAGGCCATCATTGCGCCCAACGATTTGATCGACAGTCAGCACTACAAACGTCGCAATGACAGAATTCCATTCCCCCTCACTTTCCATTTTCATAATCACGCAGTCAAAAGTATTATCATTCTTAATAACTGTAAATTACTCCAAAATGTTCCAGAGACTGGTAGAATATTTTTCGCAACCTCCACTTATTTCATTCAAATGCGACAAAAACGTAGACAACTTTTTAGTTTAGAAGCGCGCTCAAAACGAACGAGCAACGCGGCACTTTCAAATGTGTGTGCGCACGATGCAAAACTTTCATTCTTAACACTAGCAAGATATTGGGATCTAAGCGATCTGTTAAGATCACCGCTCGTTTGACATGTGCCTCCGCAAATGCCATTTATTGCATAAGCTGTACGTTATGCAATAAATGATACATTGGTGAGGCAGGTAGATGACTAGGTGACCGATTCCGCAAACACTAGCGTGGTTGAGAAGAATGACAAGGATGCATCTAAGCCAGTCCCTCGTCATTTTAACCTCCCCAACCGCTCCAAAAAACACGTGGCTATCTGCGGCCTTTCCCTACATCTATGTATGACGGAAAGCCGCAAGAATCTGGAACAAAAATTCATCTTCCAAATCGGCACCCTTAATCCTCATGTTATTAATGAACGCTTTTCATTTAACTAATGTATTCCTATTTTTCACGTTGCCATGTTACCACCAATAGCGTAGCTCCTACTCTACTATATAAACTTCGCATAACCCACAATTCCTCCATTCGCTCTAACATAGGGCTAACGCTCGAAAATTCAGCTTTTAGAATCTCTGTATGGTGGCCAATTTACATTATCAACTCTGCTGATAAAGCCAATTTATGTATACTACTTCCCCACCGACGCAGCACCACAGTTTCTTTAGAAACTACCCCCTTCATTCATTTGTATCACAAGCACCCGTGCTGCAATACTATGATGTCAACAAGCCAGTTAGCCATCAGTACCAAACCCTTGTCTCAAGTACCACTGAGACTTCACAAAATGATCCTCACTTTCCAAGGGTATGGTGTAGAGGTACGTTAAATCCCAGGTTGTAAGCAAATCCTCGCTGACACTCTGAGCAGAGCAGCAGTGCAGAGTGATAACAGTGGAACTTGTGAAGAATTCCAAGAAATTAATACTGTCCTGTCAGTTTCATACAAGTGATATGAAGAGTTCCAGAAGGAGACCAAGAGAGACCCAGAACTACAAGCACTTCTCTGCACGGTGAAAAGTGGATGGCCAGACTCAAGACTGCAAGTTCCTGTGAAGGCAAGATCCTACTGGTCATACCAAGATCTCCTTTTCAAAGGAACATGTTTAATTGTCCCAAAGCTTGTAAGGCCTGAAATGCTACGTCAGATCCACAAGAGCCACTTAGCCATAGTCAAATGCAGACAAAGAGCCAGAGAAGTACTGTTTTGGCACAGAATGTCGGTGGAAATTGAGGACATGGTCACCAATTGCAGTGCTTGTGCCAAATACGCCAGTAAACTACCCTCAGAGCCACTGAGGCCCTCTGTACCACCATCACTCCCTTGCAAAAAGATAGCAACAGACTTATTTGAGTTTCATGAAAAGCACTATTTCCTCTCTGTCTGCTGACATAGCAGATTCATCAAAGTTATGCCCATGAAATCTGTAAGAACTGGAGCTTTAGTGAAGGAGTTGAAAAGGCAGTTTGGTGTGCATGGGATCCCAGCAGAAGTGGTATCAGATAACGGCCCTCAGTTCAGCAGTGGCGAGTTCCAGGAATTTGTGAAAGATTATGGCTTCAAACACACCACCACGTCACCAAATTACCCAAAAATGAACGGATAAGCGGACAGAGCAGTGCAGAATGTGAAGCAATTGTGGTACAAAAATGATGACCATGACAAGTACCTATAGCCTTATTGGACTATCAAACAACACCACTGGCAGACATTGATCTGTCCCCAGCACTATTACTGATGGGTCGTTGACTGAGAAACTGTAACTTGCCTATGAGTGAAAGCGTGCTTCAACCATCAGCCAACAACCAGCAACATTACCATGGTCCTGAAAAAGACTAAAGAAGATCAGAAGGAATATCATGACCATCATGCCAGCAAGGATGTGACAGAGCTTCAGCCTGGTACCAAGGTTTGTATACAGCCTTGGAAAGACTGCAAGTTATGGAAACCAGCCACTGTTAGTAGTTAAGCATCACCACACACTGAGATCATATGTGGTCCAAGCTGAAGATGGTTCCAACAATCGCTGCAACAGGCAACATCTATGGACAGCGCAAACTGCAGACCAGGACAAGAAAGACACAGATATGCCTTACAGAGCAGCCCAAACTGAAGTCCAGAGAAAGGAGCTCCTATGGATGCTGAGTTGAACCAACCTACAATCCCCTTTGCATTGCCAAGTATCCCAGCACAGGAGCAACATGTGTAACAAACAGCAAAGGCGAACATTAGGGATATATATGTCACCCGAAGTGGCCAAAAAGTAGTAGCTCCA
>NC_090883.1:14435305-14447805 GCF_036669925.1 Montipora capricornis
GTGCTTTAACTTAATTGAATATCATGAATGTTAATTATGCCAAGTTTAAGACGTTCTGTGCACGCATTGTGTATTGCAAGCACCTATGAGAAAGACAGTTTTATTTTGGTCCTTAATGTAAATAGTTCTCCTTCCCAGAAAAAGGTGTATTTCAGTACAGCAATGGTCAAATATTGTTCAGGTTGTTGATTAATTGAACATTTAGTGTTTTATGCGACCCCCCTTTACAGCAATTAGTTGTAAAATACGCATAGGCATGGATGTTATGAGCTTATTAACAGTACGTCTGGATTGGTACGGAATAAAAGGTGTTGATAACTCGGGTCTTGAACGCAGGATTCTCTGGTAATTTGTTGCTCAGTGACCTGTTTCTCTCGTTTATGCAATATTTTAAGGCTTGCGCTAAATACAGTTTTGTGAAGTGGATATTGTTAACATTAAGAGTTTCTTTATATACAAAAAAAGACAATAATATTCCAAAATAAACACTGCTTAATTACTCCCCTTAATTGTAAATAGAACATTCCCAAACTTAGAAAGTCACAACGAGCCCTATACACTGTGTATTTACTGCCTCACTTGTGACCCAGCACAGTTCTATGTCATAATCTGATAACACCTATGCAAATTTTTTACATTCCTTCTCCAGGACAGTCTGAGACATAAATAGTTGGGACACTTCATGCCAACATCCCCAATTCCCTTCTCATGCATTCCCTACCCCTCTCAATGTTGTTTATCGCAGTTCAGTCACCAAATCTTTCACACCAACATTGAGAGGGAAAGAGGGAGGCAGAAGTGTCCCAACAATTATGTCTGAGACTGTAGTTGTCTTTAAATAAACAAAGGTTCTAGTATGTTGAGCAACCTTTGGCTAACATTAGTCAGTGTATAATGGTCAATGTCATACATTTGGCCCGTATGCCAAATACATGTAGAAAACAAAGTAATCGCCAAAGGGGTTTTGAGGTGATTTAACAGTATATCAAATTTACTGACACTGTCTTTTAGACATGCATGAACATTGCTCCCTTGACGGACAGTTTAATTATTTTAATCAGTTACTCTTGAATAGCTTCGGGATCCGTAAGGTCCCCTTCTGAAAGACATAGTTTCCTCACATCCCGCTGAAGGCGCTTTGCATGAGCTGTACGCACATCAACCCATCGAACATTTCCCTTTGCATCTGGGAAGACTTCTTCAACCAAACCAAGCAGCCAACGGCCTCATGGTGAACTTTCTTCCACTGCTAAATTGCATTTCGGTTAGAGCCACTTCTGCCTCTCTTGAAGTGTGGAAATGTACTCCTTGATCCATCTAGCCCAAAACATATCAGCCATAGCTTGAGCTTGCTTCCACCATTCACTGGGCGTAGGATTATGCACCACTGGTAGATCGCCTGCACGGCTGCATGGGTTCCTGTAGCATAGAAGTAAAGTGTTGGGCGTTAGAACCGAAGGATCTTCATGTGAGCGGGCAATCGTTTACTATCTTCTCGGTTTTGCTACTAACATTGAGTCAAGTCTCACCATCAACCAAACTATTCCCAACAAGAGCATGCAAGTGCTTTCTTACCGATCTGATCATGTGCTCCCTTATGCCACCTGTATAACTGGCGCTTTTTGGAGTTCCATTTAATGCCTTTCGCCCCCATTTGGTCCCTGAGTCTTTGTTGGTTCCAGGCCAGCAAGGCTTGTTTAACCTCAGCTTCATCACCCTTGAAGTTGATTCTATTATCATGCACTACCAGTAAATAGCTCTCTTGAGGGGCCTTGTCTGCTTACAAATCAGCACACTGCTTGAATAAAAGAATCTGTTGTGAGGTCGTGAGAAATCTCAATGTGTATTACACTGATTGCCGGGCAAGTAAAAATGCACCCATAGTGCTTTGCAGTTCCTCGTCCCCATTTGACCTTCAGGGAGCCAAAATGATCTATACCAACAGATTTGAATGGTGGCAGCTCTGGAGTCACCCGAGCTGCAGGGAGCGGGGCCATGATCTGGGTACCTGGGCTTTGGTTTCGACGACGGCATGGAATGCACCCACTTACAACACGCTTTGCTCTGCTTGGCCCTATGATGATACAGTAATGTTGGCAGACAGAAGCCAAGGTTTGATCAGTCCTGGAGTGGCCGTTTGATTCATGCAGGTAGCGGAATATAAATCTTGTTACATGATGGTCTGAAGGCAGGATCACAGGTGCTTCAGCTCACTTCCCAAAGGTGCATTGTCCCAAATGACCACCAACCCTAACAATACCTTTGTCTACAACAGGATTCAACTTGGCCAACCGGCTTGCGCTCTTGCTACTGAATGGATCTAGCGAATGAGAATCCCTTTGTACAAGCCTTACAATTTCTTCCGATGCATCAACATTCTCAGTGAACTTCAATGGGCCGGTGACCAACTAAGGTCGGCCTTGGCGAGACTTCCCAAACCGAAGCAGGAAGTTCTTCTTAAACCTTAACAACCATGCTACAGACTTCTGCAACTGGTACCAGGATGAAGGTCAGCTGATAAGACAATTAAGGGATGCCGGGAGATCACTATCAGAGATAACTGTGGCGCCAACCCGTGCATTTACTTTCTTCACTTCTGCATCAGTTTCCTCCACCTCAGATAAATCAGTTGGTTGCTCTGGCCACTTGTTTTCTTCCTCCCATAGAAACTGAGGTCTTCTGAACCAAAACAGTATCTGTTGCCGCCTGGTCTGTTTCCAATTCGTGGACATCTCTGGATGCAAGATCAGCAGGATTTAAGTCAGTCAATACATGCCTCCATTGGGATAGCATTGTAGAATCATGGATCAACGGCTATTGGTTACAAACGCCTGAAACCTTGCAGTGTTTGTCAAGTATCGAAGCACAGTGGTGGCATCTGTCCACAGGACAAGCTTGTAGATGGATAACTGCAGTTCTCTGCAAAGTTGCTTGTTAACCTTCACAGCCGAAGTGGTTGCAGCCAGTGCTAGCCTTGGTACTGTGTTTGTTTAAAGTGAGCCTACTCCAGCCTTCCCCATGGCTAGACTACAGTGAATACAATCCCCAACATTAATAAATCATAAAAACGACGCTTTCCATGATTTTAGGACCTGTCCAGGGAGATATTCATCCCAGCCATGGCCAAGGTGACGAGGATCCTGAAGAATACTTTTAGCTGGTAATACCATAGGTGCACCAAGCCGAGGGGGTCATAGAATGAAGCAGCATTTGATAAGACTCCCAATGCTCTCTCTTGTGGTGGCCTTTCTAAGTCAAGGTTCACTGTGGATGCTCGTTCACTGGTAGGTACATGATACATGATGCTCTTATCATTGGAGACCCACTTGGTCAGTCGGAAGCCACCATGAGCCAGTAACTTGGGGAGTTCACCAACAAGTTGACTGCTTCCTTGGTTGTGGCAATTGTCCACATAAAAATTGTTGTGGACAGTCTCTATAGCTTTCTCACTGAAGTATCCTTGGTTATCCTCAGCTGTCTTTGTGAGTGCATATGAGCAACAACTTGGTAATGAAGTCGCTCCGAAGAGATGAACAAATATTTTGTGATCAACTGTATCCTGATCAGTGTTCCCTCCTGGCCACCACAGGAATCACATTGCCTCACAGTCTTCTGGTTTTACCCTAACCTGATGGAACATCTTCTCAATGTCGGAACTCTTTCTTCACAGAACCTCAAGAGCACTCGCACTAATGAATTTGTGAAGTCTGGGCCCCGGAGAAGCTGATCGTTTAAAGAAGTGTTGCGAAACTTTGCTGTGCTGTCAAACACGTGCATCATCTTTAGAGCATGGATCTTTGGTGGTAATCCTCCTTGTGTGACCGTTTGTGAGGGAGTCTTCCATAGTTTCCTTGTATTTTGCAAGGAGCATAGGGTCCCTCTTCAGCCATTTTTTCAATGACGGTAGTCTTCTTCATGCCATGATCTTGTTGTCCTGTAAGGAAGGGGTCTCACACTTCCAGGGGAGTGCAATCTCAATGACCTCTGACCATTTTCACAGAACTGTCCATAATGGACTTGGCTCGACGATCCTCTTTCAAATCAGCTGTACTTTCAGTGAAATCTGCAGTGTAAAGGCGTTCTAGCTGATGCTGTATGGGATCCAGGCCCTTCACAGATTCAGCACAGCCCAACAATTGGTCAGCATGGATGAAATTACCTTTGGCACTCTCATTCCTCCTTCCTTCCAGTGGTCCCATAACAGTCCACCCCAACAATGTTCATACTGCATGTGGCTGTCGTATTTTCCCGATATGTACCTCAAGGGGCACAAAGCTTCCGGCACATCGCTGCCAGTCAGTATAGTTACTTTTTTGTCCACAAGATCTGCTATATCAATGTTCTTGAGATGTGGCTATTCCTCCACATCTTTGCTTGTTGGGATGCTTCTCTCAGTAACTGGTAAGGTTTCAGTTGTCCAAACCCTCTCTAAGCGAAGTCCCTTTCCAGTAGCAACACCAACAACATCAAGGCATAATTGCAGACCTTCTTTGCATTGAGTTCCTTAGACTATAGGTGTACATTCTACACCAAGCTGTCAAGCCAAACTACTCAGGCACATGGTGGTGTTTGAACCACTGTCCAGAAAGGCATACAGCTCGTTGATATGATTGCTATATGGCGTGCTGACTTTTACAGGAACTATACTTGAAGGCCAATATGACCAAAGCTGGTCCTTGAAGCCACATTACTTGTTGCACTAACACTGATAGCATCTTTCTGAGAAGGCGCTCCAGAGGCAGTGTGGACTTGGGGGCTGGACTTTGGGCCAAGTTCTGCACTGTTCACTAATTCGTGAACTGAATTCGATGAATGCAACACGGGATGATGCCTCCTTTGGCAACCCCCAATCAACCCCACACACCCTTGCAACACGACATTTCTACAAACTACACACCAGGCTTTGTCGCTGGCGGAGTGTCAATTCTCTGAACTTATGGCAGTGCTCGAGATGGTGGCTGCTTGAACATAGGACACATTTAAAGAGTTTCCTCTCCCTGCCTCGATGGCCACTTTTCCTGGATTTATCGCCAAGCATGGCCAAGATCATGCTTTTGTTGGAGAAGCTAACGTTGCTCTTGGATGAAGATTTGTAACCTCTTGGGGCCTCCTGCTTTGAGTTGACAATGTGACCAAAGTAGGTGTTGTCAACAGCAGCATGGCTTTGTACAAATGCTGTGAGGTGTTGGAATGTTGGTGTTGTGTGAGCTTCATAGAGCTGATTGGCTTTCTCTGTCTATTTTGCTCTGAGGTGGAGAGGGAGGTGGGCAACCATCTTCCCTAGAGTATCCATTAAGTTAAGATTGCTAGTGTGCCCTAGCTGGGTAGACCAGAGGAGACATGTTTCCACATCACGAGCAAGCTGAGGCAAGATCTCTGGATCAGGATTTCGGATTGGAGGCCCACCCTTTCTAGAAATGCTGGAGTCACTACATGCGCTTGTTACCTTCTTCAGGGGGCATTATAATACAATGTTGAATGGCTTGTCATACTTCACCTCTGCAATGATGAACAAGGTAGCTTGGGCGATCAGCATCATTTTCCACCTTGCTTTCCACATTTTATCTCAAAGTTCCTCATAAACAGAGGAAAGGTATGGGGTTCGCCACTAAGGCTCATGTATTCTCTCTGAGGCATACAAAGACCACACACCATTTTATCCATATTGTTTTGCTGTCTTTCGAACAGGCTGTGTAATTGCAGGGCACTTCTCGGATCCGCTGACTGGCTACTTTTCTCGTTATGGTGTATACTGGGCAAAGGGCTCTGTTGTGATCTTGATTCTGTTTGTTTCGGTTCTTTGCATTCTCTCCGTGGCATCAAATGGCTACTGCCCACTCTATCCATAGTGTTCTCTTGACTTACAAATGGGTTACTTATCTGCTGAACAATGCTTGAGATTGGTGGTTGATCGCTTGTTCTGCTCTGATGCATGCTGGGTAAAGGATCCCTTAGTGTTTCATTCTCTCTACAACCCCTTTCTCTCCTTGAAAGCCTTTCCTCTAGACATTGTAACTCCTCCTGTTGGCGTTTTATTTCCTGTTTTTTGTACATAATTTCACATTCCTGGATGGCATGATTCATTATTTTCTATTTCCAACTTCTTCCTAACCTCCCTCATACGTTTATACAGTGCCACCCTTTCAGCCAGTTCTTCCTCCTCTAAGGTGTGTAATTGCTTGGACCATTCCAACTCAGCAGTGCTAGGTTTATTTTGCAGGGCTGAATCTTCCTCCCTACTAACTGACGTCTGGTAATGTAAGCTTATTTCACTGTCCACAGACCCGTGTAAAGTGCAGACGCTAGAATTAGGGTCGCTTGAAAACGTATTAGAGTATAAATTTTGCGGCACAAATGTCGGTGCCAGTGGAGTTAACTGTCCACCATAAGGTTCCTGAGCAGGAGAGACCCCACCTAAAGAGAAGAGAAAAACTTGAAGTTTGTCGTAATATAGGAGGCTCAACATCTGAAGCCGCCAGTCGAAGTGAAGTACCACTTGAATTTTCGGCTAATAACAACTTCTTACCGTTATTGTTGTCAGGAATATAGTTTTGTGGACTAACAGACACACATACATTCTCTTTTCTGGCCCCATCTTCAGAATAAACAAGATTTTGAAGCACTCCTTCGGTCACCGTGATCTCATCCTTTAAGTCTTCAAATTGCTTTTTGGTATCTGCATTAATTTCTTTGCTTTCTTCGATTTTGTTGATGATTTCTTCCCTTTAATCTTTCCCTTTGTTGTCATCTTGATGTATGAGAACTTTATAATTTTATGAAGCTCCAGTTTAGCTCATAGGATTTTAATTCCAACTGATGAGATACACACGCAGGAAACCAGAAACAAACAATAACAAAGCGTACGGTTCTAAAGCAAAAACAAAAATAGCGATGACTGAAATGTTACTGAACGAAATAGTTTGAAATAAATGAAAGCAAATAAATGCAAAAATGATAGATACCTCATACAGTAGGAGATTTCCCAAGATATAAACCAGCTCACAAGAGAAATTTGCAAAACAACCTCCACAAATAAAATTTTCCAGCTTTCAAAAGCACATGGAAAGAAAAACTGTCCGAGATTATTATGGGCAATTCCGTAGGCCTGCAATAAGTACAAACTAGATCCTACACAATATCCATTCAAGTTTTCTTTCAGGTTGGGATGTTTCAGGATATAAAAGGACCAGGTGTGCGGGAGAAGGGGAAAACTAATAAACAAACTGCCCGCATTGCAGACAGTGGGTCACGTGCTACGGAAATCACATTCAAAGAAAAACCACGCACCAGACACATGCACTGATTGGCTCCCCAAACATGTAATGAATTAGTAAAATTGTCAACAAAACTTTGGAAATCTGCCAATCAAGAGCAAAACAGGTATATAAATTGCCAAATAAGAAAAACTCAAAATTATCAATAATGACACAAAAATTTAAAGAGAACAGGTCACAATAAAAATGAAATTTGAGCCATGTAAAGATTCCCTGCAGAATTTGGGACCAATCAACCAGCCAATCAAGAAAGGAAAAAGGCCCAAACAAGAGTTAATATTTCATTATACTCATCTCTTCACTGTCCGATCATTTTATTCTCTTGTTGGGCACTTTCTTGGTTGGAAATTACTGAGGGAATAAAGAAAAGTTCAAGTGCAATATCAATTCAAGTTCTAAGGAAAGCATTAAAACATTTCTGACAAAGGACTACATTACACTGCAGGCACTGTGAAAACTGGTCCTGAACTTCTCTTTCTACCTATCTTCCTACAATAGACAAAAACTTTCTTTCTACCTTTAATTTTAATGCTAAAATGTTTTCCAACATTTTCTGGCTCTAGCGACAAATGCTCAATCTTACACCGCTTGGCGGAATGCCTGCAGCTGCAGAGGAAGTAGAAAATTCCCCCATCAACTGCTTGGCCAGATTCATCCCAAAATTTAACTGTTTTACTTAAGCCTGCCCTCACTCTACCTTACAGTCTTACTGTGATTGAACAGGATAAAAGAATTACACATTGAAACATCAATTGCAAACCAAAACAGATACCTGTACCATTTAATTAAGTGAAGAATGGTCTACTTCATGTACAAATATGGTCATAGCACGCTCAATATTCACCGTGCATACTCAACAGATATCCTGCGATATACGTAATTTTGTACCACAGAGAAAAGTGGTAGTTTTTCCAGCTTTTTTTCCCCAAGAAAAGAAAAAAATTCCGTGGTGGTTCTTATTCATGAAAGGCGTAACCATACTGGTCACCACGTCATAGCCTAAAGCCATGAATTCTTGGCTGCTGGTTCTGTTCTTTACTGAAGTAAACATCAGAATTTAAAATGTAGCCATTGCTAGAATCGGCAGCCATCCAAACTTTAATGCAGTACTTAGAAGGCTTAACCAGCATGTACTTCCTGAAAGACAACCTCCCTCGAAAACCTATCATACCTGTATCTACAGTAAGATCTTTCCTTTGCATGAAATTCTTCTGGCATTTACCGAGAATGTGATCAAAAACATTCTAACTTTGTACAATTGATTGAAATCTCTATTACCCCTAGCAGGGTGCTTAGTTGAATCATTAAAGTGTAAACAACAACTTAATTCCTCAAACCTATTTTTTGTCATTACTCTCTTAATTCCAAAAGGAGAAGAAGGAGCAACTTCAGTGTCCATTTCTCATAGGTGGTTTCAGACGGTTAAGGCAAATTTGGGGTTGCGCGGGTGGTTTCGTCGGGTTGAGGTGTCAGTGTGTGCCTGAACTGCTGTGGACCACCTTCATTGACAAGTAGAATTGTCTGGCATTAGAGTAAAATCTATGAAGTTCCACTCCTAGGAGTCAGTGGGTTAAGCTAACAGTGCTTTCATTAGTTGTCTTTCTATAAGATTTTGCAGTAGACACATGTACATGTATATGTATTACATACCTAATTTTTCCAATATTTATAACGCATTCTGACTGATAACTGTGGTTAGCTAGGGACTGGGTCAAACCTGTTGTGATGCGTGCATCATTTGGCCCAGTCCAGCAAGAAATAAAAAAAAACCCTTGAAATTCAGGGAAGTTGACAATAAAGTTGACAGTTACTTGTAAAAATACATTTTTCGTGGTTATTCTTACGAAGCTTGTTTCATCCCGACCAAGGGACTCATCAGAGACCTATCTGCTTGGCAAACTCATTGGGCATCAAGCCCAAAGTCGTGTTAGCTAACAAAATGATGACAGCAATCTCACCTTATATCTCATAAGGATTCCAGACCGCACAAATTCACGAGTGAAGTTTGACAATAAAGTTGACAAGTTACTTAGGAAGGGTGCAAAATTCAAACTCATTTTAAACACCATCGGGTTTAACCAATTCAAACAGCTTTTTTGGATGTTGCTTTGAACAATTATAGATTTTAGAAAATACTGCAAAATCAGGCTTCAGTTGTACAGTAAAATGTAAAAGCTTGCAAAAATGTTTTGATCAATTAAATGTACGCATTGTATCGAGGATCATCCTGTGGAATATCGATTTTCAAGTTTCATTTCTTTGGGTCAGAATCTATCATTCAATGCACATGTATTTGTGGCAATGTTAGCTGAGCCTTGTTATCTGTAACCTTACTGCAATTGCATGCATATATGTGTACATGTAGGCTGGTTCACACAAGTGATGCAAACACAAAATGCAAGCGCAAGGAAGTTTCCACGTCGAAGGCAAATGCAAGCACATTTAAATATGCACGCGCAATTGAGTATCCCAAGATTGTGGATGAAGTCAACCATAGAGGTGTGGAACCAGTATTTTTCAGCTTGTGTTTGTGTTGCGTTATACTGGTTCACACGTAAGAAATGCAAATGCATTGGTGCTTGCACTTGCATTTGCATTATGGTAGTTCACACATGTATTTGCTTGCAGTTGGGCCTGCCTCAATTTGCGTCAATCGTGTGAACCAGCCTTATGTTTCTGTTTTGTCATCTCTTCTGCAGGGCTGTCAATAACTTTTCAAATAGTCAGGGGAACTAGAAAAGTAGGTGGGCAAAGGCAGCGACTTTATAGTGTTTCTTTATTTGTCACTCTGGAAGTAGGTGACATCAGTATGAGACACCCAGGAGGTGGGGAAAATCCCCGGCCCCCATCCCTAACAATAACAGCTCCACTTATGTAAAAGTAATACATTTCATTTCTGTAGTAAAGTCATAAAAATTTCTCTTTGTTTGGCAGAGAACAAAGGGACGATATCGACAGAAGAAAGGAACGAAGTGAGGTTTGTGGAAACTGCAACAAATGGGTTTACTACACTGTAATAAAACACAATCTTTTTATTAATATCTTTTTGTTATACATGTACTAGAGACATGGCGAGAAAGAAAAAGGAGACAAAATAAAAAGGAGGGAAAAGGAATTGATGGCATCCCTTAAACAAGAAGAGGTACTTGTACTGTCACATTTAAATTAATTTAGTTTCTTTTTTCCTTGTGGAACCAATACAATGCATTCCCAGCACCATGTCATGTAAGGACTGCTGTGGTATATGAGACAAGTTTTTAGTTCAACATACTAAATCTTTGTCCGCATTCCCTCTATAAGTGATTAAAGTGGTGATCTGTAATAAATTCTTCTGTATTTGTACCACTCTTGACAGGACTTCAGAAGAGAGCATTTGAAATTTAGATCAGATACTTTGGAAGAAGCAGTAAGTCGTAGATTGCCAAAACTGTTACTTTGTGTGTACTGAAAAGCTATTTTGTACAATTAGGGAACCATTAACACCTAAAGATGCTTAAAATGTTCCAGGTGTAAAAGTTTTTATGCAGCAGTGAAAAACATGGTTACTGTCATGTTACAGCTAAAATGATATGAAAGAAACATTCCAGCTTGGAAACAACTCCTGTATCCAACAAGCCAAAGTCACTCACAAATACCATACTTGTTTTCAAATGCACCTGCTCTTTTCCCTTAATTAAGTTTGTGTGAATTGCATTTTTGGTTTGATCTCAATCAGTTTGAACCAAATTATTAATGGAACTAAGCATCCTAACAAATATTATTACCCTTTACCTTTGTGGATTCCAATAACCAAGATATTTCTGATCCGTGCTTAATTGCAAACTAGTTTTGTAATTTCTTTACTAACCTGGGGCCCTCTCTTGCTAGAAAGATACCAACTTCAGTTAAATAAGCCCTATGGTTTGTTCTGGGCTCCCTTGCCAAGTGATAATTTCTTTTTATGTTGTACTTCGTAATGTATTGTGCCTAAATAAACTGAACTGAATTTAATTTATTCTTCACTGAAATTCAATTTTTGAAGTTTGAATTTTTTTTATCACATTTGATGGCAGCTAAACCCAAAGTGCATACCATGATATAATGTTTAACTATTATCAGTGCAATAATAGTTCTACTAGTATGATTATCTATTCATTGTTTGTTTATCCAAAGGATGTTATCGATGAGGATGTTGAGCTGAATAGAAAGATATCATTACAAAGGATGCCATCAGTAGGTACAGCAGAAGAAGTCCATGATGAGGAAAATGATGGATACCACTATGATGATGATGACTTTGAGGTGAGACGAAGAACGTTCAATATCAAGTGATGTTTGTTGAACTTTGTAAGTATCAGTTGTGTCAAGCTGTTCGGTACTGTTAGGAAATCTTTGCCTGAACAAGCAGACAAAGGGTATGACTTGTGCTTAAAGTTGTGGAGCTTTGAGTCTTTCTTAGTCAACTGTTGAGTCTTGCAAATGACTGAATCACTGTTTACTTCCTCTGTCCATCTGAAGCCTGGCACTCAGTAACAACTTTGTTTTCATTCCTAGCTTCTCATAATTTTTATCATTACAGCAATAATATTTATATTATAGGAATTCGTATTAATTAACTAGAATGACCTTCCTGGAAGTGAGTTTGCCAGCTAAGACCAAAGAGTGCAATGTTGAATAACTTGTGGTATGTACCCTTGGACACAGGTTCACTTGTACATTTGTACTTGCAAATGTTGCCACCCCAAATTCTGGTATGAGGGTATTCATCCACTTTTCAGGTTACAGCCAAGGCTTGCCCTTACCCATCTTATTTATGTCATACTAAATGTTGTAGGGGGAAACAAGGTTGATCTTGTGGTGAGTCAGCTCCTGCCTTCCAACATTGTGGCCCAGGTTTGACTCCCAGACTTGGCATTACATGTAGGATGGGTTTGTTGGTTCTCTTACTCTGCTCCAAGGGGTTTTGCTCCAGGTACTCCCCTATCCTCAAAAACCAACCTACAATTTGATGTGTTGATTTGATTTCTGTACCGTGTGACCCTAGTAAGTGCCCCAGTGCTAAATACATGACTTGGTACATTTGACACATAAATAAAGTTCATATTGATTAAATATCTCAATTATTCTTAATGAAATTATTATTGTTAGTATTATAATTTATGCCATATAAATTATTTGAAATGTTAACCCAGGATTATGATGAAGACTTTGAAGATGATGATGATAATGAAGAGGGTGGAGATGCAG
>NC_090883.1:14452805-14467805 GCF_036669925.1 Montipora capricornis
GGGTCGCCCGCAAAATACAAGGCTGAACAAAGAAGCAGGGAACAAAGAAGCAGGTTTCAATGTTGAACGGGACAAAATCTAAAGTCTAGATATGTACATGCACTTGTACATTGTTAACATGACGGCCGAGTCATTGAATTTTTTGGTGGACAAAATTTGTTGAAGAAGTTTGGAAGGAGGATGGGTAGAAGTATCCACCCAGCAGTTTGTAATGGCTGAAATTTTGATGAAAATGTTTAGGACTATTTCATAAAGATCACAAGTGATATTTATATAAAGTTCAGCAGTGATATTTATATAAAGATCAGCAGTGATCATTATATAAAGATCATTTCATTTGAGAATAAGCAATAATTGCATTGTTTGCATATTCAGCCCCACACTCCCCTGGTACTGAAATCAAATCGACCACTAGGCTTTTCAGAATGAACAGAGATTATCAGGTATAAAGGTTCATACACGTGACATTTTAGAGATGTTTTGCAAGGCTGTTAGCCTCATGAATTATTAATGTATTTTTGAAAGAATATAGTTGTACAATATGAGTGGCAGATCTGTATCACATTTTCAAACTTGTGGCGAGGCCAAGAGTTTTTTAAATATCATACAGATCTGATGCAAATATTTCGTATGTCTTATTAAATAATAATAATAATAATAATAATAATAATGATAATAATAACTGTTTCTATAGTTCTCTTATCCTATGTTCAAGGCACTTTACAATCATACAAACAACATTATTATAATTATAATAAATATTTACAAATTTATAACCATATCCTATTATATTTACAATGATTAAAAAAATAATAAATTAAAAAAAAAAAAACGAAAAATTAAAACTACATTTGTGTAAAGCAATCTATGCAATCTTTAGAAACAATGGTCTGTTATTACAAAAAAAAAACGAAAAATTAAAACTACATTTGTGTCAAGCAATCTATGCAAATCTTTAGAAACAATGGTCTGTTATTACTAGTAAACAAGTACGTCTTAAGTGATCTCTTAGAACTTGAGATGGTGTTAGACTTCCGAATTTTATAGGGTATTACCAGTAAGTTTCATTCTCTGTGTGCATGAACAGCGAATGCTCTGTCTCCATACATGTAGGTCGTGGTATACGATCTAGGATGCATTAAAAGTTCATTACTAACAGACCTCAATGATCTAGTATGAGAACGATAATATAATTTCTGAGCTAAATAGCTAGGCAATGTCCCATTCAGTGATTTATACACCAAAAGCAGAATCTTGAAAATAATGCGGTATTGAATTGGCAGCCAGTGAAGCTCGCACAAAACAGTTGTAATATGCTGAAACCTACTCATTTGCAACACAACCCTAGCCGCCGTGTTTTGTACATACTGCGATCTTTGTAACTGATATTTAGGCAGGCAATAATTATAGTAATGCATTACAATAATCTAGTTTCGATGTGGCAAATACTTCCTAATTCTATATAAGTTGCTGAGATGATAAAATGATGATCTAGAGATGCTAGACACGTGCATGAAAAGACATGTGCTCATCAAAAATAACACCAAGACTCCTAGCCAACTGAGAGGCAGCCACGCTCTCATCACCAACACATAAAGACTGAAAGGATGGAGAGGGATAATACTTTGAGTGGATGAGCATGACCTCAATCTTGTTGTGGTTTAGTTTCAATTCATTAAGATCCATGCAATGACAAATAGCAGAAATGCAGTTCTCAACCCTCGATTTAGTAGCATCCACATCCACCGCTTTGAATGCAAAGTATAACTGAGTATTGACGGCGTATAGATGATAATTCAAGCCATAAGAACTTATCACTTTTGCAAGTGGGGCGGTTTACAGAATGCAGCTAGAGTTCAGGTCCCAGAACTGAACCTTGGGGAACTCCCACAGGAAGATGTCGTACGGTAGAATTCGTCTCATTGATGTTAACAAACTGAGTTCTTTGATAAAGATAATAATTTAACCATTGTAGGACAGTTCCTCTAATGCTAAATGATTTCTGCAGTCGTGCCAGTAACAAGGAATGGTTAACGATGTCAGATGCCGTGCTGACAAATCCAACAAAACAAGGAAAACATTCTCATCCTTATCCAATGACAGCATAATGTCGTTGATAATGGTGAGAAGCGCAGTCTCTGTGCTGTGAAAAATCGTATACGCTGATTGAAGAGGCTCATGTACAGTGTAGATCATTTTCACCAAGACAGTTATTCAATTGCACAAACACTGTTTTCTCTATCAATTTAGATCGGAACTTTAAATTTGACACAGGGCAAAAGTTACTAAACTGTAGCACAACCTTAAGTTCGTTGGGCAGCAATCCAGATGACAATGACAAATTAATCACCTTCTAAATACAGGAACAAGAATAGAATAGTGCTCATTGCTGCATGATACTCACTGGAAGTGGATCCAGTGCACATGCCTAGTTGATTTATCAACTGTGCGAAAAATAGCTTGCTATCATGGACATTGTCCTGAATAACTGCTGAATAATGCTGTTCTTTCACCTTATAAAGCATAGCATTTACAACATTGCACTTACTTACTTAATCCTCTTCGTGCATGTCCGCACATAAGGCCTTTATCAGTGAATGCCATTGTTGCTTGTCCTTCGCTAGGTTTACCACCTCTCCCCAGCTGCATCGTTTCTCCTTCATCTCCCTTTCAACTGATTGTCTCCATGTCTCCTTTGGTCTTCCTCGCTTACTTTTTCCATCTGGAGTCCAACGCATAGCCACCCGCGCGATGGCTATCAAGGGCATTCTACAAATATGCCCAATCCATCTCCACGTACGTTGTTTTACCTCACGGGAAACAGGTCGTACACAGGGCTTCTTTTGTAGTTCATAGTTCAAGATCTGGTTTGGCCAGTAGATCCCCAATATATCCTTCGAAGGCACTTATTTTGAAAGACTTCTAGCTTCTGACATACGCTCTTAGTTACTTTCCAAGATTCTGCACCATAGGGTAGCACACTCAGGACGTTGCTTTTGAAGATACAAACCTTTGTTGTAAGACTAATGCTGCTGCACTTTCATATGTCTTCCTTCAATGTCCGTTCCGTTTATAGTAATAGGCTCTGTTGTTGAGCAGTTTGTTCGTAGTGACTTCATTTTGATAGAGTCCACTTTAAGCCCAATTGACCCTGCATTTCTACATGTAGTGAGATCTTCGCTTTTGCATTGGATGTCATTAAAACGGTGTGACAACAGCACAACATCATCAGCAAAATCAAGGTCTGCTAACATATCCGTAAAAGTTTACTTAATTCCTTTCGGTCTTCCTTGCATTGTTTCCCTAATAAGCCAGTCTATGCTAAGAGCGAATAAAAGGGGGGAAAGCATACCGCCTTGTTTTACTCCGGTATTAACTTCAAATTCTTCTGACAAGTAATGTCTGCAGATGACCCTGGATTGTTAATCACTGTGCTATAGCTGGATGATGCTCACAATCTTAGTTGGAATTCCATAGTATCTTAAATAGCCTATAGGGATTCTCGATGTACGCTGTCAAATGCCTTTTCAAAGTCGATAAAGTTTGCATAAACTGGCGTGTTCCTTTCGTGACACTGCTCCAGGATTTGCCTTAAAGTATAGATTTGATCGCTGCAAGATTTACCTTTTCTAAAGCCTGCTTGTTCGTTGCACAACAATGGGTCTACTGCTGCAGATATTCTGTCAAAAATCACTCTGGTGAAGACTTTACTCATAATGGATAGTAAGGCAATTCCTCTCCAGTTGTTACAGAGAGTTCAAGCCTTCGCCTCTTCCTCTTCTTAATCGCGATCTCTTCATTATTCCAAGGAGCACTAGGTCGAATGACAATAGTGCAAGTTCTTTTGGTGCTAACCTGTCCAAAGCCTTGCATAATACCTCATCAAACTCTCTAGCCAATGACTCAATACTTTGTGAGACACATCCATCCGACAAACCAGACGATCCAGTCATCTCATTGAAACTATCAAAATCAAATCCCATTAATTTAGGAGAGACAACAGTCCTCCTCACATGTAATGGTTTCTGTAAATTCAAATTGAAGTAAGCAACCTTATGATCAGAGATAACTGTTCCATGACTTCAACATTCTTTCGGCCTAAGGCACCCAATATATGACCTCGCTTATGGGTTGGTACACATACATGTTGCTTTAAATTGAACAAATCAAGTAGCTCTCTAAATTGTGTCGCGTCCCAAACGGCGTTGTCGTCCATATGGAAGTTAAAACCCCCATATATCTCTTTCCGGCAATAGATGAGAAAATTCCTCCAGAAAGACTCCAACTGACGTAGCCCCCCCCCTCCCCCCCCCAGGGGGACGGTAGACGATGATTGCTCTCAAACTCTTACAATCAACAAAAGTGACATCCATGCATTCAAATGATGTAAAAGAATGCTCACATAACTTTGTTTTAGAGCACATACCTAGCTTGTAAAGAAGCCCCACACCTCTGTCTCGTCCTACCAAACGGACAGAGCTCTCCAATAGTCACTTCACCACCTTCCATATGCAGCCATGTTCTGTAAGCTCCAACAAATCCACCTTGTATTCCACAAACCTCTGTAACAATAAAAGTTTTGTTGCATAATGAACAAGCATTCATAAGGCACAAGGTGAATTCTCTGTTTAACAAAAATTTAGGAGCAACACTGACGTGATCTAAAGAACAAAATAATATTTCGCAAATTAGATCCCTTTGGAAGAGAATGTGTACTCCGCAGGTGTCCATTCTTGGCCATTCGATTTAAAGAAACAATTGTTGTAATCCTACCATCAGGGCCTGGATTCAATTTAAACACCAAGTTGCTTCAAGAATAAGATGGAAAGTCGCATTTGAGTTTGCATAGTAAGCACACGGTCTTTTGTGTCACTTTAACTTGATCTTTAGCAAACCGTTACGAGTGTTTGAGGAGTCCAGCATTGCATTATGAAGCATGTAAAAAGACCATTGTTTTAATTCCAGGGCAGTCAATACAACAGGCCACAATCAGCATGCAAATGACAATGCAAATGATCAACTAAACTCTTGCCTTGGAAAACCAATGAAACCCAGGATAAATAATCTTCAAATTCCTTTACTTTCGTCCATTTCACATAAACAAAACCACTCCAGCGATAAGATACATGTACCCCATTTAGACGTCTTCTAGACTGTTCTATCGTGCAGAACAGCTGTTCATAAAGGAGGAAATATAACATAAACGAGGACCACAAAATATTGTGGCCAGCCACATCACGCATGATTTTGCTACGTGTTAATGTACACTAGGTACATTGTGTTCTTGGTGATTCAAGACATTTTAACAGGGAAAATCGAAAGAAACGTTTATGTAAATGAGGAGAAAGCTGTATCAGAGATACAGAATTGAGTAATAAGACATCTATTTTTTCAACACAAAGTAATTGTGTTGTTCTTTTCCATAGGCTCACTCTGGATTGCAGGAGGTAATCTCAGAATTTCCCATTAATGCAAGATTGCAAGTAATGAAAACTAACTTATTTTGATAGATGTTAGAAAGTGTCCTTTAACCCTTGTCCTCCTCTTAGTAGCTACCAGGGCTCAAAGTTTGTTTTGACTTTGGGAGCACCACTGCTACCAGGTGTTAATTTCTAGGCGGACTGCTGAAATTTTAGGTGCACAGCTAAAACGTTTAGGAGCACAACTTAAAATACTGCAAGCAACAAAAAGAAACACCAGAAGCTTTTGACATTTTATAGGTGATTGTTAATCAGCTCAATACACAGGGTTTCATTGGAAGCCGGTCACTGGCGGTATATCGCCATCTGTTTGTCAGAAATTTGCCTCTCGCCGCCCGCTATTCTGCCTTGATTTTCACTCAAACCTTTGTAAAAGACAAGAGTGATTGCCACTTACATTGATTAGCCCAGGCATCTATTTCAAAAGTTATTGAAACCCCTGTCAGTACGGTAATCTTTTATTTCATTCCCATTGAATGTTTCTTTCTTTCAGTCTCTTACTGTATGGTTAACATAGCAATAACTGTTACATTTTTTGAAAATAAGCACTGACTTCTTTGTTTCACGAAGTGTTGCATGTTTAATGTCATGGAAATCTTCTTGATGAGAAGAAATCCTACAAGCCCCATGGATCACCAACTGAAATCAATTCATTTTGCCACTTTCTGTAAGCAAGGTTTGGTCGCCTTGGTCTCTGCCCACTGCTAAACCACTTCACATCCTCTGGAGTTGGGTCACGTTCCTCCAATTCTGGGTCTCCTGTGCTTATACAGATGAGGTCTTCTGTTGTGGACACACGGAGACTACTTCACACTGCTTAATGGAATAACCATTAAGCAGTGGAAATGTGCCGACGTAACACCCCTGCCAAAGAAAAATACCATAAAAAACCTGAATAAAGATCTGAGGCGGTGATCTCTCTGACACCTGCTATGTCCAAAATCACCGAGGACATCATTGTGTGCGATTACATTAAGCCTGCGATAATGAAATTTCTGGACCCCAAACAATGTCACAGCGCTGTCCCAAAATCTTCAACTACAATCGCCTTGATTAGTATGATCCATTATTGGACAATTGCAACCAATGGCAACGGTTCCACTGTTAGGTCAATACTTTTCGATTATTAAGGAAAGCTTTCGATCTCATCAACCACAGCATTTTGTGTAACAAACTATGTGACCTGGATTACCAACAAGTGTAACCAACTGGATCATCGACTACCTCAGTAAACATTTCCAAAGAACCAAACTAGTAGATGGATGTTACTCTGAATGGGGCTCAGTTCCATCCAAAGGCCCTCAGGGAACAAAGGTTGGTCCCTTGGTTGTTTGTTTTCATGATAATTGATCTGGTTCTTAGTGGCACCTGTCTATGGAAGTACGTGGATGACACTACAGCATCTGAAGTCATCAGAAATGGCGAATCCAGCACTACACAGCGTATTGCTGATGGGGAATCTGCTTGGCCAGAGAAGAACAAGCTACAACTAAATTCTGACAAATGTAAGGAATTGAGAATTTCTTTTGCAAAAACGAAGCAAACTTTCTGACCTGTCGTAATTGATGGAAAAGATCTAGATGTAGTGACTAGTTTTAAACTATTAGGAGTAACCATCACAAGTGATTTAACATGGAACAAGCACATAAATGAAGTGATTAAGAAAGCAGCAAAAAGGTTGTACTTTTTGGTTCAATTAAAAAGAGCCAAGGTACCCCTGAATGATCTCAAGCTTTTCTACATTACGTGTATACCATCTACTTTGGATTATGCCATACCTGTTTTCCACCATTCACTTTCAAAGTATTTGACCC
This sequence comes from Montipora capricornis, assembly GCF_036669925.1. Classification (NCBI taxonomy): domain Eukaryota; kingdom Metazoa; phylum Cnidaria; class Anthozoa; order Scleractinia; family Acroporidae; genus Montipora; species Montipora capricornis. Next base: position 14,460,100 of record NC_090883.1, read on the forward strand.
ACGAATTGGAACCAATATGTCCCAGTTCTAATTAGGATGAAGTCCCAACTCGCCTGGATTTAGTATTACTACACGAACACCACTGAAGCTTATGCAATGACTTCGATATTTAATAACATTGTAAATGATAAGAGTCACAGATTGCATCATCTGTTACCACCGTTACGTAAAAACGAGAGATACTTTTTTCATCATAAACGAACATTCGCCATCCCGAAAGTTAAAACTGAAAGAGCAAAGAGATCTTTCATGATTGCTTCTAGCCTTAATTTCTACAATTAATTTTAGATTATGAATAATTGTGAATTGTAATAATGTAATGTGTACAGGAATTTTTGTATAGATTTTACCTTTTTTCATTTTCATATATCTATTTTGTATAATACGCAATTCAGCCGTAAGGCTACTATGTACTATTGTTTAATAAACATCTAAACATCTAAACTAAACAACATAATTTCTGCCAGATGTAACAGGTTCTAACAAAAAGAAACTTAAGGTAACACAGTCTGTCAACTCGTATAATTCAATTCCATTGGTACTGAAGAACATAGTAACAACCATATTGCTGGTATTTTGCGTTCCCGAGGAGTACATGTATACCTTGAAATCCTCCTTGTAGGGATCTTTTGTGAACATAACTTGCTAGAGGGCCAGAGAGTGACTTGTCCTAAAAGGTACCATGGTCTTTTAGGGCCTTGAAATTGGCATGCTACATTTGAATTCTTGTAGTGTCACAACTGTTTCTAAAAAAAATGATCGGAGTAGAGAATCTTTGCTTAAATATCGTTAAAGAATAAACAAGTACTGTTGTGCAGTTGGAACGCAAATCTAATCACTTGTTATTAAACTATTACTTAATTACTTAGTTACCAGTATCCTTTAAAAATATGATAGAACAAAACTCCATCTCGTTTTCACCAATCAATGTACGGTTTGTAGAGCTCTCTGGCCTACTATCATGGTTGAAGACCATGTTCAAGCATCTTACAGCTTCAGGTGCACCAACCTTCCCTGTTGCCAGTATCTCCAAGCAAAGCACAGAATCGTCGTTGTTGTGGGAATTCAATTCAGAGGCATCTGTCTTTTGGCTTGTCTTTTACTGTTAACTCCCGGCTTTTACAGTACATGTACTTTCTGGTGCAAACATAAAGCAAAAAAATGTTTTGACCTGACATCACATTAGACTGAAAAGAAGAGGAATTACAATGTATGAAGCAGAAACCTCCCTTAGTGTGTGCAATAAACGTTTGCTTAGTGCCACTGCAAGACATGCATGACATGCAGGAAAACATCGGTCAGAGTTATTTGCAGTTAGTTTTTTTGCAGACTATTCAAAGAAGAAACAAGTGAGTTATGCAAGAGAGTGAACTAAATTTATTACCTAAAGCTTAAAAACTAAAGGAATCAAAGAAGTCCCCATGCAGTTGCATTGAACTTGGGCTTTTTAGGCACGTGAGTGCAATCACAAATGATTTTTCAGGAGTCCTGCCTACTGTTGTAAACTGGTTTATTTCTAACAGAACAAAATTAAACTTGCTTATGTACATATTTCTTTCTCTTTTTTCCTCTGTTAAAAAAGCTCTCTTCTCCTTTTACACTGACTCTTATGCAAAAGCGCCTGTCAAGAACTATTTATCTCATTACATGTACATGATATAGTCATGCAGTTTCCGACACCTACTCTTAAGTGAAAATTATTAATTTAACTCCCTGACACTATAGTATAAAATGGATATTCAGAATTTCTTTCAATATTAAAATGAGTATACAGGTTAGCATATTATTTTAGTGGTAACTTTGAAATGGTCATAATGTAAGACTTACATGTACACGTGCTCTGTTCTGAACATAAATGGAAGAATTATTATGATGTTACCAGGACTGACTTGCAAGTGAAGCATTGTACTGTGAGTGACCTAAGGAGAGCATGTTAGGGCCGATTTACACAATACAATAATTATTTTTGTTGCATGCGACAAGCTTACGTCAGGCCTACGACATAACTTACGATTGGCGTGTACGTCAGAAAAATGTCGCAGCATTTTTAAAACATGTTTTAAACGCTGCAACAATCGTAAGTCATGTTGTACGCCTGTAGTAATTAAGCTTGTCGCATGCAACAAAAATTGCATCGTGTAAATCAGGCCTTAAACATCAGGCATTTACATGTATAGCTCAAGGGGTTCCACTGATTGCGCTCAGTTCATCCCTGAGCGGAGCTTCCAGGAAAGGGATGATTGAAAGGAATGACTGAGCTGTACCGTCATGATTTTGTTTATATTTACTAATTAATGCATTTTCCTCTTCTTCTAGCTCCTCGAAGCCCTGAACGCAGAGAATGAGGGAGCCAGAACTTCATCAAGTGAAGGCAGAGAACTAATAAATGTCAGTGAATGTAAAACTGTGAAAAGACAACTTGTATAATATAGATAATGCATATGAATTCTGAGCATTATTGGATGAATAAGAGCTACAATGTACATGTACATGTACTATGCAATCAAGAATTAAGTTGTTGTTTCCTTACATGTTTACCAGTATATTTGTGAAAGGTAATTTCATTAGTTAATAACTATTTTCCAGTTTTCTTCATCCAATTCTCAGCTTTTGCATGTTCAGATACTGCTACGAAACTTGGACACCATTATTTTTTGCAGTAATTAAATATAAATAAGGAGAAAAATGCCCTTTTTTATTAGATTCCTTGAACCAGTAGGTGGAGGTTTGAGCTTGATTAAAAAGTGAAAAAGATATTTTGAATGACTGTATAATATTTAAAGAGTGGTGGTAATCCTCTTGTTTGGTTTTGTCTCATTAGGAAGTACACGGAAAAACCAATAAAGGTATGTGAATGGTCTGCATGCTTCGTCACAGAATTATATGTACCTGCAGATGAGTCAATTTCAGCTCTTGATGTTCATGTGGTGGTCATTATTTAGTGTAATAATTACATAGGTGATTGATGAAAATTCTCTGCGCTGATTGGTTGCACTTGAGGTGATTACTACATTCACTCGAATAAGCGTCAAGGTGTATATTTAATTTTTCGTGTCTGTGCAGTACGTGGGGCGCTTAATCGAGGGTGGCGCTTATTTAACGTTATGGAACAGGTTCACGGGTGCGTTGCGGAAAACCATCCTCACAGGCACGTAATTTTACAAAAGTGCCTAAACCTATGCATCATTTTGTAGCACACAGAACCCAGAATGATGTGGAAATGTTTTTAAATGGTGAAATTGAATATAAAATGTACTGCGATCAGTGAATGCAAGATGAAGCGATTTTTATAAATGCAGCAACTCTCGTCGGATTTTGGCCTCCTGAAGTAAACAATGATTGCATAACACTTAGCAGATGTTTGCCATCAAATGGGTGTCGGGGAATCGTTAGATCAGCTTTACAAAATAAGTTATTATAATTCAAAGTTCATCGAGATACATTGGATTGGATTGGATTGACTTAGCGTTAGGAATTATATCTTTAAAACGAAAAACAAATAAGCGAAAGCCTGACACCCTTTTCCAGAGGAGGGTTTCCTGTTGCATTGAGCGAAATTTCAGGTTTCTACGATGAGTTCCTGTACGCAAAGTATTCGCTCAAAGATGGCAAAATTCAAGAAAAATTAAGCCAAGAAACAAGGCTTATTTATGGGTCGCACTTGGGAAAAGTTTTAATCTTTGCCGGCTAAAAAACCACAAAAATTTGAAACCGCAACCGGAAAGGAAAACTTTTAGATAGAAACAGCGGGTCGCACTAGGGAGATAATTGTCAGTAACCAGATACTAGATACCACGTCGTTTACCAATGTGCTTTCGAAAGGCATGATGTCAATCGTGGTCTAAAAAGAAACAAGTATGCGTCCCGTGGAAGGAGTGCTCATAGTTATTATGGTGATTCTCCTTCTGTTCATTCAGCTTAACCTACAGCAGTTTGTTGTCTTACACTTAATATACGAACGATGGGCAGAGGAATGTTTTACTGTTTTAGCTGCGTTCATGATCAGAAGAAGACATCGACGTCGACGAAGGATAGCTCGATCACCATATACCTGGTCAGTTCCCCGCCCATTAGAGTTGTGGTTTGATATACACAACTAGGACATATCAGTACCAAGGGAATTTTTTCGTCAGCAGCTTCGAGTCACAAGAACTTCATTTAACCGTATTTTAAACCGTGAACTAGAACTGAACTTCCCGCGCGTATCGTTTTTCATGTTACACTGATAAGCGTTGACAGTTACCGCTGTGATTCCCATTGTTTGGCTCGACTTTGTGAAAATTTGCCTGCCCCACCCAAGCACTACGGCGTATTTGATGTTTTGCCGATTCGCAAAGTTTTTGCCGAAGCGAAAAACCTGGGGTCACACTAGGCAAAGGCCCGCGATGACAGATTTCCACCGCAAAGTAAACAAATTCCGGCAAAGATTTGCCAAGTGCGACCCATGCCTTAGAAAGTTTAGTCAACATAACACGCCGCCTGGGATTGGCCTTCCTGATTATCACCTAAGGCACCAATAGGGCTCAATCTCCTGGCGTGTGCCAAAATGGTGGTGGATATTATTTCAAGATCAAAGTTTCCTTTGCCGGCAATTCGAACGCGAAAGCACAATTTCTTAATTTCTCGTGTGTTTTATTGATTTTGTGGCTTATGGCAAATTTATCCGGCAAATTTATCCGGCAAATTTGTTTCGCTTTCTTTTCTTTTCCTTCTCTCCATCCAAAACCGCGACTACACACAAGCAATGCCATGTTGTGAAGACGCGCTGTTGGAAGTCATTCTCCCGCGCTAAATTCCCAGGTGGTCCAGCGGTGTTGACAGCTCAACACAACTGTCACGTAATGAGTCGCGCAAAAAAGGAAACTTACAATAACTCCGGAGTGAAAAGAGATTTCTGATTTTGTTTTCTGCATAAGAAATCCTGGACCACACACACGCAGTTTATGTATGCCAAATACCACAATTTTGGAAAAATTTGACCCACGAACCTGTTGCATAACCTTAAAAGGCTCATACCACAAAGGCAAATCATTTTGATTGTACAATTTACCGGTAATTTACTTGATGAGTTTTTTTTCATGGCTTACCGACTTGCAGCTAACGTAAGTTTTGGCTTTCATAACAGCCTCGTCAATACTTTTGTGCAGGTTTTCAACAACTGTTCACTCAATGTCAATGTCCTGACTGTTTAAGTTCAATAGATCTAACACAGGATGTACTTTATCTTAGTCTGTGCATTTAAAAGTAGTTCAGTTGCCCTCAAGCACTTTTAGTAACACAACAAACTTAAATGGCCTTTAGTCATGTCGTTACCCAACGTTTTCTTCTGGTATCTACCGATACCCGGTATCTTCAATTGACTTCAATGTCACTATCTCCTTTTTTGTCAGTCTTGAAGCTCCAACAGGTGTGGGTACGCTTCTTCTACATCAGAATCTGTTGTGTGAAAAGGATTGGCATTTGCTGGCTAACTCAAGATCCCTAGCTGTGAGCAAAGCATAGCTTTTCCAGTGCTACATGGCTGGCTGTCTTTGAGACAATGAACAACATTGTTGCATGAACCATCAACGGGGAGGTTTAAATCCTTAAATCCTTGATGGCCCTCCCCGGTGGAGCCCTCAAGTTTCCAGCAGCCATTTCTTCGTGAACTCCTACAGTTTCCAGCCATTCATCATTTTTTGTTACTGTACATGCAGCCTTGAAAGGCTTATTCCAACTGACATCTGGTGCCTGGATGTACTTTCTGGAGCCCCCAGGCACACTTACATGGTCAACTTTGTTAGACTTAAATGACTCAATGATTTTGTCCTCCGTGTGACATTCAGGAATTCCAGGCTAACAGCCTTCGATTGAATGCAAATGGACCAACAACAGAGTCAATGAAATTGTTGTTTCAGAACCGCAACTTCTTGCTTCCCCCCTTTAAAACCACGATAGGTTTCAGTTTAGTTCCGCCAGTCAATATTCGCTCCCTTTCGTGACCGGTCAATTTCAGAGTAATAGTTTTCTTTCGCGTTGTGTCAACAGTTGTTTCCAATGTCATGTCACACCATTGCTATTATATCAGATGATCTGTAGTTGTGTTCCTCTTGTAGCCCTCTAACTGTATTACGTATGATACAAGTTTAGCTACCATTCTTTCTGGATCTTGCTGAGTGATGGAGGTTTTTCTTCTCAGTGACAACCCATTTCACTTCATAAATCTGCAAAGCCATCTTCCGAAACCTTTGAAGTCGTCGCCATCCACAAGGTTGCTTTCCATAATATTGCAATGCATTATCCCTGCTTTCCTCATTTTGAGCTTACATGAGACTCTTAACGCTCGAGATTGCCTACTTTCTATCCATTCTAGCATGACCTCTTCAAGTTTTGCACTTAAAGGTTTTCTCCAACCTCCACCTTGTCTGCTTCCTTGCTTTGCTTTGGCAGCATCCCAAGCAGACCTTCGATATTACTCTTGGTGGCTCGCCATTCCCGTATTCTCCTTTCATCAACTGAGAATCACCTGGAAGCAGGTCGATTACCATTAATTTCAGCATAAGTTCTTCAATGTTTTCCCCTTGTGGGAAAGTGCCTCCTTTATATTCGCATCTGACATTCTCTCAACCAAGCACACTTGACAGTCAAATATCATTCGGAGTGTGTGGTAAGTTATTTAATCTGTAATGGGTCAAATTTCCTGTTCCTGGACATGTATGGCTTCCCGTGAATGGTTGGATTTAATAAAGGACGTCAACAGGGGTTCTCTGGTGCTTCAGCACTGCAGTGTCAGATTTGAGCGCTTAGCAGAATAATATTTCACTCTAAGAAACTTCATGAAAATGTCAAGAGCCTCCCCAGTGTAATACAAGATGTATTACAGTGTATCTTTTGAGACAGTCATCAGAGTAAACCGTGTATATAAACAGTAGTAGAAACCCGAAATCAACCAACTTTAACACTGCGAAAAAGATAAAAGGGCCGAAGCCAAAGAATATCACACCAACACAATCAGTGTGTTCATGTATGTGTCACATGAACGACCAGATCCTGAAAATACTCTTGCTGGCCATGTACAGAGCGATCTGTCACGTTTGTTGACCTTCTTACAAGCAAGCACCGACAATCTCCTCACAGCAACAGTTACAGGGAAGAGAAAGAGGGAGGTTGGGTGTGTTGTACTGGCGAAGTTAACAGCCTTCACACAAGAACAGAACGTGAAGATTTTTAAGAGAGAACTGAATGAAAGAGCATCGAGACATATTTTTTTCCGAGATATACCAGTACTCACTTTGAACTGAAAAACATCACTATTGATGAAGTAAATTCCCATTTCTGGCTTAGAGTCACATTGCAGCGATTACAGTGTATTTTTATCATCTTACAGAAATACTAGTATAAGCGCCGCACTTCAAGGGTGGTGCTTATTAATGTTTGGCCTCCATGGGTGGCGCTTATTCAAGTAGATACGGTAGTGCGCGATAGTCACCTAAGTGGTTAGCTCCCAGCCATTTTGTCAAGGTGACAGACAAAGAAATTAGTTGTTTTCACGAAAATGCATATGTTTCAAAGAATTTCCTCTGTAATTATACTAAAACAATTATTCATTTCAGGTTCGGTGAATAAAATCCTCAACTTTGTCTTTGTTTTTTATTCACCAATATTCACCTTGCCTTTGGCAAATAATAAATTATCATTAAATACAGAAAAAGGAATAATTATCCTGA
>NC_090883.1:14475305-14485305 GCF_036669925.1 Montipora capricornis
GTGACCAAAACCCAATTTTCTCGCATCGATGGATTACCATATTTTCTTAACTATGGTCCTCCGTTTGGCTTACGTGGAGCTCCGCTATAATAAGTCTATAATATGAAGAAATAAGACAACAGTTTACATTAATTTTTTTATGAGACATGTTTCAACATACTTATGCCAGCTTCAGTTGTGAATGAGTTGTACAATTTGAATGTAACCTATTTATAAGAAAAATACAATGGATTAATTGATACATTATTCACTTACTTAAAAAAACAAGTAAGTAAGTACATGTATGTAAGCCACTAATGCAGCAATTTATCCATTATGTTTGTCTTATAAATAGGTTTAAATTCAAAGTGTACAACTAATGCACAACTGATCATGAAGATGGCATAAGTATGTCGAAAAATGTGTTGTAAAATTTCTTTTAATGTTTTATTTCTTGAAGTTATTTCTCATCTTCTGTTCTCAAGACCCCTTGGAAGTCAATAATAATGTTAAATTTATGTTGTTGTAGGAGTTGATGCACCTGATTGACCTTGATGTTGCTGCTTTCGATATTTTTGATTTGCCACCCCTCAATGAATATGAGCTGTATATTAAAAACTTTGGACGATCTGACACTAAACAGGTAAAAACTGATGTGAAACATCAATTATTGCTGAACAAGATAGTCATTTTTGTGATGTAACAAGTTACCATGGTAACAGGAAAGCTTTGCAAAAACATCCTATAATTTGGCTTTAGTGACTCATATCTGATCAGCAGGCTAAGATGAAACTCTCTGCAAAGTTTAAGAAAATTATGTGCAGCTGATTCAGAACTATCGTAAATTTTTAATTTTTTAAGGTGTCTCTGAAAGTTTCATTCCAGCACTTTGGTTACATTTCAGAAATAAAAAATGGGGGTCACTGTGTTCATTTTTGAGATGTGCAACTGAAGCCAAAATATGGGGTGTTGCCACGGTAACATTTTACAAAACAAACATGACGACCGAACCTTTTTCAGGAATAATTGGTGTTTGACATGGTACCCAAACATTGCTGTTGAGTGATAAAGTGTTGTAGTGTCAATCCTTCTGATAAGAATGTTTCTCTCAAGTATTGAAACTGGTTAGAGCCGCCTTAAATGAGGCTATCCACTCTATGGCAAAAGCATTCCTGACTTGTACATGTAAGTGCAAGGGAGTCTGTTTTTGTTTTGGGACAAGATGTGTTTGATTTTAAGCTTTAATGCTATCCTTGTTTTCTTAATTTGTTTTATGTGTGTATGCTTGTAGGCATATGTGCAATGCAATGAAGATAATGTGGAAAAAGAAGTACAGACAGAGGAAATTGAAACAAGAACAAAATGGACACAAAATCCTGCAAGCGATGCTGCTGGGTTTGGGGGTAAGTATTCTTGACCGCTCTGTAATTCAACTTGTAAGGTATTACATGTGCATGTACCCTAGTAGTACATAAATACTAGCAAGGTTCATTCTGAACTAATGACGACAATGTTTCTTTTAGTGATAATATTTCATCCAGAACAATTTTCAGGCCTTGTGAAAAGTATAATTATTAAACGTTTGGAGGGACTTTTAAGGAATCATTTTGACTAACTATCTGGCACCACTTTAAATAGTTAGGTTTAGATCGAGGTTGCGACTGCTTTGAGGACACGGTGACCGAGCAAAAGGCTGGAACAAGAATGTCATTATAAGCGCAGGAAAAATAAGCTTAAGTTTGTGACGCGAGTGCAATCGACACGGTGGTTCAAGGCTTTTTGTCTCGACAAAAAATAAAAAATGGGATCCTTTATAGAAGTGCAAGAAATGCTTCTATTGTGCATGGAAGAAGAAATCATTGATGATAAAGAATTTATTTTGCTGTATGAAGCGTACATGCTGCAGAATCCCGCATTTCCTCACTTGTCGTATGGAAAATGCTCTATTGTAAACAAAGATCCGGCCAAATGTAAGGCTGATTTTCGCGTGAGAAAAAGGAGATATCCCCATACTTGTTGAAGCGTTACGAGTCCCTCCTATTTTCGAATGTGCCAATGGAACAATTTGCGATGGAACTGAAGGTTTATGCATAGTCCTTAAAGTGGTACTATGATCAAATTTTTACCCCTTGATTTTTTTAGTGTATCACATAGAATTCCATGAAAGAACAAAAACGCCATTTACCGTTTGCAAATATCTTCATTAGTTCCAGAGATATTCAAGTTTGAAAAATGGGTAAAATGTGCAAATGAGATGACTGATGACGTCATACACTCAACCTAATATTATATTGAGTATATAAATAGAGCTACCTTGGCCAATTTACAGCGCAGACCATTGAAACTTGGTAGTCAAATAGTTCTACAGGAAACAAACCGATGGCTATAAAAAATTATGTTCCCATGGCAACTCACTCTTTTCCAGTCCCCACCCACTTGATTTCAATATGTTAGTGATTTCCACCTTGAAAAATGTTAAACAAGGCCACAAAGTCGTGCTAACATATTTATATGCTTGCTGGATCATGCATATATAGTGCTGTTAGCAAATATCAAAATGGAACGCTTAAGGTGGCCAGAAAAGCTCATAATATGGGGGAGGTCTGGAACCCAGTATGATGTCATGGTAACAGAACTGTTAAGCTCATATTGTGGAGAACATTTAGTAGAATCTTACTGCAAAAAATCAATTTTCTGATACAAATTGGCTGAGATATCTCTTTTCATCATATTTGAACAAAATTTGGTTGAGTGTATGACGTCATCACTTGGCTAATTTGCATATTTTAAAAACTCGAATATCTCTGGAACGAAAGAGATATTTGAAAAAAGTAAACAGCATTTTCCTTCTCACGCAGACTACTTGTTTATGTTTCGAAATGGCTTAGATAGGAAAGATGATATTTTCGTCATAGTACCACTTTAAAAGATTTGCATATGCTTGCCCTTATTCATACATGATTACGATATTTGGACGATCAGTGTCAGAACTGAGCATCATCAGCAATGAGGTCATTGACTTGATCTACACAGAACACTCAGTGGAACCACAACATTTTGGACCTGACCTTACTCATTACACAAGCCAATGCAATCTTGACAAAGGAGCAGTTCTCAACCGGAGAACCGTGCACCCCATTTGCCGACCAATTGTGAACTAGAGAACAGTTTATAATGGACACAAGTGGGTCCATAGTATGAAATTCCAGTCTGTCACGCTTCCAAATGGTTTGCCCATCTCTTTGGCCCTGTAGGTAACTACGTTATTTCCTGTCTTTTCCTCATTCCCACTATGTACAAGCCTGTACCATGTCCCTTCTGCGATACCTTTGTTAAGGCAAGGTGCAAGCGGTTTTTGTTTATCATATCCTTTGAGCCGTTGAGCACAGGACTTTTGTATGGAAACCTTCCAGTTACCCCCTACTCAACTCCCGCCCCCCAATTTTGTGAAAGCTGAAAATCTTTTCTTTAAAATTCTGGAAGTTCATGGGGGGGGAGGGCGGGGGGTGGACACACGCAATTCAATTTGTGACACTCTCTTTGCCAGCATGGAAACGAGGCTTGTATATTAAAATGTTGTAAAATATCCTTATAATCGGTCAATATTTGTTTAAGATTTGGGTACTCTATTTATTTCACAAAGATTTAATGGTAATTATGATTTAATCACCTGACAATCACATCCCGAGATTTTTGTAAGTAGACTCTCTCTTTCTGGTTTTCAATAATTTTTCCCTGGCTTTCAGCCCTCACAGTGCCTTCCACTTTTTCCCTGTCACTGTCAATTTTTTATTTCTTTGCTTAATCCACGTCATGAACTTCTGGATCTGCAATTTCTTCTAAAGCTATAATCGTATCCAAAGCTAAATCTAATTCGGAAGGCTCGTCTGGTGTTATACACCAAGCTTTTTCCTCATCTCTCAGCTTTTTCTTGTGCCTGTTCACAAGAATTCCCACGTGATCTCGCAGTGATCTTTTATCAACAAAGAACTTGGGACCTGAACATTTGTTCAGAGTGTCTGCAACTTTTTCCCAAATGCCGCTTCTCTCTGTGTGGATCCCTTTTTTGTCATGTAAGGGTTTATGTTTTGGCAACTTCTCTACACAGGATTAGGTCGTAGTCTTTTGTCCAAGACAATAAACAACAACAGTTCAAAAATATAACCTTCCACAAAAAAAGGGGAAAGAAAGGCAAGAAAATCGTTATTTCTTTCGGTAAACCGATGAGTAAACGGAGCGAGGGTATAACAAAAAAAAAAAAGGGGGTGGCACAACTTACTTGGAAGATTTTGTAGCACCAGGAGCCATTCAGCCTTCGCTCTGTCAACCTACACACATGTATGAATTTATAAGAATGTCAGAACTTTGCCACTCTTGCTTTGTAAAATTTGCTGGAATATTTGCACATGCATTCAGGTTTCAAAGTATATTTGTAGGAGGGCAATATTTAACCGATTTGTTCAAAACAATGGCAATAATTATTACTATTCACGTTTTCTGCACAACGCCAAGTCTCACGTTCTCTACGCCATGAGACACAGTAAATCCGTAGGGTCGAGCATGCGCAGGACGCCTTTTCTGTAAAAAATTACTTCCAGCCGCGACGCAGAACTGTCGCGTCCCAGATCTAACGTTCCCTAATATGTTTCAAAGGAACATGCAGTTAAAAGAACAAAGAAGCCCATTTTTAACTTGGAAAATGGCAGAGGAGGGGAGCTGGCTGTGAGTCCTTCTATGGCTTTGTTAGATCCTGCTAAACGTTTTTATGTTAATCCGCTCACTAGTGCATAGGGCTTGCATTTGTGCATACATTGGGGTTTTGTGAGGCAGTAATGGTGAGCAGTCAGGGCAGTCAAGGAGCTGGGCGAGAAACTGTCTTATGGTACATGCTTGCTTGTTTGATAAAGATTCACCTTCCTTGAATATCAAATTACCAGACCCTACTAAATTACTAGGCCGCCAAAAATATACAAAATCAATGAACAGTACGAATACCTTTAACTGCCTTTCAATTAACCCTAACCCTAACACTATCCTCTATTTCAGGGAAACATTTCCAAGTTTTCAGCAGTAGAATCAAACAAAATATGCCTTTTTGAGTTGTTAATGTGGAAAAGTAATACAATAAAGGAGATAGCATGAGGAAAATGAACGTACAAATCTCAAAAGCGATGAAACGTTACCATATGTTAATCCGCTGACTTTAGAAGCTCAAATTTTGGAAAAAAAGGTTTTTGAAATAAATCAAAAGAAATCCAAAGTCGAACCTTGAGTAGTCGTCTTCATCATCCACTGTTCACCAAACGTAAACTCTCTATTAACATTGAAACAGAAAATACTGCAGTCTTACCCACAATTTTAGCATTTTAACATAATGAACATTGTTTCTACCAGCTTTGACATATGATTGATCGTTTTCTGGTATTTGTTGACAGGAATTTCTTCATTCAACACAGTTTTTCCATAGATGTTTGCATTACAACAATGTGAACGGAACATTCGAAGCTTAGAAGCAGCGTGATGTTTTAAGAGTTTAGACAAAGCGATAAGCTGCATGAAATATTACCCAGTGTAACATGGTCTTTACATTTAAACGTCTCAAGTTAAGTGCATCTAAACGACGCACTTAACAGACGTCTTAGTCGTCTCAGACGTCTATAAAGCCGTCTAGTGTAAAGACGAGACGCACTAAACTGGGACGCAGTTAGCAATGAAGTGCACACAGTCTCTTTGGTGATTAAATTTTAGGATCTTTTGAAGAAAATTGTGAATTTGATTTCTAGCCTTCGAAGTTAAGTGCGTCCCGTATTTATATTAGTCACACTTATGCCCAGACGTTTAATGCATCTGGACGTCTTAGACGTCCTCTAGTATAAATACGGCTATTCATGTACGTGTATTTTTCTTGTCATAATAATTATCTCACAGACGAAAAAGATAATTTGGAGGAAGATTTGTACAGCTTAACAGAAAAGGCCAACGTTGACAGCATTAGATTAGCAAGTTTTCTCCAACGAGCTACACAAGTGGGTTACTTTTTTTAATTATTGGTTGAAGCGTTTTCTTCTTTAATGAAAGCTAAGAAAAAGAAGCTTTTTAAAATCATTGGGACAGCTACATGTACAGCTTGAGCACAGTAACTGTAAGAGACTAAGCTTTTCATTTACTCGTACCTACGGCAAGACAATGGTTATAATAATTATTTTCATTTCAAAAGGGAAGTTAGCCTATTTGTGCTTTCTGCCCACTATTGCATTTGATTGACTGATTGCCAGAACATTCTTTTGAAATCTGGAGCATCACACTATGAATGAGCAAGTGTCTTGCTCCTGTTGTTAAGTATACGTGCATTGTCTTAAAAGGTTGAAACAATCCTTCCAAAGAGTATGATTACACGTAATAAAAGAATCACCATGGCTGTAATGGTGTTCATTTGTTATGTTGACACCCAAAAATGCAGAAAGACTATTTGTACTGTATTAGGAAGATGACAGTAATAAATCAAGAGCAAGTTTAAGGTGTTTACAAATGCATTCCTTGGCAGACATGTTTAATCTTATTGGAAGAGAGTGTCAGTGAAAAGACAAACACCCAGTTTAAAGAGAAGAGAGATATGACCTGCAGCGACGGCTACATGCAACTAGCAACCAAGCACTCATATCTTGAAGGTACAAAGTGAAGGAACTCATTGCTTTGAGCTCGCCAGTGGTCTATTTTTGGTCATTTCAAATAGTGGCTGCTCGTCCAGTTTGCTGGAATTTAGTTGCCATACTTGTGATTACGGGTTAAGCTGGGGCCTTGTTCCTGCAATACCTCTTTAAGGCTCTTTGAAAAGGGCACAGTAAAGAAAACAAAGTATGCTGGGCCTGAGCCACCTGGAAGTGTTGTTTAGTCTGGGGGATTTCTGCTTGTTGTCCAAAATCCTTTCAAGTTTGTTGTTTACTTCAAGGCTAACATGATTTGTTGCAATTTTTTTTTTGTTTCAGGTCGGCCAGTGAAATTTGTTCACATATCCCCTGTGCAAACACACTTCTTACTCATTGCATATGCGCCAGTGGTGGACAAGATTAAGACAACTACAAAGGTGAAGTTAAAAAAAATGCTTGACATAACATTACCTAACTGTCCACCATCTATTTTGGGTTGCATATCTTACACGAATTCTACAGTATTAGGAATAGGGCTAATAGGACTCAATGTAGTAAAGGACTCTGATTTGTAAAGTGGTCACAAAAGATTGGGTCCTTAGTGGGGGAAAAAATGGTCAAGTTTTATAACAGAAATTATTTCTCAACTAAAGCACTGTAAGTATTATTGCCAGAATGCAACAATTAATTGGCATTTCAGTCCTAGCAGTATGACGGAAAGATAATATTACATTGTACCTGAAGCTACATATACTGGTAGTTTCTTCCTCCCCTATTAAGTTTCCTGAACCTCCAAATTGGTGCCTTGTATGTGGAACACCCAAACTGATAATCAGGTAGTCAAAGGTGCCCCTGTCAAGAAGATCGAGCACGCTGATCTTTTTTCGTAGCATACTCACTTCACTGCTGATTGATAAATTGTCATTTCTGTCTATTATGTTGGCTCTTTGTAATTTGAAGTTCATTTTTTGTCCCTTAGGTACCTAAGAGCATTCAAGATAAAGGCCTAATATGTGTCTGGAACACAAATGAACCCTCGGATCCTCAAAAGTGAGTGATAGCAATAAAAATACTGTTGAAGGCATGATAGTCTCAACCTTACAAGTAGCATCAAAATTTAAATGGAAAATGTTCTAGAGCAACTAGAATTTGAATTTTACTGATATGCATGTTTGCTAATAAAGTGATCACTATTGTTTAGATTCAGTTTGTGCAAAGGTACACTGCATGTAGTGCAGAATTGAAGGCACCACTGACAACATAAATATTGGTGTTTTTATCGTTAGAGTGTTAATATGTGAATCTACCCCTCGTTGCTGTTGTTTGAGTCCATCCAAAGCAACTCTAGCATTTGCTGGTTTGGTAAGTGTACAGAATCCAAATTCATAAGTGTACTTTTGAAATACAAGGTTTGGGTGTAACCTAGACCAAATATTGGCCTTTCTACAATAGCAAATTGACTAGAAATGTATAGTGGAAATTGTCAACGCTCAGCAAGGCACATGTATGCTAATTTGCTTGATAAAGTAGGAAATCATAAAACATAAAACCAAGCTCACATGAAAAGACTTTTGTAACCACTGTACTGATCAAGTCAAGAGTATTGTTTAGCAGCAATGAAAATAGCCAGTAAGGAAACTTTGGAAACATCATCATAATTGGGATTCCATGATGAGAAAGATCAAGATTTGTGTTTTTAATGTATTGTTTGCATTTTTAAATAGGGTACGTTCCAATTTTTAGTTGTAGTAATGGGGAAATCCTTTAATATACATGTACTGGTATGGTGTGGTTTAGCAGTGTGTATGAATGAAGTTGTGAATAATGAGAACTTTTTTTCAAAACCTTAAAGGAGGATGGATCACTTGTGGCATGGGATTTACGTGAGCCGTCATCAATGCATTACATGAGTAAAGTCAGTGGGGGTGACAGTGACGTGATCCTCAGATCCCCCACATTTAGCACAGGTAGGCCGTGAATGAGGTCCGTTGTTACCCAAACAGTGCTCTTTGGAATAATAATAACTGCTTCTCTGCAAAACACTGCTGTTTGTGAAGCAGATGCTGATCTTGTTTCCATGGGGAAATAGTTGGAAGACTTTTAGGAATGATATTAATGTCGTTCTTTGATGCAGCTCTTTACAGTGGCTGGCACTGGAAACATCAAGACCATTGATAATTTGGATTTCTTGGTGTGAATTTGTCAATTTTTAGGAACAGCTATGGTATTCGGGGCAGGCTGACACTACAATTTTACTGTAGCTGGATAAACTATCATATCATAATATTAGTAAAATCTGAAACTCTGTTGATATAGTTCATTGATAACGTCATTTTTACAAACAATTCAACCCCTCTTGTTAAATAAAACAATGGCTTTGATTTTATTTTGTGAAGCATCAAAAGAAAAAGATGAGATTTACTAACATTCCTTTAAAGGCAGGAAATAGATCTTATTACCTTTGCATGTATGTTGATCTTTACAGCTGGTATATTAAAGAAAGACGAGAGCCATTTGAGTCCAGTTGTCTCTCTTTTGCCTCTGGTTATGCCAGGAGACAGGTACAGTGTACACTATTTTCTTTGATAAAATGGTCAGTTCTGTACAGCTATCTACAAACTATCAAAAGTCAATCATTCTGAGAGAGACAAGCATTTATTGTATATTCTATTTTGCCTGACTTGACAAACTCTTTTGATAGTGGTTTCTTATTCATCCATTATTGATACACTGTAGATTTGCATGTAATTTCAAATGGAAAAATTATGAATTTTTGAATAAATTAATTCTTTTAAATTTTGGGGGTTTTTTTTTTGTGTTTTTGCTCTTTATTTTTTGTTTAATTGTTCAATCATCATAATTACAGGATAACAGTTATATTTCACAGACTCCGTTTGAAATATATGAGACAACAAATGGTAGGAATTTCCCGGCTAGTGCTTCAAACCACTTTTTAATGCCAACAGAAGGGCTTATTACAATAATCATTAATTAACCAGTATTAAAAATTCATAAATATGATACCAAAAAATGAAAATATATACTTAAAAGTATACAAAAAGTAATGAGATAATCTAATAGTCTGTAGGCAAACAGTTCCATAGTTGAGGGGCAGCAACAAAAAATGAACTTACGCCATGTGTCTTAAGGTTATATTGAAGTGGAGACAGGAGACATTTCTGCGATGCGAGACTGCAGTATCCCCCTAGTGGCTCTTCTCTGCACTCGCTCTATCTTGCCTTGTAGGTAGCTGTGACTTAAAACCACGCTTGCGTTCCAAAGCAAAGTTGCGATTTAAGAAGGGACAAATATAATGTACATCTGACTGCCATGTTTAACAATAGTGGGCAAGTACGCTTTAGAAGACCAAGTAA
>NC_090883.1:14487805-14510305 GCF_036669925.1 Montipora capricornis
TTAATCAACTCATCCAAAGATTGACGGTTTTTCATTTGGTCAGCATCCTTACGTTACTAGGCTCTCCAAAGCCCAGGTTCATGTATTCCCATACCTGGAATGCTGGTTTTATAATTCAATACCTTACTTACTTGGGGAAAACAGCACCCTATCACTTAAAGCCATCTCAGTGAAGTCAGTGACCCTGTTTGCTTTAACCTGTCCTGAACGGATTTCCACCTTGGCCTACCTGGATCTCAGGTATTGCAGCGTGCTTCCAGAAGGGGTGTCTTTCAAACTCAACGTCCCTCGAAAAACTGGAAATGTGGATAAACCAATGGAAGCTTTTTTTGCCCGCTTGACCAAGGCAAGAAGCTGTGTCCCATGGAATGCCTTAGACACTATCTCAAATTATCCAGGAATGTTCGACACGTTATCCCTCTTCTTTTTCCGATGTCCCGCGGTCGACTATCATGTCAGTGGCCGACTGGTCTTCTCCTTCAACTTTCAGAACCTTATGTTATAAGCCCTTGTTTGATTCAGACTTTGCTACTGGGGTCTTATCCTCAAAGTAGATATTCATGTAACCTCAGCTATTCTCCTGTTCAGTATAATTTATATAATTAAAACGTTTTGTTATGCGGAACCATGGCTGTTTTTATTTCTCTTATTACCAGCGTTCAAAACTACCATTTGTTGTCTCATGTATTTTGAATGGAGTCTGTGAAATATAATTAACAATTATTCCATGAGCGTGTGTTGGATATATGAGATGGTAAATAGCCAACGAGGCGCGTAGGCAACAAGCGTGAATGGAATAATTGTTTTATAAATTCCTTACACTCCAAAAGTTTGGAAGTACGAAATATGAGCGAGAAAATCTGAGCGAAATCGAAAAAAACTTGATGAAGATGTGATGTTGTGTAATACCTCGTAGTCAGACAGACTCAGCTCATCGCAAAAAAATTTCTTACCTTTTCGTGTTTTTCTAAACGTGGGAATTGATCCAAACTTTCCACAAAAACGTGTTTTGTTTTTTTTTTGCTTTATTCAGAGGGAAATTCCGCTTTCCAGCTGATAGCATTTTAGGTAGGTATATGAGCTGATAACCGAGATTGATTAAAACCATCAGAGCACGAGAAAATGCAATAACCGAGGTTGGGAATTTAATGAGAATTATACTAGGGCCGCAAAGCGACCTGAAGTTATAATTCAAATTATATGAACAGATGAAGTGAGAAATATATGAGCTTCCCTCCCTTCTTCCCTCCCTTCTATTGGGTCTCTCTTTTATTTCCATAGCGTTTAAAAGCCACTTAAGCATCATGGGACCACGGGATCTAGTCCCCAGGGCCTTGTCGGTATACTGAAGTCCCTTCTATTGTTTTCTTTAGAGGGGGTTCACCCTTCTGTTGGCATTAAAAACTGGTTTTGAAGCACTAACCGGGAAATTCCTACCATTTGTTGTCTCACTTTATCAGTTCATACAATTTGAATTATAACGTCAATAGCTGCTTTGCGGCCCTAGTATAATTCTCATCTTTAAATTCCCATCCTCGGTTAATGTATTTCTGGTGCTCTGATTGGTTTATTCAATCTCGGTTATCAGCTCATGTACTTTAGTTTGACCTTATATGGCAAATACTTCTGCTAAGCATTGCTAAGTTAAAATTATTTTCACCGGAAAACGAAATTTCTCTTTGACTAAAGAAAAAAACACGCTTTTTTGTGGAAAGTTTGGATCAATTTCGATGTTTAGAAGTACGCGAAAAAGTAAGAAATGTTTTTGCGATGAGCCTGCGCCTGTTTGACTACCAGGTATTACACAACATCGCATCCTCATCAAGTTTTTTCGATTTTGCTTGGATTTTCTCGCTTTTTTCGCTCGTATTTTTTACTTCCAAACTTTTGGCGTTTAAGGTATGTAATAAAACAATTATTCCGTTCGCGCTTGTTGGATATGAGAGTGGTTATAGCCAACTCGGCGCTACACGCCTCATTGGCTATTTACCATCTCATCTCCAAAGTGCGCTCGTGGAATAGTTGTTAATTAACTTTTTGTTTAATTGGAAAACACTAAATTAATGTACGGTAAATAGGCACAAGTAATCACCCAGGGCAATACAAGTAGTTAAGACAACTTTTTCCAGCCATTCATGTTGGCTGAACATACTTATTCTGGACTCTGTTAACTTACCGATGAACTCCCCTGTTTGCCTGTTGTTTGCTTGTTTGTCTGTCTTTGTTTATGTTTGTTTAGATCACTTTTATGCATGCACTCACTCAAAACCTTTACTCAGTGATTTTCCTTTACTAATAACTAGTTATTGTACCCACAAACCTCACCAACATTAAGAAGAAACATACCGTAGGTGGTAATGAATCACATTAAAGAGATAAGCAAAAAATGAAAAAAGGAACATCCCAACTGGTAATGTAGCTGATAAAAATATATATTTTTTGTTCATATGCTTGGAAGTGTTATTTTCTGTAACTGGTTTTGAGTTGAGTTGTGATGACGTGGGAATCAACTACAGAACAAAACTTTACTGTCATGTGAATGATTTTTCTTTGCTCAGTGCCAGAGCCTCTGCAGGATCAAACATTGTGTCGGGTAAGCATTGCAGTGGTTGGGTTTGTGTTAATTGTACAGCTGTGTAATGGTTGGATTTGTAATACAATGATTGCATTTATTTTTAGAGGGCAGCATCTGGGGAGTATCAGTCTTTCAATTTGCATGAATTTTTCACATTTGTGAACACAGCACAGTGATTGAATAGTATGCGTCAAAAATTCTGACAAAAATGTATCAGTAGCGTGCTTAAGCCTTAGCATTTTAAACATCAACTGGGAGTGAGGGTTGACCTTTATTCATACATGTATGTGTACATTGTAACTAATACCTTGACCTTTGATTCATAAGGAGGACAAGGCCTAGCACGGTGAACAATGTGATTGTTTATAGACGTACATAGTTTTAGTGTAATACAATGCAAGAGGTTAACCATACTTGGGCTCTATTTCAGTCAAAGCAACTTCTTAGTCATGTACCCAGCATGTACATGTACTAGTCATGTTTTTGTTTGTTTATCACACCACCGTTTCTTTTCTTATTACTCCTAGTCATCTGAACTTCATTATTATTACCCCGGAGCTTATTCGTGCATGTTATCAGACGCCATGTCATTTAAAATGGAACAAAAGACGACATTTGTTTAAAAATAGAGGATGTTTAAATTTCCGGAGGAATAGTTTGAAACACCAACATGGCCATTACACTATACATGTATGTTCTGTTTTGGAGTACCAAGTAGCTGGCATTCTTGTCCTCTTGTCTTCCATCTATGTGACTATCGCTATAATAGAACCAAAATATTGTGAATCATTTCCTTATATTAAGGCAAGATTTGATATTAGCAATACATTGTAATGTTCACCTTGTAGTTCTTAGGCTGCTCCAAGATTAGTTTCTTTATCTCATTACTCTTATTTTGTCTTTTTCCCTTTCCCTTTCTGAAAACATGTCAATTGAGACTTCTGTCTTCTTAAGTTTCATTGAACTCTTTGTCCAAGGGCTTGTGCCATTAGAAAATATTGTAGTACTTTAAAGAGGGTAATTTAAAGCAATTCTCTCAAGGTTCCAGGTCTCACCATTCCAGAAAACACTAGCCTCTTTTTCAAAGCAACGCGAAGTTCAAAAGTTTTGTGAGGCATACATTTGAATCAGAGCTTACTTTAAAATGAAGACCAACTTTCATAAAACTAAGATGGATTCACTCTGTATGAGAGGCTGAAGGGATGTGGCCTTTTTTAACAAACAGCAGAATCAATGCGTGCAACCCTAAATACAATAGCAGGTGTTGCTGCAAAGGAAGTCCAAAAAATTGAAGACTTACAAGAACTGCCCCAAGACTGCTAGAGTTTGACTCCTTCCAACACTCTTTTGCACAACCATAGTCAAATTCATCATGTTTTTTTACCAACCTTTTTTCATTAAGTCACACTGTTGTGTACCAATAACAATTCTTGTATCGTCATGTGGGACTGATGTCTTTCTCCTTTTTCACAGATGATATGTTAGGATTGTCTTTCCAATTGGCTTCTTTGGAAGAAAACGCCTTTATTTTCCTCTGGGTAATGTGCTTTCCTATTATTTTGTTACTACTCTTTGTATACTTGCTTGAGTTGAGTTGGAACACAATAGAGTGCTTTCAAGTTATCTTTTTGCTTTGTTTTTGCCAGGTTGTGGTAGAGTTTGATAAAACAAATAGTGCAGGCTCAGAATCCGATCTAGGTCAGTGAAGATTGTAAATGGTCATGTGCATTTCGTATCTAAATCAACGAAAAGGGTCATTTAGAACATCGTACCATTGCACACTTCTCCATCCACACTGCACACGATATTGCATACCAGAGAATTTCATGATGTCCATTCTACAAGTGACCGAAGATGCCTGTAAAGCATATCATCGGTATGGGGTCGTGTGTGTAATGAACGAATACTTATTGTATTCTGATAGCATCGTCCATTCTTTTCTAGCCCACTCGTCCCTCTGAGTGTAGAATTGGCTGTCTAGGAGTGGCTTACCAACCTCTTGTATTGAACGAATATTTAAATTATCTTTTGAGGAATAATAACCAAGCTGTCCTTTCATTTTTTTATTATCACATCTGTCTTCGTTTTAAATAGACTGTATGCAATCTGTTTGGTTTTAGGACTCTCTCCTGGAGGAAAAATCAAGCTTATCAAGAGCTCTTCAATTTCTCTTCAGTCACCTTCTAGGTTTGTCGTGATTGTATACAATCGCAGGTCTAACATGGTCCTCTCTTTGATATGGGTCTGTCTTTCAATTTTCTGATTTTTCTACTTTATCAGTGTGAAAATTAACAAAAGTGTGTTCAGATTTAGTAGGGGTATTCATTGAGGCTGTTTGTCTACCAAGGCCGTGTGTTTGTTCAGTTCACACAACATTATATATGTGGTTTTGTTTTGTTTTGGTTTTTTTTTTTTTTTTTTTTTTTTGGGGGGGGGGGTTTCTTGCAGTGAACGGATTCTTAAACTCTTCAAGAAGCGATGACTATTTTTTTAAATCAGTTGTGGACTTCAGTAGTGATTCATCATTTTCTTGCATTAAAGCGATGAATAAAACGATAAAACAATAAAACACTGGATTACTCCTGGGTCCTCAACTCAGATTTAATAGCATATAATTATTAACATTTATTCCTCCATAGTCCTGGCAAACAAGTTTTTCATTAGGCAACCGTTCTCATTTGTGTACAATTACAATTGATCGTCAGTAAATACATGTAAATTAGTCTTCAGATCAGTTACATGTTGGTGGCATTGTATTATTATTTTTCTCATCAGGAATCTTCCAAACAAGTCAAGCTTACAAACGCTCATTCTAAAATTCCTTCCTCATGACCCAAATCACGTTTATGTTGGCACAGATGGTGTAAGTGACCTGTTTGTTTGGTTTTGAAACATTTCCCTGGAATAAGATAATTTTCAGTGATCTTCATGTGACTAAGGAGGTCCCATAATAATGCAAGGAGACAAAAGGCAAAGCAACTACTCTTTTTTTTTCACAATCAAGTAAAAAAGTAAAAATAGTAAAGATTAAAGTGAAACTGTTTGACTAAGTAAATAAACTACGGTTAAATAATTGTGGACTTATTACTGTCCAAAATTTATTCCCTCGAGCATTTTCCATTTTTCCTTGAACAAATTTGAATTGTTTAATTTAAGTGAGAGATATTTTTCGATTTGATATTTATTTATCAAAATTCTTTTGAAGTGGCTCAAACATGGTTTTATTTCTTTGCAACGGCATGTCCACAAATACTACTCGTTATTTGGTGCCTATAAAAAAAACTGGCATTACCAACTTCACTTACAAAGAAATGGTATGGATTGGAGGTGAACATGTAGCCTTACCACTTGTCCAAAGTTTATAAACTATTCATCATCAGTCTTGTCGACTGCAATTCATTTCTATTGAGGGTCTTCAGCATCTTCGTAACCGTCAGCAACCACAATTGTCTCAAATTTATGCAAGTGTTTAGAAGGGTTTGAGACAATAAGTAACCTCGGAAACAGTCATAGATCGTTATTTGCGGCTGTGACCAGAAGGATCATGGCTCTGGCTCTCTTACAATTGAGGTTCCTTGTGGGAATCACGTCTTTGATCTTATCTCTTTTTTAGGGTTATGTTATTCACTGCGACAGGCATGGTGGCCGGTCTCCACCGAAGGCCCACAGACCTGGAATTGGTAAATTATTTGGACTTGATAATGAACTTTATTTAAGTGTCAAGTTCTTTGACACTGCTGCACAAATTGGGGACACTGTACATAGAAATGAACTTAAGCTAGCTCAAATAAAATCAAAAATGTTGGTTTTTGAGGAGAGGGGTAAACCAAATACCTGGGGAAAAACCTCTTGCAAAGAACCAACAAACTGAACCACATATGACACCGAATCTAAGAACCGAACCTGGGCCACATGATTATAAAATATGTCTTCAAACCTTGAAAGACTCGTTTATATTCCTTTCCCCGTCTGTTACCCAGATCCTCTCCTCTATTCTGTCAGCCTTTTATTTTCCCCTTCTTTTTGTCTCATTTCCACATGCTTGACCGCCAGTCTTTTTCCTACTCTTCTCTATCTTCTCCCTTATAATTGGCTGCTAATCTCTTACTCTTCACAAATTTCTTTCCTCATTCCTGCCTGCTGGTGTGCCTTTTTGTCCTGCTTCCCTTTCAATCCCTGTCATCTAACTTCCATTTCCATTTCCTCCTTTTCTCAACTTCCTCCTTCGTTCTCCGTGCAGCTACTGTATGTATTTACGTTTTTTTTTTTTTATTTCTGTTAGACACCATGGAACGAATAGCAGCTATTGATTTGTCTCCATGGCAGTTACCTTGTCTGCTGGTAAGCGTTTCTTTTCGTGAATTGTAAGCATTTTACTCACTCGTTTGTTGCACTCCGCCTTCATTAAAGCAAACAAAAGAGAAAAGCCAGGATACGTGCCATTTTATGAACTATTGATACCAGCGAAAAATACCTACTGAATTATTATGAAGCAGATGACAAATGATTGTAGATGGATTTTAGTTGGTGACTTGGTGATACTCCGAAAAAAAACCAAATGCTTCTTTTGTAGGAGTCGAACCTACGACCTTCCAATTAAGTAATAGTTTGGTTTTTCTACCACTGAACTATCAAGAGATTTGTAGGAGCAAGGGCAAATCAAAGATATTTTGAAAATATCTCGCATGTTTTTAAAGTGGCTCACAACAGTTTTAAACTTTTCTGGCAGTGTTTACTTTGAATAAGAAAGAAAAGAAAGAAATGAAAACTGTTTACCATCATTTGATAGCATGTTGATGTTTGATCATCCGTGAAGCGAAAACTACTTCTATGATGTCATCAACAGTTACCATAGTAACAGTAATTCAAACTAAATCAGACCTATTTTTGACCTTCCAATGTAGAAAACTCGGAAACTAGCATGGTGACCCCCATTTTTTTATAACAGTATTCGATTTGGAGTGAAAAAACTCAACATTTTAAAAGTTTAAAAAGAGTCTGTGGAGCAGGAAATCCGCTCCACAAAATGTTTTTTGAAATTTACATGGAGCTTGTTCTAATTTTAAAATTGAAAATGGAGTCACCAGCTCGTTTTAACGAAAACCTGAAAACCTGACTATTCTGAAGGCAAGAAGCAGGTGCGTTTACAAAATCTAGCTTTTGCAAGATCAGCAATTGCGCATGACCAAGGTGGGTTGCACGCGACGTTCGGTAGTCGGTTTGATAGATAATGGAGCGTGATAACTCAATGGAATGTACTAATAATTACTGGGTTGCCATAGGCAATCCAGTCAGAAAATGAGTTGAATTTTTTTGTTTTATTTTTTTCTCGTTTCGGGAAAGTGGAAATGTTGCACAATAGGTCTTTCTTGTCACTCCCATGCTAAGTATTGTCTTTGTGCCTATCTTTGGTAGGTTTCATGAGGTAGTGGAGGTGCTTAGATTCAGGTAGATTTTATCCAGTGGACACAGTACAAGCATGCAATGGCGGGAAAGCCAATGTAATGCGAATGGTGTGTTATTGGATCTTTAAACAAAATATACCCTTACGGAGCCCAAGAATGGAACGTCAATTCGGTAAACAACACTAGGGTTGAAAAATGAATGTCTGGAATCGTAAAAGCAAGGAATAATTGACATCGACAACAATTGCATCTTTCATCGTCTGATATCAAAGTGAGCTGTATTTCTAATATTTTACTGTGGCGTTGTGTACAACACTGAAAGCAAATGGCAAATTCTCCAGTACCTTTTTCTGGTTGGATATGGGGTTTAAGAAACCCAGAGAAGGAATCGAAAACAGTCGCATCTCTGTTGTCTGGCTGGCTATTTATAATAGAGAGCATTAGATTCTAGGATGAGAATGACTACGAGTACGAGATTTTCTCATGGAACAACAGTGAGCTCGCAAACCAGCGTAATTTTGGCGAGAAAAACCTGATACTGTCGTCCTTTTAGTACGAGGTTTTGCAAGAATGTTGTCGTGTCAAAACAAGTCAGCAACACTGTAGCAGATTTGGCATTTTTCGATCAGCAAAAAGACTCAGTTACCAGCAATGAGAATAACTGA
This sequence comes from Montipora capricornis, assembly GCF_036669925.1. Lineage (NCBI taxonomy): Eukaryota > Metazoa > Cnidaria > Anthozoa > Scleractinia > Acroporidae > Montipora > Montipora capricornis. Next base: position 14,496,451 of record NC_090883.1, read on the forward strand.
GCAACCAACACTGCTAACAAAGAGTAAGATTAATCGTCCAGGTTATAAATCTGCTAAGTATTTTCCCTAAAAATGGGCAGTCAAGTCTCGCACTTGTTCTCGTCCTCGTCCTCGTCCTTGTCCTAGAATCTAAAGGTCCCTAATTTTATTTATTTGTACTACTCAACTTTGCACAGTTTTCAGGTAATTTAACTTATTCTTGTTTGTTAAGAAATATTTGAAAGAAAGCTTGTTCTCCATTTTTTGCGTCATCGTTCAAGGAAAAGGTTCTTCAGAAAGGGGTTTGATCCTGAACTCCAGTGAGAAATTTATTTAGTTGCGTATCATCGGTTTTTGACATGGAGTGTGTTGCTTGTCTGGATGCACGAAATGAAAATAGGAAGGTGTGTTTTTTGCATCTAATAGAACACGTTTGTTTCAATAAAAATTCTGGCTGGAAAAGGTTTTTGTGAGCTTTTCCTGCCTTTGCAGATTCATCTTGTTGTGAAATATTAACTGATTTGCATACGTGGGTTGAAATTTGATACAGGAGCAGTTTTCATAAAGATGATAGGAATTTTTAGTCGTGTTCTTTCTGGAAAATGATTAATAAGTAGCCATAGTTTTTAACGTCATAAAAAGATTTGTTTTGTCATTCTTTTGTAAAATGGAGTTTATTTGGGAAGGCATCAGTATTTCTTGAAGTGATTCCTGGTTAACCCAATGTATAGCTACAAGTTACTTGTGCAAAGATTGTTTATATTACTCATTAACACGAAGATTTCTCAACAATATATCGCTTTAGATAGTTAAAAAAAAACTTCATATTTATTTACTATTTCCTTCGCATTTGTGTTTGTGAGCGTTATGATTTGGGGTAATTCAGGCAAGTTTGTTTTTACATCTCATAGATGTTTAGATTTTCAAGTCAACGAACTCTGTTTTGATTGGCCACTGATCCTCATTGTGTAAATAATTCACCCTGAAGTCAAAGGAGATACGTTTCGTTTCTGAGGAAGCGAAACGAAAAATAACAAGTGAGCAGCTCCGGGGATGATGAGAAATATGCTGCATTCAAGCTCAATCCACTAGCCTGCTTCTTCCATTGTTGGAATTACCAGGATCACCTACTGGATTCGTAGGCTAGTTTCTTTTTTTGACTTTTTGTTTTTGGCATTACTCCTGGGAAAATCCATTTTCAGCGCCTTCAATACCACTGAACTCAGTGCCCTCTGTTTTTGTGTAACGTGAACCACAGGCAACCCAGTTTACGCTCACGGAGCGTCTATTTATCCTCAGAACTTAGCAGAAACTTCAACACAAAGACAAGACAGTATTCACTCTTCTGTAGGAATTGTTCCATGATTGTGGCGGCTTGTTCATTTTTCACGAGGGAATTCTCTCCGAAAGTGATCCGCAATGGCACCGAGAATTCGTATTGTTTGCGTAACATCCCGGGTAACATGAGGTTTCTTCGAATCAGATTGTGAGGGAGGCATGCTTAAGATTGGTAGAAACCCTTTTTTTTACCGAACTTTGTATATAATTCACAAAGGTCAGAATACGAAAGCCCAGTTCCAGCAATGTTCAAGGCCATAGATTGATGCCTCCATTATCACCGTCGGAGTTGAACAGCTTCCCGTTGAAGGTCTGAAGGATTTCTTGACGTTGATCAAAGTGCAAAATGCTTTCGACTGCCTGAGAGACGTTTGTGAGCGAAGACTAATTTCCACGTTTTTCTTTGCTCAGTTTGAGTGATGATGTGAAAACGATTTTCTGTAGAGCTTTTACATCCTCCAGAGAATCATGCGCTTCAAATTCTTCTTCAAAGAGGTGCAAATAAAGAGAAGACTGGTTTGATTTGCAGAAATTGCCAGATAAAAGCTAAAATGCTGGGTTCTTTTCTTTTATAAGGTGTTTGACAAGGATAAGGCGGAGGGGTTGGCGGAGGGGTTGGCGCAGTGGTAAGATCTCTGCCTTCCAACCCTAGGGTCCCGGGTTCCATTCCCGGTTCTGCCGAGAGTGGAATATTTGGCGACCTTCTTTCCCGCTGAAGTTCACTCAGCTTTCCATCCTTCCGAGGTCGGTAAAATGAGTACCAGCATGCATGGACTGCTTAGAAGCGGCTGCAATTTGCGCCTGTATATGCTTCCAGTCCGCTGGGGGTAAACTGATCATTGTAAAGCGCCTTTGAGACGTTTGTGATAAAGGCGCTATATAAATGCACGACTTTACCTTTTTTTTTTTATTTGGCAGTCGGCAAAATTAACATTCAGTTTCTTTCAGCTTGGAATGGAATTCTGCATTGCTTTTCTGGAGAAGTATTGGTTTGTCAAAGATGGAGGAATTATGTCCAATCAGACCTATTTAGTCCACGGTTAACATAAAAAAGGAAGGCCAGAAACTTCTGAAGTGCTTGTTCAAGTAATATAGCATCAACTGGTTGATTTTCCTTGCACAGCCTTCTCTCTCCATTGATGGTTCTTACAGACAGTTTATTGACACTTGAAGCTGCGTAACTTACTATTCCTATTGGAGGAATTAACTCAGAGAAAATTTTAACTCCAGTTTCATCAATAGCTGACAATTGACAAAGCTCTGCATTACTACCCGTGCTGTTTGTCTCTGTATCAAGACAACAAACGTGTAGAATTTGGAAGGATCATAAGAAAGAGTAACTTGATAAGGTTTTTGGAATAAAGTGGTACCAGTTTCTCATCTTCGCGCTAGCTCACTGACTGAGATGTTCTTCATCAAACAATCCAAGTCAATCAGTGATGTTGGTGCAGGCTGTTGTATCCAAGGATCTAAGTTGAAACTTACTGAGTTCCCATATGTTGTTCGTTCTTTAGCTTCTTTACAAAGTGCTTGAGCTGATTTTTGACCATGCAACTGACTCCTTCTGTGCCTTTTTTTTTTTCTTTTATTGTGCTCGAGTAGTGACTAAGTTTGGAGAAGTCCAGTGACTTATTTCTCCTACAACATTAAACCTTGCGACTAATCTTACCTTTGACTCCTTCTGTACTTGAAGTTCTTGTCTGAATTTCTTTTTGTGTCCTTGGTAACCTTTTTTCCCACTGCATCACCAAGAAACTGACAAAGGTGCCCAGGCTCGATGTTAAGAACTTCAAGCATTCTACTCACATAGTTGTAGCCCTGAAGTCGTTACTTTCACTTCCCCTGTAGAAGCGAGTTTCGGGTTTTCCGAAGCAACAATAGTAATAATAATAATAATAATAATAATAATAATAATAGGTTGTCTCTCGAACTCGAGAATAACATTAACAAAGCACAAAATGAGTTGATGGTTTGAAGCCATCAGTTGTAGTTGAAGTGTCAACGATGGACACGCATGTGGCTCTGAAGTCCAAAGTCTGAGGCACACACGGGGCCAGAGATGGTATGCCACCAGTTGTGATTCGGGCCGCGGTCGAGCTCGAAATTTCTAGCAGCTCTCTGGAAAGTCGCTCGCCATCCAGATCTATTGGCTGCGGCAGTCTCCAGTTCCTTTGGTTGAATTCCTGCCCATTTGAGGTTGGACTTGAGGTGGTTGTTTTGTCTCTTCTTGGGTCGGCCTTGGTTGCGCCTGCACTGAGATAGCTCTTCGTAGAAATGTTGGTGAGGAATCCTGGATTCGTCCATTCGGATGACATGACCAGTCCAGCGTAGTTGGGCTTTGAGGACCATAGTCTCAATACTGGTAGTACTTGCCCTCTGTAGAACTTCTTGGTTCGAGGCGCGATCTTGCCTGCATATCCACGTAATGGAGTGCAGTGAACACGTGTGGAACTGCTGGAGGTTTCTTAGATGCCTGCGGTAAAGAGTCCAGGTTTCACAGCCGTACAGCAGTGATGGAAGAACTATTGTGTTGTAGACCTTGAGTTTGGTAGAAAGAGAGATGCTTTTGTGCTGTAAGACCTTGATACGAAGTCTGCCAAAAGCCTGGCTAGCTTTCTGAATTCTGGTTGTAATTTCCTTGTCCAGAGTCCCATCATTGGAGATGGTTCTCCCTAGGTATTTGAATGACTCGACATTCTTTAGCTGAGTGCCATCGATGGTGATACAAGGCTGTTGAGGACGGGTCGCTGGTGCAGGCTGGAGAAGGACCTCTGTCTTGCTGAGACTGATTGTTAATCCAAAATGTTTTGCAGCTTCAGAGAATACGTCAACAACTACCTGCAGATGGTGCACATTGTGGGCCATAAGAGCACAGTCATTGACAAAACGGCGCTTCAAATAGTTACCTCTGCAGCGTTTTCGTCTTTGCTGTCAGACGCCTCAGGTCAAATAGTGACCCATCGAGACGGTAACGGATGTAGATGCCCAGATCCAGATCTCTGGTGGCATGAAGGATCACTTGTGTGATACACTGGAGCGAGCATGCGTCCTTGTTTCACTCCATTTGAGATATCAAATCTTTCAGAGGATTCGCCGTCCAACAACTCTTCTCCAGTCATGTCATCATGAAGCAGTCTGATGAGGGCGGTGAATTTCGTTGGGCAGCCAAGTTTCCCAAGGATGACCCACAGCGCTTCTCTATTGACCGTGTCAAATGCTTTGGTTAGGTCGATGAAGACTACGTAGAAGCACATGTTCTGCTCAGTGCATTTTTCTTGAATCTGTCTGACTGTAAAGGTCATGTCGGTTGTGCTACAGTTACGGTGAAATCCACTCTGCGACTCAGGTAGATTCCTCTCTGCAACTGAAGGAATCAGTCTGTTCAGCATAATACGAGCTAGGATTTTCCCGGCAGTAGAGAGAAGAGATATGCCTCTATGGTTCCGACAGTGCGCTCTTGACCCCCTTGTTCTTAAATAATGCGACAATGGTTGCGTCACGAACGTCAGCTGGCATTTCTTCCATTTCCCAGATGCTATTGAGTATTTCATGGAATGTCTATTTAAACATTCATTTCTTTGTGAGTTAGCACCAGGGAAAAGCTTGCTTATAACGACATCTGCGGTATACTCAGAAAGCAACCCTTCCCATTAAGTAAATCACAGTGTTTGTAAGTGGCAGGACTTTTTTCAAATCCACACCAGGAAATATCGCACATTGCATGATTACCAAATGCATGTTGCACAATGCACTGGAGGTTTGCTCTCAAGTTTTCAGACTCACCAACATTTTTAGATATGGCATAGCTGAAACATTTTGAAAAGTAACTGATAACTTTTGAACTTAGAATGGAACAGCTTGGATTTTTAAACCGATTTTTAAGGTTGTATAAACGTGTGGTGAGAGACCTCTTAGCATGAATCATGTCTGACCATTTTTCCACACCATATGGCACTTTGCTATGAATATCAGCCAGAGTTGTGCTGTCATCATTTCCAATGTAAGTAGAAAATTTGGCTCCGGCATCAGGTGCTCTGCACCAGAGCTGGCATGCCATGGACTTTGAAGACCCAGAATGATTTTTCCTGCAATCATGACTCTTTACAGTTTTCTCTGCCTTTTTACCGGCATCACAGGACCTGCAGGTTTTGCAGGTAGGACAATACTTTCCTTTTGACAACACCCATTGCAGCCCCCTGCCCCGTTAGGTAGTTGTGGCCTTTTCCTCTTTTTTGCCACCTCATGTCATTTGACACTGCCATACCAGGCAAATTATCATCACCATCTTGTGTTTTGGTGTTGGCTTGTGCTATTTTCCTCTCGAGGTTTAAATTACTCAGGCAACTGCCCCTGGCAACTACTTTAACTGCATTATCAATTTCTCTTTCCCGCCTTTTGTAGAGAACACTGTTTATTGATTGAATGTTCTCAGATAAAAAATTGTTTAACTGTGCTAGACCAATACCAGCATGTAAAGAACCTAATACTGCTCTGGTGTTGGTGCCATCAGCTTTTGGCCCTCGGCTTCCAGTTCTGTGTTGGCCAAAAGTGTTGACGTTATTCAGCTTTCCACAACAGTTGCACTTTACAGTACGCAAACTACTCAGTCCTCTCTTTTCTACACGGACAATATTTTGCAAGGACAGGACGGCTGGAAATCAAATTGGGAATACTTTTTAGAATATTGATAGTTACTGCACTTAAGAAATGGGAAATGGTTCAGCATGCACTGTTGAGTTACACTGCACGTGTTAGGTTGCAAAGCTTGAGGGACTGTTTGCTTAGCAAACTCCCAAATGCAACTGTGACCCAATCGTGCACACTGAGGTGTTTACCATTACCATTAATTTGTTTTTATAATCATAAACACCTTATATCAGCAGAGTGCACCCATATAGTTGTGTTACAATGTAAATGTGATACATCGAGAAATGAGCTGTGAATATAGAAAAGATAAACAGTAAATTAAAAAATTATATTTTGTATGGTATGTGAAGCGTTGATGTTGGAGGAAATCTCAAAGTTCTCCATATATTTGGTATAGATGATTAACCGTGTTTCACAATTTGTTTATTTCGTGCTAATACATTCTATAGGGAAGGGTGTCATTATCGGTCCTATTCTAGCTTACATGGATTATAATTTTCCTTTATATTTGTACATGGAAGAAATGATATGTGATTTGGAAATCACATTTTTAAGATGTTGGGATCGTCAGGGGGCAAACAAACCAGTCGATTGCGCTGCTCGAGTTAAAATACTCTATTAGAAACATTAAACGAGAAGTACTTGTAAGGTTAATGTTCAAGTTAAATTGGGAGATAAGAAACGTTCAATAAGAGGTATTTGTAAGATTTCAAGAAATATAAATCGTTCGAGTTTAAGAAGTAGTCATAGGTGGTGGCGATCACCGTGCAGTGAGTGTATGGATGCGACAATGACCGTCGATATTCAGAGCAACAGATCAAACTAGTACTGTCTTGAGGTTTTACTGTTATCGAACCAACAAAGAAATGACAGCTTGGGGGAAACAGCTTCAAAGAACAAACTTCAAGGCCAACAAGAGCACCGTAAAGTTTACTCTAATCATTTTGCAGGTCGATACCGTTGTGATACTTGCGAGAAGCCCATCTTGTATATGAAAAGTTATCCAGACAAAGGCAGTAATGTGAAGGCTGGAGAAAACATCGACACAAAACGAAAACGAAAGCACCATTCAAAGCCAGATTCGGAGTCTTCATTGAAGCAATGCCGTGATAGCTATCTCGAGGAAGAGTCGAATTAAAGTGCTTCGTCCTCGCGCAATTCCGAGTTACGTTTTCCACTTTCAATCGAGGATGATTTCACATCGACAATCTTATTTTATTTTCAGTTGTGCATTGCGTTCCATCAGCATTAGTTCGGTTTGAAGAAGGGAATGGTTTCTGGTCAGTTTTGATTTTCCCTTCAAAAACTGTATGCGACGACATTCGCTTTTCGGTAGTTTCTGTTGAAGATGGTTTCAATTCCGTTTTCATGGTTGTCACATTTTCAGAATAACCCTTTACACTGTAGCTGAACTATTATGAGTACATTATGAGTACACGTAGCTCTCATTTTGCGGTTCGCTTATCTACACTTTTTACGACATCGTTTGAAGAATACAGCACTCGTTTACTGATTAAGCCTAAGCGCTTATTTCATTGATTAGTATGAAGCACTCTTAGCTTTCATTTTACGGTTTCGTTAAGTACACTTAACCACTCAAGCCACTCAAAGATTTATCTTATACTAATCCCTTACTATCCAATTTTACTGACGAGCCGTCGAGCCACGTACTTAAGGCACTAAAACCACTGCCGAGCCGCCGAGCCACTCTCTAATATATCTACCACGTTCTTCAAGCACTAAGGCCACTGCCGAGCCGCCGAGCCGCTCTCTAAATATATCCCTTTCTCATTCTTTCATCACTGAGCGTGACTGACAGCCGTCGAACCGCTTGAGTGACATACCTTCAAAAGTGGCCCTGTATTCTGTAGTTGCCCCTAGTTTGATCTGTCGCTGTGAATATCGACGGGCGTAGTCGCATCCATACACTGCACACCCACGACTACTTCTTAAACTCGAACGATTTAGATTTCTAGCGGAGTCGACTGGTTTGTTTGTTGCCCCCTGGCGATCCCAGAAGTCTTTGCAAATGTAGAGGAAAAGAAAGGGGCCTGGGGACCGGCAACTCATTCATTTTGCGACAGTTTTAGTTGGGAAAAAACGAACCACTGCATCATAAAAAAGTGGTTTATTTATGATAGTTTTGAGTGCTACCTTAAAATTATCATGTTAATACGATTCTGGTTTCTTAGGGGATTTTTGCAACTGAATTTGTAACCTATGTGACCCTAGTAATAAACTTTTTTGTTATTCATCCTGATGTAGTGCGTTTATCTTAAACTTAATTTTGCACATGAGAAATGAAATGATGGTAGAACCAACTGGGATCTCGGAAAAAATCCGAGCCCCAGATGGGATTCGAACCCACGACCCTCCGTGATCTAGTCGGATGCTCTAACCATTGAGCTACTGGAAACTCCATGGCGAGCAAGGGTGAAATGTGGGTATTGACTCAATACCCACATGTGGGGTGCTCGCCATGGAGTTTCCAGTAGCTCTATGGTTAGAGCATCCGACTAGATCACGGAGGGTCGTGGGTTCGAATCCCATCTGGGGCTCGGATTTTTTCCGAGATCCCAGTTGGTTCTACCATCATTTCATTTCTCATGTGTTTATATCATTCTCACATTCGTTAATTTTGCACATCCGGAAAAAAAACAATTTCAAATCACAAGTACTCCGCGCGTCTAGTTTTTGTAAGTGTTATACTCACTGGGAAATCTACGTTTGGTGGGTGAAGCTATTTCGAAGGCGTTGATCGAGGATCGAGCACACGCGTTTATGGGGCAGGGATCGAAAAGTGTAGCACGTCTTGTAAGCTACATGTTTTACCAATACAGAAACAAACCTAAACATTCATTAATTAAAGCTAACCTTAGGCCTAAAAACTCTTGTTTATGTCTAATTAGGCCTAATGTTAGCTTTAATGAATGTTTAGGTTTGTTTCTGTATTGGTAAAACATTTAGCTTACAAGACGTGCTACACGTTTCGACTGCTGTCCCTTAACCCGATCCTCGATCAACACCTTCGAAATAGCTTCACCCACCAAACGTTGTGTTTATCTACATTTCTATGAAAGCCTTCCCAGTAAGCATAAATGAATGTTTAGTTTTGTTTCTGTATTGGTAAAACATGTAGCTTGCAAGACGTGCTACACTCTTCGACCGCTGTCCCATACACGCGTGCGCTCGATCCTCAATCAACGCCATCGATATAGCTTCACCAACGTTTGGTTGGGACTAAAGCTCAACTTTGCCACCACTGTGCATATTTTTTTAAACTTACCATTCGTGACCTTGTCATTTTCTGCTCCGTTTTAAAGTTAGTTTGTATCATTGTTGTCTTTTCTTCCAGCGAGCGCTTTACGTTTGCTTTGGCAAGTTTCTTAAAAGCAGAAGTTGACCGCCGTAATGAAAAGCTTTCGTTGTCGGCGGCGGCATGAACGACCGAACCGACCGAACATGACACTGAGCAATTCCTATACCACCCATTAACACTCCTTTGTTTCCCTCTACTTTCCTCGTTTTTTCTTTTTTCTCTCCTTCGGCATTACCATGTCCGTACAACTTACAAACATCGATCGCGGCTGGAACAATTTTCCTTTTTAACGTTGACTCGGTGTGCAACATTTTCAAAGCATTTCTTCAGTGTTCAAAAACCAATCCGAGGACCCTCTTCGTGTGAAAAAAAACACAATTTAACAAAACTGGAGGACTTGTCACACACAAAAAAAGTCCTTTAGACGCCATGTTTGCTTATCATTTCGGGGTTTTAAAACTCGCGCGTTGTAATCGCACTTTGCGCGTTCTTTTCCCGTTTTCTCTCGAAAAAGAAAAGTTTTTTGAGCCACCTTAACTCGGGATTCACTAGCGCGAAGTATTGAAAAATCGAGAATCCATTGCAGTGAGTCTATTTTCGTTTTAATGGTCCGCTTTTGTTTCTTTTTGTTTTTAGTCAGGCAGTGAGAATGGAAATCTCTGGCTTTTTACCTTGAAGAATGGTTAGTAGCCTCGCATAATCAAGTCTCAGTTTTATTTAGGCAAGGAGTGATAAATTTAAACACGGTGCCTACTAATTCAAAGTTACTTTTGCGCGGTTTACGAAATATGCGGGAAAAGCAGATCTTAACAAGTGTTATTCAAATCCATAAAGAAATTTGTGGGTAACCACGCATTTTTGGAATATAATTAATCATCAATATTTGTAAAAAGCTTTAAAATACAAAGAATGTATGGCGTTCTCTTACAAATTGAAGCTTCTTTTTGGATACCAAGATAACTTGCTAAGTTCTGATTTATCCGCATACTTTTGAACCGCGCAAAAATATCCGTGCATTAATAAAGACCACCCAGAAAAAATTCGAGTGTCTCGAGATGCGCAGAACGTATGAACAATAATAAAAGTAGGCACCATCCTTAATAAATCCGTTTTTCTGGGAAAGTTTGTGGGAATGATTTTCCTCACCCATTCCACCCTTAAGGGGAAGTTGTGTATGTCAATTCATGTACTGGTCCCAGTCGGTTTCCAAAACCACAGACAGAATCACAACTTGAACAATTACGGCAAGAAATAGTTAGATTAAAACGAAAAGTAGCAAAAGCGTTTTGCCATTCACTTCCATAGTTTACTGGAATTTGTCAGACATAACATGCCTCTGAATAGTAGTAGTTATGTAAATGAAAAAGCGGGGTTTCATTCATCTTCAGGGTTTTGTATAGTTTTCCGTGCACCAGAGTTGCTAGAAAAAGGAGTAGATATGGCCACTTATTTCCGACGTAGGGCTGGCACCTCGTGCTAAAGATGCGACGGTTATTATGGGGCATTGAGGCATGCTCCTCCCGCTCCCCTAAATAAAAATCGGAATGGAGAAACAATAATTAGTCAGCTAGTTAATGTCGGATCGACCAACACTTGAATCAATTTCTGCTCGTGTTTTCTATCAGTCCATGACATAACTTGGTATAACAACGGAAGGAAAAATGCGACATCTGTTCTGAAAAATACTCTGCCCTCTAACACGTCCTGTTCTATGGCAGGTGCCTTGCCGATAAAACGAAAGCTCTTATAACTCGATGACGAAATGTGCAAATTATAAACGAAACTTAAGGTAATTCTAGTGCCAAATTGGCACCTCTCTGTATTCATTGCAATCAGTTTTTTCGAAAAGAAATATATTTTTGACGGATTGCGCGTCAGTGCGGTGTCATACGATGAATGAACTGATAAGCGCTCGCATTACAAGAGATGAAGTGATCTAAGCCTAGACACAAATATCATGTGAAATCGCCAAAATATGTTTCCGGAAATTCCCGATTTTTTTCTGTAAATATCTCGATTTTTTGCTAAATATCCCTAAAATAACTGCCTTTATTTCCAAAAATAATACAGCAATAACCTAACAAAGTATAAGGCAATACAGGAAATTCAACGGTGTCCTCGTAAGGCATACAACAAAACTCTAAACGTTTTTTTTTTTCCAACATATGTGACATATATACTGCTGCATGTGATTGCTGCAGGCCCATATGACGATGTTTTTGCATTTAACCTTAATTGCTTGCTTTATTTCTCCATTTAGATATCTGAAAAAGTATCTGGATATTTGTGTCTTGGCCTAATTAGTGATCCATTCCGTTTGAATTGACAATGAAGCCATGAAACAAAAAGTTATTGATCTCGAACGTTCAAACTTTTCCGAAAAATCTCAAACTGAGGCTCTGCCGAATTGACCAAGTGATAACGAGATTGGGGGAGTTTAAGTGGAACCTCCACTCCGACTAGTAAATGATTTTAAACCGAACAAAATAGTGTTTGTAGTGAAAACAGTGAAATTTCGAATCGCGTAGGGTGTGTTCAATTGCCTCTATTCCAGAATAAGAATACACGAAGTGATGATTTAGAACGGCATGTCTGGGGTTTTGAAGCAACCTGGATAATAAAGATGTTTTTAAAATAGCATTTTAGCAGGTGTTTGACAATTTTAATGTGAATCTCTTTAAAAGCGAAGGCTTTCTAACTTATATTCCATGTATTCCTATTCCTGAATACGGTCAATCGAACGCACCCTTAATTTCCCGGGCGCCGCCATCTTGAATAATTGTGACCTGTCGTGTTGCCCTATTGTTTAAACAATAGAACAACCACGAGCGTTTTTGAAATTTATTTATTTCAAATACAAATTCGCTTTCATTGCAAAAATTGGGAACACTGTTTATTGTAAAAATTATGTTCTGTGGTTTAAAGTTATTTTCTTGTTTTAGTGGAGGATCCCCTTACTATCCAGATTTTTGTCAAACTTGGCACAATTGATATTCACGTTTTCACGCTGCATGCCCTTTATTCTAAGTGTTTTTACCGAATTACGCGACTAGCGTTCGAAACTAGATCAACCGGAAAAGTTGTTGTTATGTAGCAAAAGCTACTTAATCTTTTATACAAAAACTTAAGCTTTCGGCTTCCAGACAAAAGCCTTTAAAACTTGGATGTAAATGCGCGAGATGGTAATATATAACAAAATGGAAGTGCGAAAAAATTGTAAACACGGTAAAAGGGAAAGATGCGCTAATCTAAAAGAATAAAGTATTATTTTGGCAAAGGCTTGGAGTTATTGTCGGCTTCATTAGTGTTAGCGGTGTGCCAAGATTACAAAGTTTTTCGGATTCGAAAGTTTCCCTTGTCTATTACTCTGGCATTGTTGAAATCAATAGAGTGATTGTTACACCAAGCGTGAGCTGCAATATTACAGCCAGTTTTACATTACGATTGTGTTCCTTTTTCGTCATTGAAAATCGCCTTCCAGTCTCACCAATGTAGCTCCAGGAACAATCTGCGCAAGAGATTTCATACCCCACATTGGTCTGAAGTTCAATAGGAGGCCTAAATTAAACTTGGGGGATGGGAATTCTTGTTGTAAAGTCTTGTGAGGTCTAGTAACAACGTTAATTCCATTCTTCCGAAGAAGACGTGTGAGAGGTTCTGTGACTCCACGACCATAAGGAAGGCAGGCCATAGCGGTGGATTTATTTTCAATCAGATTGAAAAATAAGCCCACCAATTCTTCCGGTGGAGGAATAAGTTCCGGGGAAGGTTTTTTCTTTTTTCATACAGACGGCAGGTGGATAGCCGTTGGCAAGAAGGACGTTAGTGACGTGATTAACTTCGGAGATTTCCCTTCCAAAGTATTTGGTAGATTACAAGCACGGTTTAGGAGGGTAGACGCAGTGTGTTTCTTCTCGTGATGGGAACTAAAGTCCAAATATCTGTCTTTGTGCGTTAGTTTTCGAAAGACTTCAGTGACGATGAAACCATTCTCCCTGGAGACTAGCGTATCTAGAAAGGAGATTGCTCTCTTTATACATAGTAAAGGAAATCATGGGGTCTATAGAGTCTAATTTGTCGTGGAATTCAGGCACGCAATCTTTCTTGACGATGACAAAACTGTCATCAACATATCTTTTCCAGGCTTTGGGGCGAACTCTTATGAACCATATGGCTGATTCTTCGATAGCCTCCATACAAAGGTTGGCCACGACAGGACTAGCCGGGCTTCCCATGGCACAACCATGTATTTGTTTGTAGAAACAATCATTATATACGAAAAACTGTTAAAAAGAACAAATTCCTGCAGCTCACGCTTGGCGTAACAATCACTCTATTGATTTCAACAATGCCAGAGTAATTGACAAGGGAAACTTCCGAATCCGAAAACCTTTGGAATCTTGGCACACCGCTAACACTAAAGACCGGGACACACTAGGCGACAAATTGCCCCGCGTGTACTACTTGCAAAACAAGTCGCTGCGACACGACGCGTGTTCAGAGCACACGCAGTGATCTCGTATGAGGGGGAATGTGAACTAGTTTTCAAAGTCAATATGGCTGACCATATGA
>NC_090883.1:14512805-14517805 GCF_036669925.1 Montipora capricornis
AGTAATGACACCAATCAATTGGTTTCCTTCTCAGCACAATTATATTTGTAGACTTCAAATTGTACTTGCAGTCAAACGTTCAATAACACTTGGCATCAACAAAGCTGAAGAATTTCACAGTTTTCAAAGCGTATCCCGACACGTGAAGCTCGCCATTCTTTTTTCTGCTTCAGCATAAAATCTCTTCAGTACATATGCATTCGCCAACTTGTCCTTCGCGTCGATGACACGAGTGACTCTTCGTCTACCTTTCTTTCCTTGAGATACTCTCGAAATACGTTGAGTGCAACTTTTGTTCCTTTTTTAGTATTCTCACTGTTGTTTCGATCAACTAAAGATGTCGAATCATTCTCTGACAGCTCGGGGAACCGATCTGCCATTTTCTCGCAAGAGCGGGATTTCAATTGCACATGAGGACAAAATACATCGAATGATAATGTCACTTTTTTGTGGCGTTTTCGTCGACATCGTCTTCGTTGATCTTAAGCTCCCTAATAATAAAAATAGCATGCCTGTGGTATTTCCGATTTGAAGAAACGCAAGCGGATCCTCATTGGCCGAAAGCAATTGCCAACTGGCTTAAGCTTCCTGGTTTGGTGGTTTGAATTTAATGAGAATTCTTTTGAAGTTTGCCGACTCGCTTAACTTTAAGCGAGTTGGGAAAGAAACTGTTTTCATGGGATTTTTGGTTGGCACTCCCTAAGCAACCTGAAAAACCGCTCGTGAAAACACGGCCTTCAGGTTGTTTTGTGGAGTACGACAAAGAAATACACGCCAATTCTTGCTGCACGTGCAGCACGGGAATTGTTCTTTTCTTAACCAATCACATTTATGCTTTGTGGCGTTGCCATAGCCGTCGCCTTTGCTTGAACTCCATATTTTCCCGTGAAGACCTCACTTCTCGGGTGAATTAACAAGTACTGTATTTATTGATGCCATATCCTTCAAGTTGATAATTTTACCGATTTGTATGTATTGTAGAATTCCCGCTGCTTAGTTGGCCATCCTCTACAAGCGGCAGTGAGATATTGTCAATACAGTGGTCTCATAGCAGACCAAGCGTATTTTATGTGTTGGATTCTCAATCAAATCTGCATGTCTGGTAAGGTTTTGCAGTGAGTTTACCAGAACTTTAACGAAAACTACTTAATCAGATTTTTTACACTTTTTTGCCCGTGACTTTTGGCTTTAACTGGCTGTGGTTTTGACGTAGGTCAGACAAGCTTACTCCGTCGTCTTCTTTCTAAGGCAAGCCAACTGAGAAAGGCCGACTGATTGGTTGTGTATTTTGGTTTAGCCGGTGCAAGAATTGTTTTGAGTTATTTCCCTCACTTCTTCATCCCGTGAAGAGGTATAATCCTCAGCCACTAAATCACAATCAGAGTAATTCAACCATACATGCAGTCTTCCAAACAGAGCACAGTAGGTAAGGCACCTAGGTTTCCTTCGTAAAGAATTCCTTCTGTGTTTTCTCTCGCCTTGAGGGCTTGTCTCTCATCTAGATACGTGACCAGTGATCGTTATTTTGACTCCAAAAGTTTCTGTAATCAGGAAATGAAATGGTATCCAGTGTCATTTCTGCCAAGTTACGGATTTGTATCTTCATTTTTCAGGGATTTACTAAAAAGTGACAAAGGTCCAGTTGCTGTGGAAAAAGTTAAGCACGGCCGGTAAGCAAAACATCTTTTCCATAACTCTAATGCACAGTTGAGACCTTTCTTGATGTTGAGTAGTCTTATGTGGTAACTATTCGTAACTTTGTTATGAGGCATCTGGGACGCTGGAGAGATTTGTGCGCACATCGACGTTTACTAAGTAGGTCACAGTGGAATACAGTGCAAATTGAAAATGGCCGGATTGTTGCAGTAGATGATTGGTCGGGGAATGACAATCGCCGTCATCAGAAACTCAGATAAAGGCGTCGAAACTAACCCGCGATGATATGCTTGCAGCGATAAACATCACCAATGTTTGCGAAATATTTTACATCAAGTTGCTTCATAATTGCGATTGTCACTTTCACTGAGACTACCGTTTTCCAAAGCGCAAATTTACTTGTTATTTGATAAGAACTTGTTACACCGACACATGTCATAGGGACCTTAAGAATTGCGACGGCGACGTCGACGAAAACCTCAGCTTAAAATAGAACTTTGCTTTATCATAAGTCTGTTGCGATTATCCAGTCTCGTTCACGTCCTACATTGTGGGCAAAGTACTCTAAAAATAAATTGGTACGAGCGGTTTCAGACTGAAAATATAGAATGAAAGATTGAAGGTGCATTGTCGTCAAAACCTCAAATTTGGTGATTTCACGTCGTCGTGGTCGTGCAGAGAACCGCAAAAATATTTGCTAAAATCCGTGCCACAGGTGCAGCATGATTATTTGCGCTCTTTTAACCAATGATATAAGAACAATCCATCTTTAATCTGAACTCACGAAGGTACAAGATACAGAAAAACAGTATTCACAAGAAGAACATGTAACCCCAGCAGTGTCACATGGTCGTACTCAACGAATCACATTGCATGGTTATTATATGCCTAACACTCCCACTTAATAAGCATGTGATGTGTAAAAACAATAAACCTTTTAAAGGGACAGTTTCACGGTTTTGCGCATGTCCAAGCCTTAGCGCTAGCAGTTGTAAATTTTACGGTTTCTTACTGAACAGGTGATGTTAATTAAACACAGAGAGTATTAAAGCAAATTCACTGAATGACAAAGGCCCAAATTTGGTGGAAGACACTGCGGGTTTACACAGAAAATATCGAATTTAGTTTTGATCTCGAATTTATTGTGCGGGTCGAAAATTTATTCTACGCACGAGTAATCTATTCGCATGCAGTAGGTTCATAACACAAAGGAAAAGATTACAAAAGTAATAGACCATATTCGTATTCTCGGTATTGGACTGGAACTAGCTCTCAATGGAGGCTAATGCGGGGGAATCTTCTCAAATTCAAATACTTTCTAATATATTCCCCCGCATTAGCCTCCATTGCAAGCTAGTTCCAGTCCAATACCGAGAATACGAATATGGTCTATTCCAATGAGTAATCCATTACTATGGGATTGTTGCCGTTTCCTGCATCAGTGCTTTCGATTGTTTCAATAACAATGGAATTAAATGGGCTGACGTGACAGTTTGCCCATGTGCAGAGACGTGAAACTCTCCTTTAACAAGCATAAACGTTCAACAAGTTTCTGAGTTTTTCAAGAAAAAGACCTTGAAAGCCACTGTTGTTTTCGGCTTTTGTCTCAGTAGTTTGGTGATGGTATTCTTTACGGTTATTTGAAAGGGAGCGAAGCACACAACGTTTTAGTAATTTGCATAATGGCGGCTGGACGCATCTTTGGTTGCTCCGCGCTTACTACTCTTTCTTTGCTTCTCCGAGTGGTTTATTTCGGGCAAAATATCACAAAACTGTCAGATAATTATTTAAGTTCGCCGGCGAAGATGTTTTACTACGCACATGATGGCAACCCAGACGGGTTCTCGCTTCAGAAATTCGATCACGCGGCCTGTGATGTCCGCCATCTTGGATCATGTTTTCATCCACCAAGTTGTAGACGAAGCTATCGAGGGAAATTTGGAAAATCAACTCTAAACTATTACAGCAATAGTGATGCCAGTTTTCATCTCAATTATTTCAAGGTCTGTGGTGATGTACATCCGAACCATGGACCCACGACTGCTAATAAAAATCCAAAGCAAAATACGGATTCGACCAAATCGAGGAAAGCACCTGTATGGAAGTGACCTTGTGCTCTCTGTTTAAAACCAGTTCGTGCCAATCAGAAGGGTATCCTTTGTGATATTTGTAATAGATGGCATCATATAAAATGCTTTAAGATGGATCCTAAATTGTACATGGCTCTTAGCTCTTCAGATGAGGAATGGTGCTGCAATGACTGTACCAAACCATTTAATTTTACGGATTCTTTCTTCGAAGCCTCGCGTGGCTCTGATGGCTTTGATGTTTCTGCCAACGACGAAAGTCAGACCTCCACAGCGAACAGTCGCGACTCGTTTCCCAAGTGCTTGGTGTTAAATGCTAGAAGTTTGCGCAACAAAGTTCTTGATTTGTAAGCTCTGCTTTTAGTGGACATTTTTGATGTTGTCGCTATCACTGAGAGTTGGCTTGATAGTAACTTGATGTCACCAAGGCAACCGGTGCTGACAATATTCCTGCCCGTATTCTTAAAGTTTGCTCTGAAGAATTATCTAAACCTCTAGCCCTTCTGTTTAATAGATCCTTTTCTTTAGGAAGAGTTCCTGTACAGTGGAAACTCGCCAACATTTCACCAGTTCATAAATCAAATGAAAGTGACCTTGTGGATAACTACAGATCTATCTCTCTTCTGTCTATTCCAGGAAAGTGTCAAGAGCGTATAGTGTACTCAGCAATTTATTCCCATGTCTCAGCTTACCTGTCAGATTGGCAGCATGGTTTTGTCAAAGGAAGATCTACTGCTACTCAACTAATTTTGACTCATCATAAGTGGGCAAAAGCCCTTGATGAGGGTCATCAAGTTGATGTAGTTTTCCTCGATTTTTCGAAGGCCTTCGACCGTGTTCCCCATCAGGCCTTACTGCACAAGCTTTGTAATTTGGTTGAAAATACCGGACTGCCGGCCATTTAGTACTTTCAAAACCTTGACCGGTTACCGGCCATATAGCCACTTCCTTGTAATTTCGGTATTTCTGGGGAACTGTTGAACTGGTGTCCAGATTACCTTAGCAATCGAAGACAAAGAGTAGTCATTGATGGTTATTCATCTTCTTTGACAGAAATCACCTCTGGTGTACGGCAGGGCTCTATTCTTGGGCCACTATTTGTTGTTTTGTTTATTAATGATTTACCCGATGTAGTCTGTTCTGCAAGCACAATACCTTTGTATGCTGATGATAGCAAGATGTTTAGAGTAATAAACTGTGATGGTGATCAGATGCTTTTCCAAAACGATTTGGATAAACTTTACCATTGGAGCCAAC
>NC_090883.1:14525305-14535305 GCF_036669925.1 Montipora capricornis
TTCAAATGGAAATGAGTTGCGTATTCTTATGCAAATCAAACTCATTTCCCTTACAATAGTTTAGCACCAATACTAACTTCGAAACCGAGACAAACAGCAACTCGAAAATGGCCCATTGATGGATAGTGATGATGGAGGCAGACGTTTCAAATCCTGTTTTGTTGCAGTGTAACGTGTTTTGAGCTATCCAGCGATTATTCAGCTTCAGGAATTGGAACCCCTGGGAGAAATGCCGAACTGGTAAAGTTCGAGATAATTCGTTTTAATATTAGCCGAATACTGGATGTCATTCCAAAGCTTTTGTTTGAAAAGTGGGCCTTAGTGCTTCCCTAAGTTTTTGTTTCGGTGCGGTTATGATGGTTCTTAAACTCCAGAATCATCTACTTTAAAACGATTTTTGTCCACAATATCCTGAGATGTTGTTTTGTATTACTTTTGTCTTGCAATGTAAGTTTTCATATAGCTTGTATAGAGTTGAATTTTTTTTTTTTAGATGTTTACTTTTATTTGCCCGACCCCGCAAGCTGCAGAGTGTTTTGTAAAATTTATCGTCTAAAGTAAAACATGTCTGTCTGTTACAAAAATTGTCCAGTGAACATTGGTCTTGGAGCTTTGGTTGTAGGCAATAATAGGTCACTTCGGAGAATACCATAATACTCTTTGTTTGTACCCCCAAATTTTGAATAAGCATTGTTTTTGTTTTCTCTTGAGACAATTGTAAGTCCCAAGAGAAACTGGAAACAATGCTTATGCAAAATTTGGGGGGACAAACAAAGAGTATTATGGTATTTTCCGAAGTGACCTATTCAGTCTTGATAACTGACTTTGAATTATACAAGTGAAGAACACTTGCCAACTAATCAAGCTCCGTTTTTCAAAATGAGTTGTTTGATGAAATCCCTTTATTTTTTGTTTTTCTTCAGCTGTATTTAAGCATTGAGGTAAAAATCGTTCATCTTGATTCTTCCTGGACAAAATTTTCATATTGACTCCTTGCCTGGAAACCGGGTATTAACAAAAATTGGGAATGATAAAAGCATAACTAATAAAGACCTTATTGCTGTTGCTCATTGATAGAAACATCTGTCCATCTTACATTTTCTTGTGTGTTAATTCTTGAAGGTCTTGGTTTACGAAAGTGGAGCGGTGGAAATACACAGAATAAGCAGTGTTTTCTCCAAGGCTTCTGGTGATGACCTGGATCGATTTGCAAGCTATCTAGAAAGCGTCTTGTAAATATTTAGAAACATGCGCAACTCTCAGCTTTTTCTCCCTTTTCCGTAAGTTACGTAGTCATTGGTATGCGTGGCCTTGTTTTCGTGTACACAATATTAGATATCTTTGTATTAACAGAGATATCTGTTAAAGTGCAATTTTAAGTGATTTTCTTTATTTCCATGTAAGCCATCTGAGCGTTATACCTGGTAATGGGTGATCACCCTGGTCAATGTTTTTTTCTTTTCCAGTGCGGGCCCCATTTCCTTTTCTAGGGCTATCCCTCGGATGGATTATATTGGAATTAACATAGCGCAAATTTAACTGTTACAGATATGTGTGTTAAATTATAAGTTTTCCACGGCCAACGTTTGAATAAATGTTCCCCTTCTAGTATCTTTGTATTAACCCATGTTCATCATAACCTGGGTTACTGCAAGACAGAATGGTACTATACACATGTAATTAAGTTAAACAGAGTATTGTTGTTGTAAAAACTTGCTGTGCGAATTGAATTAATGCTACCTATCGCATTCATACCACCCCATGGCAGGGAGCCCCTGCCGGACAACTGCTGTCACTCCTTTTAAGGCCCTAAAACGTTTATCTAATGAGATTACACTTTTCTCCTAAAGAGGACTGTGCAACTTTTTATTAAGGAGGCTCGAAAGGGTTTTCAGCTGAGCGCGCGCGCGTAAGCCACACACGCAATTCGTAAGCTGCTTGCGTCAGCTCATGATTTAAATGGGTCACCAGAAATAAACAAATACCGCTAATTTCGCTTACCTTTCTCCAATTCCTATATACATGGCATATAAATAGACATCTCCTATTCACGAAAACTACGAAAATTCTACTTAAACGGTTTAATAGTTACTTAAATCCGTTTGTGTTGACCTGTAGCTCCACTCGCGCGCGGACTCGATTAGCGGGTGACGCATGCGTAAATGCTGATCTTGTAACCCCCTAATTTTTCCTGATTTTGCAACTTTACTCGTTTATATCTCTGCTTCTGGACGGTGAATTTTTTTGATTTTTTGCATGTTAGCTTAGATTAATTTAAACCGTTTGTCTTTCAAATTTAAAAAAATTCTGTAGGTGAAAAAAGTAATTAGCGACACAATTCAAAAAAACTTATTTTTCTGAAAAACTGACCTACAGATTTTGTTGAATTTTAAATATTTTAGAGAATATTTCTAACATTATCTGGTAACGATGAATGGGAAAATTTCACCGTCCCGTTTCTTCAAAACGGACCACATATGTTGATTTTAAGGGTCAAAGAAATGCCTAATATCGTTGCCATGGTAACATTATTTTTGAGGAAAACATAGTGTGAAAAATCTACGATAGGTACTTAATACACTGGCCAAATTTCGTCTTGATATGATTGCCCTAACTGTATCTAAGGACAGAATATGTTTATTTGTTTGAAAAAAGGAGAAACTATTTCGAGCCTCCTTAAGCCGATAACTTCCACGTCAATAATATACGCGAAACATTTCAGCCCGTTGATGGGCTGAGAGAACGTCAATTAATCCCATACAGAGAGCAGAAAAGTGAATTAGCGCAGAAAGCTGAAATACTGCAATAAAGGTGAAATTGTAGCATTAATACCAATCAAATGCGAGCCCTGGATGGCGCAATTATTGCGTTATACGCGTGCGTTGCCTCTGCTTAACCATCTCAAATTTTTTCATGTATATTATTGATAAGTAATCGCACATTTTTCTCGTGCAATTTGGAATAAAAAAAGCGCGAGTAACTTTTCTCAAAGACTACAAATTGCAGTCGCCCTACGGTCTCGTTCAATTTTGTGCGCCTTTGAAAAAATTTACTTTTGCTTATTCATTCCAAATTGCACTCGAAATCATGTATACAAATAGCATGTTCCTGATGTTTAGAAGAGGTCTTCCTTGTATAAGCCTGGAGGCGTCCTCGCTCCTTGCGTTAACTTCTTGTAAACAATTATTTAACAATTACCCGTGTAAATTGTCACTTCTATTTATTATGAACAGTATTACAAAGTTGTAAATGTCAAAGGTCGTGGACTATGTATGTAAAATACATGAAATGTACTGAGGATTGAGTAGGGAATTTTCTTCGTTCCTGCTTCGATCTTCAAGTCCTGAGCCCATGTTGAGGGATTCATGGCTTGTTAGATTAACATGAACGAATGAGCAAATTCATTACAGTTTTCCAGCTTAACTTCGTCATTAGCGTGAACAACAAGAATACCAAATTTGGTTGTGTCCGTGTGTATGTGATTTTCGTTTTTTCCCTCTTGTTTTTATTTTGGATTACCACGTGAAACGCTTGTTTATTGTAGAATGCACAGCAAGCAATATCCCAGTTTACAGATTTGTAGCTGTCAACTTGGTCTGTAAGGTCTTTAGTATGCTCTACACTTACGTCCAGAAATGCACACAATCGCAAGAATAACAAATATAACAACTGTGCAAAAAAACAAAATGGAAATAAAAATTATAGCAAAAATAAGGAAAATAACTAATCAACGGAGCGACGCTGGCAAATATAACAAATCACTGAAAGACAGAAGGGAAAGAGAGGCTTAACAAATGTAAAAGAGGCTTAACAAATGTAACAAAAATACCGAAAAAAACAATTTGAGAAGAAGACGGGAGAGAAAACTCGATTGTTTTTCATATGCAGTAGAAGGAAAATCCTTCAAAAACAGAGTTTTATACTATTAATATGAATAAATTTTGAACGCGGTTAATGCATAGAAATGTAGAGTTTGACGTAAGGTAATTCCCATGAAAATGACGTACTATCCAGATTTTTTTCAAACTTGGCACAATTGATATTCATACACAGGACATTTAAAAAAATCCAATGAAAAGATGGGGTCACCCTGTTTGTTTTCACGCTGTATGACCTTTATTCTAAGTGTTTTTTATTGAATTTCACGAGAAGCGTTCGAAACTAGATCTACTGAATATTACTGAAAACTTGAACCTGCTTGTTTGTCCGGGCTATAATCTTTAAGAAAGTGATTTCAAATTGCTCAATCTTGCAACGAAATGTAAGCAAATTGGACCGCTACAGTTTCGCGTCATTTCTAGGTAAATACTACAACCTCTACCATCCAACCTTTTTCTCCTTAAAATGTTTTCCGTGTACCTATTACGAGTAAATGAAACCATTTAAAATGGGGTTCACCGTGCTCGTTTCATTGCAACACGATGATAAATGGATGGCAAAGGGGCAAAATAGACCATTTTCGAATTCTCACGGCTGGACTGGATCTAGCATGAAATGGAGGCTAATGCGGGCAAATCTTTTCAAATGCAAATTAATTTGCCCGCATTAGCTTCCATTTCATGCTAGATCCAGTCCAACCGTTAGAGTACGAAACTGGCCTATTTCGGCTTCAAAATGATCATTTTCGGCGAAAAGACTTCGGCGAGTTCCAAAAAAACACCTTCTTTACAATAAACGAGAAGAGTTATCATGATTACACTTAAAAGCTGTTAAGCGGCCTTTGTTGTCCTTCTTTAGATGGGCGACGCGAAACACCGCCATCTCCGAAGTCGTAATGTTATGCGCAGTATGAGATGCACGGTGCAAAACAAGGGAATCGCCTTAAGGACGTTAGCGCGAAAATTTTCTAACACTGATTTTTTTCTGCAAATTTTACCATTGAAAGATTATGAGTAAGTGATGTCAGAAACGTAAAAAAAAAATGGGGGGTCGCCGACTTCGTTTTGGAGAGAACTTGCCCGGGAGACCACCCTAAATCTGAAAAAATCCGGCTTCTTTAGCAAATAAGGCCACAGTGTCCGCCGGTAAGCCCAAAAATATTGCAATTACATCTTTAAAGTGAAATGTTCTCTACCAACCTTTGTTTAAGTGGTCCCATCAAGTGAATTTAGGTAACTGTTGAGGTTCCTTAATGAACAAGTTTGCATTTAGCGACCACAGTTTCATGCGCCTTGCAGCCGCAAAATGGCAGGATTCCATGTCCCGAGGACAAAAATCTTGGATTTTTTTTAACTTCCCACATTGATTTTTTGTTCATCTTTGGACAATGTGGAGATAATTGTAAATAATATCTGTGTCTGAAAAGAAAAGTAGGGGTCACCGAACATCCAAGATCGTTAAATCCAAGCAAAGGTATAGCAATGGCCATCTGCCCTGTCATTGTTCATTTTAGTACTCAGCGCGCGCTCGATGCATGACGTGACATTTACATTATACCATTTTTTTGACAAGAAATTACGAAAGGCCAGTCTTTCGCTACGAGGAAAACAGCGAAAAAAAGCACTACTTTGTCGCGAATTTTCTATAATAAAAACTTGTTCAGAAATCAAAAGTCTACGTTAACAGCACACACCAGGGCTACTCCTTAGAGTCTTTCTAGAAATCGTCTGCTCACGTTTTCCTCCGGCCGCGCTTCAGCCATTTGATGAGGGCCAGTCTCGTGCTTCTCTAGTTGCCTCGTTCATGCCCAAAAATAATTCTCGCTAATTCTGCTATTCTATGACAAGGGAAGATTCCCGATTCTCATTTCATAGATTTGTTACAAGTTTCGGGTCACCCAGTCCTACCGGTAAAATACCGCATCGATTGAAGTTTTTATCTTTCAAAACTTGCCCAAATTGTATCGGTAGGTGCTTCGTCCACAGAAAGGCCATTTTTACAACAGCATTTTAGGCGACCCACTGTTCATAAAACTATCTCTCACCTCTGTTTGGAGAAGACCAGACACGCACGGTTCTTATGTTACGTTTATGCCTGTAGAATCAACTGAAATGTCAATTCCAGTAAAAACCAGCATCTTTAATTTTTTGGGGGTAGGCTAGGTATGGGAGAGCCAGAACATTTGCGCATGCGTTGACGAAATGGTTGAACAACAGGAAAAATATGCAGTACCTCCAGACGTGGCGCAGGAGCGTCGTACCAAACGAGTCATCTCGAGATTTCGGCCCGTGCGATCGCTTTTGGCCCTTTACTGCTTTCTGCTACCGACCTCGCCTCCCGGTACGGCATTGAGGGAGAGATATGTCGGCCCCTAAACCATATAAGACAAATCCCACGCCTACACACAGCTCCAGACCGCCAAACTCATTTTATCTCTCATATGATAAGCACTGGAGTCGCACAATACAAAGTGTACGCACGCGCCCTGCTAAAGGTAACACACACACACAAGTGTAGACTTTCTTTCATCTCGAATTTCAGAATAATTACAAGAACTAATGTCTTCCAGACATTACATTTACTGCTAAAATAAATAGCCCATACGGATCAATAACTAAATATGAAATATTGAAGGAGCCGTAACTTCCAAAAAAGCAGCTATACCAAATGCGGCGTGGATTCTCATTTTAAAACCTGTTAAGGTAATTCCCTTGAAATTGTTCTACTGTTCATACCCTATTAATATTCATTAGTCCTCATGCATAGTATATAAGCATGTCTTGATTATTCATGATCGTCAGTTTCGCCTAACTTTGGTTGGAATCGTTTGAAATATGTCCGACCGTCCGTCCCCAGTGAACGACTCTGCAAGTGTCCAGCAAATTTTACAGCCCCTTCAAGGCCCTGTTAAGCAAGCTGCGCTGCCAACTACGTCTTCATCACAGGCAGGTGCAACTTCAGGAATAACCGCGAGCGGTAAGAATGCGTCCCGGGAGGGGGTACTCCCTTATAAGGGCTTAAGGGGGACGTGCGGCCAGCCGGGGTATGTTTTTCGGGATTTTTGTCTTAAACAGAGTATCGAATTTATCATTTTTTGTCTTAATCAGGGTATCGGTTTATCAATATTTGTCTTAAACTGGATATCTCTGTTGATCGAGCTGTAAATAGTTTTGCGATTGGATTTAATAAGAAAGAGTTTCGATATCTATTATTGTTTTACACAGGGTATGGCTTCGGGTTAAATGTCTTAGACAGGGTATCAAAAATCGGAATTCTGTATTAAACAGGGTCTAATCCCGACCAAAATGAGGATAATCCCCCACCTAAAGGGGACAAAAAACTCCCTACCTAAACCCACAATATTACTTTCAGAAGTGTGATTGACATTTTAATATTTTTGAATACTTCACCGTTTGGTCAACACATTTTCACATAGAACAAGTGCCAAGTTTTTTAGTTTCATTCAGGACACATCACCATAAAAGGAGACAAAGCAGTCCATTATGTCTTCAACTTTTCCGGCAGGAAATGCACACTACAAATGACCTAAAGACGCTACAGATTTCATCAATTTCATTGAAGAGACGAAGGTAGGAAAACGAACTTTCTTTGTGTCGATGAACGTCACAAGTCTATATACAAATATACCACAGGAGGAGGGAATTACTACAGGATGCAAAGCATACGAAAACTTTACCAAAAATAACCCTCCAATCCCCACAAACTATATCAAGGAAAAATGCTAAGACTTTCTAGTTCAAAGGAAAGAACTATCTACAAATTCACGGTAAGGACATGGGTACTAAAATGGCCGTTGCCTTTGCAAATATCTTTATGGCCGATCTTCGGACATTATTATTCTTAGCAAAAGCGTCATAAAGCCAATGATTTGGAAACGATAAATTGACGGCATTTTTTCAGAAAACCGGATATAGACAAATTCATCACACAAGCAAACTCACACCACCCTACCATCAAATTTACAACTGAGATCTCAAACACTGAAGCCACATTTCAAGACACTGTTGTATACAAAGGCAAACGCTTTCAAAATCAATCCATTCTGAATATAAAAACACACTTCAAGCCAACTGAAACCTTTCAGTACACTCATTTTTCCTCCAGCCACCCACCAGGTGTCAAAAAAGGATTCGTGAAGAGCAAAGCCATTAAGACTTCTACGCACTAATTCTTCAAGAGCAACTTTTGAAGAGAACATTTATAAATTCAAATCACGTCTCCGTTCTAGAGGCTATCCAAAATGTCTGATTGAGACACTCTTATCAGACATCAAATTCACAGAAAGCGCTGAAGCAAAGGAATGAAATCCCTAAAGATATCTTGCCCTTTTTGACACAGTATCACCCAGCAGTGCCAAACCTTAAACGTGTTTTATTTAAAAAATTGGTACTTCATACAAAAACAGCATTCTCTACAACAAATTTTCTCAGAGCCACCACTCATATCTTTTCAAAGGGGAAAATCCCTAAAAGACATGCTCGTAAGAGCAAAGCTTTAAAGAGGTCAAAGACCGATAATACGGTACAAGAGTCTCTTATTCAATAACTTATTCAACACATTGTGACAATGTCCAAATATGGTCGTAGCGCACTCAATATTGGTCGTACGTATTCTACGTATATCCTGTGTTATTAAATTCTCAACCTTGGATAATGCATTTTGCGTGCTCTGATTGGTTCACTCAATGTCGGCTATTTAACAATTATTCCATGAGCGCGCGTTGGATATGAGATGGTAAATAGCCAACGAGGTGCGTAGCGCCGAGTTGGCTATAACCACTCTCATATCCAACAAGCGCGAATGGAATAATTGTTTTATTAAATTCCTTAAACTCCAAAAGTTTGGAAGTACGAAATACGAGCCAAAAAAGAGAGAAAATCCTAGCGAAATCGAAAAAAAATTGATGAAGATGCGATGTTGTGTAATTCCTCGTGGTCAGACAGACGCAAGCTCATCACAAAAACATTTCTTACCTTTTCGCGTATCTCTAAGCTTCGAAAGTGATCCAAACTTTCCAGAAAAACGTTTTTCTTTTGCTTTATACCGAAAGAAATTTCGCTTTCTGGCGTAAACGTTTTTAGTTTAGCAACGCTAAGCGCAATGATTTACCATATAAGGTCAAACTAAGGTATATGAGCTGATAACCGAGATTGAGTGAACCAATCAGAGCACGAGAATTGCATTATCCGAGGGTGAGAATTTAATAATAGCTCATATACCTTAGTTTGACCTTATATGGTAAATGATTGCGCTAAGCGTTGCTAAACTAATTTTTTTTCGCCGGAAAGCGAAATTTCGTTTTGAATAAAGCCAAAAAAGAAAAGAAACTTTTTTTGTGGAAAGTTGAACAAAGCACATAAAACAAACTGTTTAATAAAGTAATAATAATAAAAAACAAAACAAAAGAACGAAATGGATAAAATACTTAAGCTTACCTTCGTAGTTATGGTACACTGAGCGTGAGGCTATAAATGGTACAAGCGTGAGGATAACTGTTCGCTGTGCCAATAGCCGTGATCACACTGCAGACTTTTACCATTAAGGTAAAATCGATTTACCTACGACAAAATTGTCCGAGGTAAATTCATCTCGGGTTTTACTTTACCTTGGTGAGAAAGTATTGAAAAGTCACACTACCCTGTGTTTTCCAGAGTGGGAAAAGAAAGATCTGGTTCTGGTCGACTTTCCTCGCGCCGAGAGTTGAATAGGAAGCTGTTGCAATAAGGCCTGGTTTCCATATGATCTGCAACGGTCTGCGACGAGCGGAAGCTGTCTGAGTTTGTTTGTAATTTTTTTATTTGTTTGAGCAGGTTGAAGTTTTGGCAGCTATTCAGCTGATGTGGACCTGCTATACCCACCCATATACACACAGAGGACAGCCACAACACAAATTCTAAACAACTGAAAACAAATATTTGCTGTGAATTATGCCACCGTCTCCCCGCTTTGCAGTCTTAAAACAAAATTAACTGACGGCAAAAATGTTTACTGGATGACCTCACAGAGTTTTGAGAGTGTTGTATGTCCGTATCTGTCACTAAGACATTCGCCGATGACCTTTTATTGGTTAATTACCTGGGAAATGAATTTTCCCAAGCTA
>NC_090883.1:14540305-14547805 GCF_036669925.1 Montipora capricornis
GGTTTCCTGTTTTTGCTTAATAGTCTCCCGGTTTTTGAAACTCTTCCTAGCCAAAGAAAGATAATGTTTTCTGTGTTTAACCAGTTTTTTTAGCACAATTCTTTTTCTGTGGTTTCTCAGCCATTTTCACCCTTTTGGCAGCCTAGCACGAGCCTGGGGTAATTTTGAGTGCGGTAATGCACTGGATTTCTTCAACTTTTTTCCAGTAGGCTTAAGATTCCATGACATTATACTGGGTTCCAGACCTCCCCCATATTATGAACAGCACTTCATATACAGTACATGATCCAGCAAGCATATAATTATGTTAGCTTGAGTTTGTGGCCTTGTTTAACATTTGTCAAGCTGAAAATCACTAACATATTGAAATCAAGTGGGTGGGGACTGGAAAAGTGTGAGTTGCCATGGGAACATAATTTTTTATAGGTGTGTTTCCTGTAGAACTATTAGACTACAATGTACCAAGTTTCAATGGTCTGCGCTGTAAATTGGCTAAGGTAGCCCTATTTACTGGGTTGCCAAACCCAGTCGGAATCTCGGTTTCATTTCGTGGGTTTTTTTGTTATTTTCCGTGTCGGGAAAAGTCTTGCCTGTCACTCCCCTGCTAAGTGGTGTCTTTGTGCATGGAGTCTTCTGTGCGTATTTTGTTAGGTTTGAGGGGGCTGGGGTAATGCGTAGCTTGCTCTGCACAATTAACCTGTAATGGCGTCGAAAGTCATTGTAACGCGAATGGCTTTTTAGTACATCTTTAAAGAAAATATACCCACATGGAGCTCAAGAATGGAACGTCAAGACAGGCGGTGAAACATAAAGATCTGGAATCTTAAAAAAGCGACGAGTAATGGACTTCGACAGCGTGAATCTTTCGCCCGTCGAGCCGAAATCAAAATATGCTGTACTTCTAATATTTCGCCAAGGTGGTGTTACGTACAACACTGAAACCAAATGGAAATTTCTCTGGTAACTTACGGGTTCAACAAAGACAGAGAAGGAATCGAACACCACAAGTAGATCTGTGATCTCTGTTGTGTGTCTCACAGTGTATACTGAAGTCGCATCTATTTAAAGTTTGCCTGTTTGTCTGGCAAGTAACATTCATTTTAAGACTCAACTCAGCAAAGGTAAAAACAAATTGGAAATGTGACAGTGAAAAATTATTTGAATGAAAGCTTGTTGTCTCTTTTGTGCTTTATTATTTCTGTTATTTACGGTCAAGGTTCTTTCGAAAAGGGTTTGATGTGAACTGTCAGAAATTTATTTAATTGCATATGCTTTGTGATTTTGTGTTTCGCTTGCTCGCACGCAACTGAAAGAGGAAGGGTTTCTTGCCTCTTATAGCAAATATGTTGCTTGTTTCAATAAATGTTTCGCTGGAAAATATTTCTGTGAAATTTCTAGCTTTTGTAAATTTATCATGTGTAATTTTCGAGCTTAGCAAATTTGCATACATGTGTTGAAATGTGATACGGGGAGAATTTTTGTGATAACGCATAAGTCACGAAAATAAACAGGTCTGTTGGAAGCGTGCTTGAGTTTCAACAAAATGACCCCCAGAATCGGCAAAATATTGTGACGCTGATGAATAATTAAGTAGCTGCTATTACCAAAACGATGGAATTACCTGGTGATAAATAACCTTGTCTTGGAGAGTAAATTTTTGATTTTCCAGAAACAATGGTCACTGTGACCTCTGAGAGTGATCTTTGTGTTGAATTCGCACATTTCTTGTCAAAATTTATAACAATTGAAAGAAAAAGAAAACTAACAAAAACAAAAACCCGGTATCTTGGCATCATTTGACACAGATGCTTCACTGTTTCGCGAGTAAACATGCCGCGGTAACTTGATCACTCTGCCCGCTGAATTCGATGTGCGATTTACTCGTTGCAGCCAAAAGTACAATAACAACAAAACAACTAAAATCTCCCAAAATGTTTTTCGCTGATGGTAACTTTTTATATTCGTGGTTCAAAATTAATGTTGTTTTCAC
Organism: Montipora capricornis; assembly: GCF_036669925.1. Taxonomy (NCBI): domain Eukaryota; kingdom Metazoa; phylum Cnidaria; class Anthozoa; order Scleractinia; family Acroporidae; genus Montipora; species Montipora capricornis. Next base: position 14,542,296 of record NC_090883.1, read on the forward strand.
GTCGTAAATTTTGTTACCGATGGCAAAATATTTTATTCTCGATCGACCGTCCTGAAACTTCCTTCTGCTCTTCTTAAAAACTGTGTATCCATAGTTATTTACTTTTACATCAATATTTGTTTTGCATAAAGCAAGCTTACAAAATCTGTATCTTGCTTGGTTCGCATTTGATAGCATTAAAATAGAATTTTCGGTCCTGTGCTTCTGTTACTCAGTGGTATATTTCTTAGGTCGCCCATCCAGATACTAACCCACCGCACAGGGGTTAACTTCAACTTTAAACTTTTGTTTACAAAACTGTGAGGTGCTGTCAGTACACGCTTACACTTGTGGTGGAAAGAAGTTGCATGATCAACATGTCAGCCCAGAAGCCAATGTTTCTCGATTCCCTTTTATTCTGTCAACATGTCTCTCCCAGAAGACAATGTTTTTCACTTCCCATTTATTTTCTTCAATCTTTCTGGGTTCAGTACTTTGCTAGTAACCACATGTCTTCTCAGCTATTTACCCAAGACTTCTACCATGGCACTACAATGATAGACAATACCAAAACAATATCGTGCACTATTAGAGCTACATATTACGCAAGGACAACTTGAATCTCCTGGAAGACAACACACAGCTCAGTTGACATTATGGAATAAATCGCTGTGTTACTTCACTACCACACGTAAGCAATGCGTGTCAACTTTTTTTAAAGAGGACAGGAATTTCTTCTTTCTGACAAATGATTAATTAATAGGCCGGTAGCCAGGTTTTTAACCTCAGAAAAGGAGCTGTTTCGTCGTACGAACGTGTGCGGACCTGTGAGCCAAAGGGCCACTGCTGGTATGACTTCTGGGTGACCCCTTAAATGGTCTTAATGACCCACCAACTTGAAAAAAATTGCCTGGAATGCTGCACGTACCACAGGCAACCCAGTGTACCCTCACGGAGAGTCTAGTTATATATAGTCAATGTAATATTGCGTTGAGTGTATGACGTCATTAGTCATCTCATTTGCATATTTTACCCATTTTTCAAACTTAAATATCTTCGGAACTAATGAAGATATTTGCAAACCGTAAATGGCGTTTTTGTTCTTTCATGGAATTCTATGTGATACACTCAAAAAATCAAGGGGTTAACATTTGATCATAGTACCACTTTAATTTTTTCAGGAGGAGTATGCCCGAGAACCCCCATAGGGGCTCGTGCCTGTGGTGCTCATGGGCAAGGCTACTCCACTCCAAAAACCTCCCTTTTCTTTTATTTGACATTGGGTTGGAGTCTCTGTAATAAACATTGTTACAGGTCGTTGTTACAAGACTCTGACTTGTAATTACAGATGTAGCACTGCACCCGTAGAATTTGGTATGTGTACAGTTCAATAAAAGTGTTTCAGAAGTCAGACCTGTATCTTTACAAATGTCCAACTTGTTAATTACAAGTGCAAACTACAGTACAAGTCATTTGCAAGTTTAACATACGACTTGTAGGAAACATATGTCAGTGCTCGATTTTAACTTTTTCACTGACTAGTCCTTGGGCTATTGAGGTTCGAAATTAACCAGCCAATAGTTGTCACCTGGGATTCAAGCCTACAATCTTGGACAAAACTCTTGGGAAAAATTGTAGCTTAAGCATCATTTGACATGCACTTACAAAGTCTATTGGTCCTCCCCCAAACCAATGGTGACAATTTGATGCAAAATATACTGTGCAAGCCTTTGCCTGTTTTTTTAACCAACATAGGAATGGGGGGAGGGGGAAAAGTGGGAAGAATTTAATCTTTATCACACAGACAAATGAGAGCGTCACATTTTCCCAACGAGTTTTGTCCAAGATTGTAGGTACAAACTTTTGATCTGGCTGCACACTTACCAAGCTTGATAGAGACAAATCTAAGCTGTCTGAAGACTATTAATTTTGCTCCTAGAATCAACGACACCTTTTGTTTATTAGTGATGAATCGAAGAAAAATATCAAAAAGCTACAAAAATTGCACACGAAGAAAGTGCTTGGATCTTAAGCCTGTCCTTTAGTTCACATGATTAGAATTGGTGCAAACCTCTGGTTACAAAGTCATTAAAAAGTAATATTCAATGTGACATCATTTTGTGATGGAATGACAAAGAGTTCAAGATTAATATTGAAGGAAAATTAACGTAACAAGACGTTAATTAAATTAAAAAAATAATGGCAAGGCATATTTATGCAAAGCAAAATAAAGACTTGAAAATCGTTTTAGTTCGTGTACTATGGGGTTTTTTATAGACAAAATATTGAACGTGGATACATCACTGTTTTGTTCAATTACGTTATTGTTATGCATTACAATTTAAGTTGTAAAATAAATAAATAAATTTTGTCTGGGATACATGTACATTGATTTTGGATGTCATAGATAATGTTGTGCATCATACATCTCTTTCCTGACTCATTCATGTGTGACCTTATGTAACTAAAAGATGTGTGATAAAACTAAAAGATGAGGAAGCAGAAATACAAATGACCGAAGTCAGATAAATGAAGATGTTCTGGGAACTAACACTTTCAATATGGCAGAAATACAGGCAGATGGTTAGTGAGTTTGAAAAGCACTTCAGCATGCAAGGTGCACGGATTTGGCTACCCAATAGCGAAGGATTTTTTATGTCTTTGGTATGCTACTGGAAAGTGCAGAAGGGCAAAGGAACACTTCATCCTATGTCAGTGAAGAATTTTTTAGTTGTTGTTTGTGAGAAAACGAGAGAACTCTTGTCACTTTGACTCTAATAATAGAAGAAACCTTCCGTGATGAAGTTGAGGTGACCTCTGATTTAAACCAACTTGTTTGCATTATGAATGAAAACTTTCAAGGGACTTTGACAGAACTGTCGAGGACTCGGAACTTTCTACGTTTACTGCACCATCATCCTTAAACAATCATCTTTCAGTTGTTGCGAGGAACGGTTTAGTTGGCAAACCAAGGCTACAGATATTACAAGAACAGCTGCAAAATCTGCACAAGGATGACAGTTTTCGTTGGGCTGATATCGGAAGAATTCTTTAAATCTCCGAAAGAACTTTGCGCCGTCGAAGACATGAATTTCGCTTGCCAGTTGGTGTGGCAGAGGATTTCAGTGATGTCTCCAATGATGACCTTGACGAATACTCGAGAATACTAGTTCCTTGCCTGATTAGAGTAAGGCACATACTGACTCAACTCTGGTAGTCGTTGATCGGATCATTAACGAGAATATGTCTGCTTCTGTGCCTGATTATGGTTCGCTTTCCTCGCCCTGTGAAATGAGTGAAATGGCATTAAATGGACGGTCCATCAACTCCCTGAAGGTGGAAGATCTAAGGGACGAACTTGAGAAAGAAAGCTTCCCAAATCTGGCAGGAAAACTGAGCTGGTTAAAAGACTCAAGGAATCGATTTTGACAGGATTTGGTGAAATTCAAATTCCCCACCAGAAAGTCAACCAAACATCACCTCGGTCTTCGGCAGTTATAAACCTGGAAGACACTAGCAGCAGCCCAGAACAACAGAGTCACATATGCAATGGCTACAAATCCCTTAAAGATCTTAATGACCACTTGGAAAATGAGGTAAACAAGCTCAAAGATTCGTATCGATTTGTATTATCAGACAGTAGGGAAATTCAGTCAACCTGCAAATCGTGTCAAAATCAACAACGGATATAGGAAGAAAATCGCACTCTGGGAGAGCAACTTCAGTTAATGAAGGGAAATCTAGATAAAACAAAAGAGGAGTGAGATTCCCTACAGATGGTAGTATCATTGCTAAGCAAGGAGCTATATAACTTTCGCCCCGACAGCAAAGAAGCTTTTAAAAAGTCACCTTCGGTTGATCCTAAGGTGTTGGATACAAAGGGGTCGGAACAAAGGCGGACACAGAGCAAAACAATGGTTCATCTAAATCCCTTTCTTCCAAAACAACAAAGAATCTTCAAAGCAAATCGAGCTAGAAAAAGCCACCAAACTAGAGTACTCGGAACAGCTCTAATACTCTTAACCACAACCAAGAAGGGTCCTCGCAGACTACCGTCATTATCGGTGACTCTATTATCAGAAACATTCAAGGGTGGCAATTAGGGAAAGAGGTCGGCCACCGAGTCGTTGTAAAGTCCTTCGCGGGAGCTACAACAAGTGATATGACATACTATGTGAAACCAACACTGGACAAGAAGCCTGACCAGATCATTTTACATGCTGTTACTGACGACATTGGAAAACTATCCCCTAGGGAAATCGCCTATAACATCGTTAACCTAGCGAGGGAAATTGAAAGCTCCACGGACGCCCAAGTAATAATATCAGAGCTGGTAACAAGATCAGACCTCTCAGCTAGCGGCGATGTTGATGCTGTCAACAAAAGGCTTTGAAAATTTTGCAATCAGCGACAGTGGCACTTCATACGTCACAATGACATTCACTCTACGGACCTAAATAGAGGAGGACTTCATCTTGGTGAGACAGGTAATGCCAAAATGTATAACAACGTCGCGAATAAATTAGATGAATGTAATTGATTTCCTTGCCATCCGTTTAATTCAGAGCGTAATCGCAACCTTGGAAATCTAATCGTTTCTCATGAATTTCTCCCGTCTAAGCAAGGCTTTAAATGAGCCTCACTAAATGTCAATAGTTTTTCTGCTCACATTGACGAACTAAGAATTTTGCTTTCCGACAGACCTATCGATATCTTAGCCATAAATGAAACTAAATTGGATGACACAAGTGATAATGAATTTCATATTCCTGGCTATGAATCTGTTCGTAGTGATCGCCCTACTAACGGTAGGTCTGGAGGGGGTGTTTGTTTTCTTAGTCATTCCGAAATTAATTATTCTGTTCACTCTGACCTAATATGACTGACTGCCGAAATCAAGAAGCCCAGATCAAGGCCTTTTGCCGTTATGACCTGGTATGGACCCCCTGATTCTTCAATTGACCTTTTTAGTCCATTTGAAGAACTTATTGGAAAACTTGACTCAAAATATCAAATATTACATCTTAGGAGATCTGAATTGTAATATGGCCGCGTCTAAGTTTGACAACAGTACAAATATCTTATCTAATATTGCTGAAGTTTACAGCCTTGATCAGTTGATAACCGAATATACTAGAATTACTGACAGATCATCACTCTAATTGACCTAATTTCTACAAATACTCCTGATAGGGTCGTCTGTCAGGGGTCTCACATATAGGCATCAGCGACCACAGTTTAGTTTACGCCTTTCGTAAAGTTTGTATAGAATGGACAACAAATAAGCATACTACCCTGAGATATAGGAAATTTAAGAATTTTAACTCTGATCACTTTCACAACGATATGTGCAATAGGATTGGAGTAACATCGAAAACTATTCTGATCCTAATTTAATGTGGGCTGCATGGAAACGACTATTCCTGGAATGCGTAAACAAGCATGCCCCACTTCATGTAAAATGGGCTCTCGCCTCAAAGTCACCTTGGATCACACCTTACTTAAAGAAACGAATGCATGACAGAGATATT
>NC_090883.1:14550305-14572805 GCF_036669925.1 Montipora capricornis
GAGTGGATCTGGTTGTCAGCTCTTTAAGAGCAGCACAGCAGGTAATTCATAGAGTATACAGTGTGCCATGCCCCAATGCGTTATGGGAAAGTAAAAGAATTCATTGAAGGGGTATTTAGTTAACACTCTCTCCTTTCTAACGAGTGTCTGCTTATAGGGTTCTCCTTTTTAACAGGCTTCCCATCCTCATTAAGCCCCACACCTCTTTACAAAACAGTCAGACACTTTGTTATTTCTCTAAGGGCAACACTCCCAGTGGGAGACTCCCATACAAAAAGGACAGGGGTACTCGTCGTACTTTTCAGGGTTTAAAAATGTGGGTTTGGTACCTCTCAGGGTGTTCAGCCCCAAAAGGTCTACAGCGGGAGGTTTTGCGGTACCTTTTAGGGTCTTGAGCCGATTTCTTACCTTCTTATAATAATAATAATAATAATAATACACATGGGTGAGATATTTATTATTTCTGGATGTAACATTAACACATGGTTCTGTCCTACTCAGAGCTCATTGCTATTGCTCCTACACATACTCATTATTAATATTAATTGTAGTAGAACTGGTAATCAAGATTCTAGAATATTTCGATTGCGGACAGAAGTTATCGTACTAAAAAAGTAATTATATGCTTTAATAGTTTCAGTTCCTTTGGTAAATTCTTTTAAATTCCCCCACCCACGCCCCTGTTCGACTGTTTAAGTTCTGCTCTTAAAGTGAAAAATACCTATTAACACACCTACTAGGGTATTTCTGTCTCATTTTACATGATGAATGTAAAACAATTAAGACAACACGCTCTGTTATTTTACATTTGCAAACACTCTTCCTTGTCTACACTGTCGAGACTTTTGTGACCGACTTGTTTGTCGTACTAAAAGTGAGTAAATTATGAGCCTTACCTTACTCTCTGAAAAGTAGGTTAATTGGGGTAAAGGGCGAAAATAATTTATGAGCCTGCGTTGCAGGTGTAAACGGGAAGCGAGATGTAGGGGAGGCGAAAACCAACGTCCCGTCCTGAGCTTCCATCGGCGCAATCCCTCCCACTGCCCGGTTTTACGGGTGCTCCCCCAGGCTAGAAATGAGGAGGCCCTTTCTCATTAGATGTCATTCTCTCGGCTCAGCCAGGTTCAGATCGCTTTACTTGCGAATTTTTATTTCGCCCTATACTCCACTAGCTAGTGAGATGTTCCCTGGCTACTGACAGATCGAAACGTTATGCATATGGTATACATATTTCCTATTTTTTCTTACTCATTGCAATCGCAAGCTAAAACAAGTCCACTTAGAGCATCTAGGTATTCTGCCTTTCGTTTGTTATTAAAACCTTCCGTTGTTATGTCAAAGTAGTTGCATACAATACGAAGCATAGCAATGCTGAGCTGCTTGAGTCTCTTTTCTTTGTACAAGGCGCAAATGTCTAGGTTGTCATATACAATTGGATGCCGCAACTGAACTTCTTGAAGTATGGCTTGTCGTGTGACATCCATTTACTGCTGCTCTTCTGCCGCCATGATATCTGGCGCTGAAAGTTCACCTTGATCATAACGACATTTTGCCGCCATTCTAGAAAAAAAGACTGCATTTGCTGCGTGGTGAGATACTCGTCTCTCTTGAACAGCTTCGAGCCATCCATCTCCCTGCAAATCTCATGTCTCGGGCTACATTAATGGGATCCTGTTTTGGCCTGTTGCCTGGCCAAGATTAAATTTTTCCTCCAAATATTTCTTCTGGGTATCACTGAATCGATTAAACTTTTTGATAGTCTTCAAGGCCCACCCCTCGGGTAAATTGTTAGCGCTTACTGAGACGTCTTCTTGTTCAAGGGCTGCCGAGACTGCTTCACTCGAGCCTTCGACTAAAAGGGCGTGGTATTTCTTTTTAGCCACGTCCAACAGAGTGCATCTCTCAGGCACCATCTTGCACTGACCAAACAATAGGTGCTTTTCCAAACTGGAATGCCTCTGGTACATTTTGACACATCCTTCATTTGGGCAGGTAAGGAGTTCACTTGAGAACTTATCACTCTCTGTTGCTGGCTGCTCATCGTCCACTTGCACTTTTTTTGACCTTTCTTGTGACACACTAACAAAGTCTCCATGGGAGAATCTTCCCTCGAAGGAACAATTTTGCAAGTAATTTGGAACTGGAAGAAACAGAACCCTAATCATTGTAAAGGTCTGACTGTTGATTTAATAGAGCATTCGTCGCAAAATAGTCCATGCAAAATGATTCATTTGATCATATGACGAAAATGCTTTGCTATTTACTCATGTGACTTCCCAATTGATGCGTGTAGCACGTAGAAACCTTTTTTGTGTTCTAATACCTTTTCTGCCTTTTTGTTTTGGCTGTTACATGCCATGTATGATAATTCCTTTGTAATGGTCATTTGAGTAGTTTTCAAAAGGCCACAAACAGAAGACAGCCATTGTATAGGCAAGTCATACAACCTTAGCGAACCACAGGAAACCCCAAATATGTACCCAAATTCTGAGAAAGGGTTTGAGGTGTGGCTGTTTATTTGATATATGCTAAATACAATCGTTCCTCTTCATATATCTCCACCGTTAATGTGGGTTTTGAATAAGGTGATCATGACGTTACATAAGCAGACGTTACAAGGGTATTTTACTCGATAGCCACTTAACTTGAAAATTGCACGACCCTGGGAAAGAAGTTGTGCTAATTACAGCTTACAAACCCCTGAAAACTAATTATATTCCGCTGTATTTTACGACAAACAGCAGCCAACAGTTCCACTTTCCAGAAATTTGACAGCAATAATAAAATCAGTTGTATAGACTGCATTGCTTATGTGAAACATGAATGCAATACGTACCTTCAATTTGGCTTTGGTTAATTAGTTTGCCTTGTCCCACCTGAAACGCCCTCCAGACGGTAATACCTTGCTCGCTGTACTGGAAGTTGTTCAGGGAACTTACTCCCGCTAACTTAACGTGAGGGAGAACATTCTTTCCTTCAGTGCTTGCGTTAACTAGGACAACCCGTACGCCATTTAGACCTCCGTTAGACAACATAGCGTCTCTGAAGTCTTTGGCATTCTGCACATCGTGACCCTCGTTAATGTGACGTCTGACGTGAGCCTTTATTGAGGCAGCTCTCCTGTCGCAAGCTCCTTTTCCGCCTTGTGGGTCGCTGAAGTCGACCCGGCGGACTCTGACACCGGTTTTGGTCTTCATTGCGTTACATGTTGCCAGCAACACTGAGTTGTGATAACACCCAGCATTGTCCTGGCGGAGAAAGGCAGATGTAATCTCTGGGTGATCGAATTTAAGGGTGCGCAAAGTATGCTCTAAGATGCGTACAACTGCAGATGTATCTTGTAAACAGTTCTCGATGATATGTACGAATGTCTGGCTTTGCAGCCTTCCGTCTGCTTTTCGCGCCACAACGCTTAAATGCCACGAAAGCCCTCGTTTTACGAACCAGTCGGACTGAGATTCGCGATATTTCGCGGGTAAAAATTTCATCGCCCAGTCTTGGGTTATGAGAACCGAAGCGTCGTCAAGCAAATTCAAGCAGTCAATTCTCGCTTGATCTTGCCGAACACTGCAAAGTTGGTGTGCTTTCCAAGACGTAATAGCCTCCTCTGATTGTTTGAACGTGTATAACTGGTCTTCTAATTCCTCCTCTGGCATACGGGCCTCGTTCAACAAATACCCTTCAATGTTCCGCAAGACGCTTCGGAGACCTTCACACTGTGAGCAACTCCGGTCATGTACATGTTGGCATGGGCTTTGTAGTTGGGTATCGGTGATATCACTCAGCGCATAAGTGCTGCAATGATCAGCAACAGCAGTGCTCTCCGAAACATGAACCTGGAAAAGAAATGGTTATGTACTTTTCATAAACTTCACTTTGAATGATGCTATTTCTTCCTTCCCTGGAAAAGCTGCATAAAGAGGGTCACGTTTTTGTATACAAAGAAGGCGGTAAGTCTCAATATTTCAATATTTAGTTAATATTCAACTAAAAGTTGAAGTTGTTGATTCATCGCATTTTCTTTCTACTGGATGATTGTAATTGTGACTTGTATACAGCATATGTACCTACTGACGATGCGTAAATATCTTTTTGTATGACAGAATTGCCTTTACTAAACGACAGTGTTTTACCTTAAAATCTGATTTTAGATACTGTTTACTTTCTTTCAGTGATCTTTCCCAGCTTTTTGCAGCTTCTTTTGACAGACCCATCTGCTCCAACCGCTCTATCAGGGTGCTCAAGTCATCAAAGCCCTTTGCACCTGCTGCAGCCGTATAGTCAAGTCCTTGAAGGGACTTCCTTACTGTCGCAGAGCAGGCAGAGAGGATGCGTAACATTGTGGCAGCTCCAAAGGGCTTAAACTCGGTCTCTTTGCAATATACCTGATACTGCCGCACTAGTCTGCTCGGTATCATAGTGCGTATGACATTAGGAGTTTCCAGAACTTGACCGGAAGAGAGGCGAAGATGGCGCTGTCCAAAAGGAAGGTCCTGAGTAACATGTGGACTTGTGACGTAGTCTAAAAAATGGTCAAGTTGGGTGAGCTCAATGCGCAACCGGGGGCTTTTCAACATTGAAACCTCCGCACCACGCCCATACTGCAGCGCATGATGCCTCGCCATTTTGAAGCGGTACTCAGTCAAACCAGGTATATAATGCTGGATACGCTTAAAGGATATCAGATCTGCCATTATAGACAGTACTTGCCGCCGCGTTTCCCAACAAGATGCGTGCCAGTAAGTCTCAGCCAGGGCGTTGAGGTATTTCTGCTGTTCAGGTGACTCCTCTGCAATTCCAAATTCTTTCTCCACAGTGCCTGAATTTCTAAGTGCTTCCCAAAGATGGCCTGCGTCTCCCGGTGCTATAACTTCAAGTCCGGCCACCACCAGGTTCTTTGCTTTTGCTATGTGACCCTTTTTGGTGCGAACACTTGCCTCAGCCCATGTCTTTTTGGATGTCCCTATTGTAGGTGCGTTGCAGCAACGGAGAAATTCGTTGAGTTTTATTCGTCGATGTACTTTGCTATCATTTTCTGAAGGAGTGTTATCAGATAAGTCAGTACTGCTACTGGTTGGTGAATCCGATTTCGGTGAACTTGGCTGATAGGTGTCTGGTTCTTGAAGATGAAGTTGCAGCACTGCGTCGGCCAGGTTTTCCATGTCTATATCATTTGAAACGTTCTGTGAATGTAAAAAAAAAATACTGACGTTTTAGCAATACACTGAGAGCGTACACAGTTTGTATCGGATTTTGCAACAGTATGTTAAAAATTGCTCCAAATTGCAAGAGCGTGATTTTACTTAACCTGTCCATAGTGTATACGAAATTTCTAGTTTTGTTAAATTTTTGTCATGAACTTTTGCCTCTTCTTATGGTTTTAATACTTTTTAAACTCCACGAAATAAACAGCAAGTAAGTCTTACCTCTTTAATATTTCCTTCTTGGGGTTTTTCGCTTAATCCGGAAGCTGCTGATGCCGCTGTTTGTTGATTTCCGTCGCGGGATTCCTTACACAATCCAGGGTCGACTGTGACGAAAGCTGCTGATGCTACCGTTTCTTCAGTTGGCACTGGTGCTTCCAAAATTTCCCCATCAAGCTTCCCTCGGCATTGCCTGCATATTTCTGCACATAAAAATACCTCCGATTGAGTTTTTTTAGTTGGTAGGTAGAATCTGTACAACCTTTACAGCCGAACCTAATTCCTCCAACAAAAAACCTAGCCGTCTTTTCAGTCGATTTAAGCCCATGGGAGGATTTTGTAACTAAATGAGTGGCTTACTTCGAGAAAGCTTTTTCAAACATATTTCCGTAACTATAAGCTCAGGGAAACGTTTCTCAAAGACCCAGATTTGATTTTCCAAGAACGTTATGTCAAAAAGATTCTTTCAAGTTCCCGTTCTGCTGACTCAGCCCACAAGCAAACTTAATTTGGTTTGTCAACAGACCTGTCACTTTGTCGAAACAATTCCCCACAAGAAGAAGTTTCCCGGGTCACTTACTTAGTTTTCTGAGAAACGTGCCCCAGGGGTCTTTAGTGACGCGCCCAGTAGGGTTGGCGCTCATATGTGGCTCGTGACAATAATAATAATAATAATAATAATAATAATAATAATAATAATAATTATTATTATTATTATTATTAATTTTTTTTAAAATTATATTTTATAACTTACGCGACGCCACAGGAAGTAACACACCAGGGGAGTGGAATAGCTGCCTGGACTGCGAGAGCGTAATACCGCGTTCTCCTCTCACAGGCTTAGTTGGGTGTGAACACCATGAAATCGGAGCAGTACAGTTTGTTTTATTAGATCGCCATCTAACACCGAAAGAGTCAAGATGTGTTGGACAAATAGTCAGTTGAAGATGCGAGTTGTCGATATCAAACACCCCTGTAAGATGAACATGAAACACTGAAACTACAAACTGAACCATGACCTGCTGTATCTACAAAATGTTAGCAACCTTAAGGCTTGAAACGTTTAATTATGTAGACACCTTTGCTTTTAGGTCCAATCAAAATTCTTCCTTTTCCTCTCGTTTTGGAGATCAAACATTTCTGATTATGACAGACAAACTCGTCTTCAGCTACATACTATGGCATATATTATAGCATTTCGGACAGCTTCATAGTATGAAGTTATGCGTGACACTAGTACGTGACACTGAATCGTGCATGATGCATGACAATTGGCTGATACAGAACAGCCAGCATGCACAGTCACCTATTGCGTGGTGTTGCCCGACGTGGTTCTCGCATTGAAGGTTTAGGGTGCAGATTATAACACAAATTTACAAAGATCAAAATCACTTTGCGTTTGGCTAGATAAATACATGTGATATGTACTCTCTTACCTGCTCGAGCAAGCACAAGCTTCGATTCACAGTCTAAGGCAGAGTCTCCGAATACACGAAAATTTCGAAGGTGACCCTGGATACTCTTTGCACAGCTTCTCACAACCACACACTGAACATTTGCCTGATTGTCTGCACTTGATCCACACGATCCTCCGACAAGCTTGGCAAAACCACACGAAGCCATTAAAATTACAATTTCTAACTTAAATATAAATGCAGGATCCTCCGGTTATATATGTTATGTACAAGAAAATCCAAATCAGACGTTAATTTGAAAGGCCAAAGGATACAACGCTTTTTTACAAGAAAATATTGTTCGCGCTAAAACAAGACAGCTCAGAGTTAATTCAAAGCATGTGCACGCACAGTTCTGCGAAATAGCGGAGTTCCGAGTTCCTGCATGGCTCAGTTTTAAAGCGAGTCCTGGTGCTCGACCATTCAAATGGAAATGAGTTGCTTATTCTCATGCAAATCAAACTCATTTCCATTTCAATAGTTGAGCACCAAGTCTCACTTCGAAACTGAGACAAACAGCAACTCGGTAATGGCCTATTCGATATCAGCAAGTGCACACACCTGTTATCCCGAGACAATGACCTCGTTGACATGCGGTAAGCAAAGATGAGTGGGTAAAGAAAGTGGCATAAATGAAATAAAGCTTATATTAAAAACTGTAATAAAACAATTAATTACAAAAAAAAAAAAGGCAACCAAACAAGAAGTAACAATGAGGATAAATAAACAAGGACGCTCTCTGTAGCGAGGGAATTTTATTTGTAACCGGGCAACCGCTGACAGTGTTTCGAACAAGCTCTGAAGCCGCAGCAATGTTTATATCCTTCCTCACCAAGATAGCGAACATTAAGGTAAGAAATAACTCCAAGTGTTTAATCAACTATTTATTTTTCTAGTTTTCCTAAACATTTTTCTCGATAACGATTTATAAACTGACATTTTGTTGCGTGCTTTGTCTGTGCTCGGCAATCGCCAAATGTTTAATTAATTATTCAAAACAAGCCTTTTCTAAATAGACTCGTTTGCGGTTAGAAACTGTCTTTAAATTACAGCAACTGATATCAGGAGGCTGAAAACAACTATTTTACCGGAGAACGACCCACAGGCGAACACTTCAGGGTTGATGTTCGAGATGATAATCGCGGCGTGAAAGTTCAAAATGTCAAGCGATTAGCTCAAGTGTCTGATTACAAGACGCTGTCAAATTTTTGCGTTTTATTTACCCAAGCTAGATTTGCGATAAAAAGTAAGATGAAGTGATACTTTTATCCAGAAAAATAGTTTTGAGAGGTAAATCCATGTACCAGATTGACTTTTTGGTCCACAAAGTTAACCTAAATTTGGAAGTGATGAGACATAGCCTTGGCGTATAATTTTGAAAAATTGTTAAAAATTCAGGTTCATATTACATGTGGATCTGACAACACGAAATAAGTACTCAAACATTATATTTAAATAATACGGGTTAGCTTTCCCAGCTACGCACAATATCTTGGCTTGCTAGCCTTTGCAAAAAGTGTAATTTTAGAGGCGAGTTTTGCTCTTTCAGGGACAAAATACTAAGGCCGTCTGGAGAAGAAAATAAAAATCCAAACAACCTCAAAGTTACAGTTTTGAAACAAGTTAGTAAAAACCTTCTTCCTGACAAATTTTCAGAAAATCGATTTTTTCCATATTGCATAGGTGTAGGTGACTTTTACAGCAAGTCGCTCTTAAGTAGAATAAACATCATGATTGATATTATTCTGGTATTTCTTCACAGGTATTTCTCCATTCAAGGCAGTTTTTCCATAGAATTTTGCGCGTAAATTTGTTGTTTTCTTGCATGCACTGTACGAAGCTGTGTAACCAGGCGTAATATCGGACGATGGAAGACTGGACACTGAAATTCACAGCACCTTTCCCAAATGGTCTCGCAGATAAACCGCACCTACGATTTTGATCGCAAATTTTTGGAAAAAAGGTGCGGCTTATCTGCGAGTCTTTACGGTAATCCAGTCCTACAGAAATGTCATTCATGGTGGTTTAGATGGTTTTTCAAGAATGATAACATTCCTTCAGGCATCAACCAACAACAGAGCTTCAACTGTACTGCAGTATTTCCAGTCAACTGTTGAACACTGCAATTTACCATTAAGAGTTCGTGTTGATCTTGGAAAGGAAAACATAGAAGTTGCATGCCTCATGCTGCAGGAAAGAGGTTAAAGTAGGGGCAGCCACATCACTGAAAAATCTGTTCATAACCAAAGAATAGAGCATCTCTGGTGTGATGTCAACCGGGTTATTGTGAGCCTCTTTTTGAACATTTTCTCTTTCTTGAGCAGAGTGCAATTTTAGATCCAACAGATGATGAGGTGCATCTGTTTTGTCTTCATCTTGTCTACATTCCACCAATTAATAATGCAGTTAACCAAGGAATGTTAAATTTCAGAAATTCTGGACATCAGTCTGTGACAGATGTGACTGCCAGAGAGGGTGTTAATTTTGACCATTATGGGATCGATGAAGAAGGGCCTGTACCTGTTGTGCAGAGTGACTATGCACTTTCAGTACCTGACACAATTACTACCCTGACACATAACCAAGAGTTGTCACTGCAAGAAGCTAGAGATGCAGTCTTCCAAACTGGTGGTCGTGATGGAATCACAGCCTATCAGGTGGTATTGCAGATTGCTTCTTTTTATTTAAACTACTGTTCATGATTTATTGTATTAACTTCATGTACATTGAATGAACTCTAAATACAGTTAGTTAAAGCTGAGGTCTATCTAGAATAAGTTTATACCCTTATCAATGAGCTCTTGTAAGGTCTTTTTGTTAGTGCAGAGTTTGTCATGCTGTTAACGATAAGATAAGGGAGGATCAGCCTTCATGTTTCCATAAGCATCATGGATCAGCCAATTTTTCCATAAGCAATACTCTTATTAAGGTACATGTAATCCTTAAATACACTGTACCGCTTGTGCACTACTGGGATAGAATGTTCTAGAAAGCAATTGCTGGCTTCTGCCAAGACTTTCCTTGGATGATTGTCAAGGTACTTCATGAGTAAGTTGGTTGTGAAGTCTGGGGGTAGTGATGGACCTCTAGTCCAAAATAGTACCAGGTCTTCTAATGTTTCATTCTTATCAGTACATCTGTTGTTTAGACAAATAATATCAGTAAGATGTTCTTGTTGTTTGTGTCCCTGCTAACGAGGGAAGTGGGTTGTATTTGTTTGTCATGAAAATACAACATCAATATTGTTCACAAGTCCTTGCTCCCATGGAAATCAAAATTTTGATTCCCATGAGCCTCTTCAAAATCTAATCATGGTAGAAAACCATCAAAAGTTACACCAACTGAGAATCCCAAAACAGTTACAATGTGTCAGTGAGTATGACAACCACTATCATCATCATCATAAACTTTATTTTAGTGTCGGGCTATTTGGCTATTACATAAAGATAGTCATAATGTTAGGATCACCTTTCTCATGTAATTCGTCTACATATTGGAGAAAAAAACTGTTGAGCTGTTTGGTTAACAGGGTCAGCAGTTTCTCTCCACTCCATTTGTACATGTACATGTAACTTAGTATCATGACATCAACTTTGCCAGTGTGTGGAGGAAGTCTTCCAAGTAAATCTGGGAGTGTCGTTCTTTTAACAGAAGCCAGTCCCTTCTTCAAGTCATCAAAGGCAGGGATGCCCTTCGTGATGACTTCATACACCAAAATGCACTCTTATGCTAGGTGTCGTCTCTCCTCTGTTGTGCTTAGGATTCTCTTTATGGGCATCTGTCTTCTTCCGACACTAACATTCAACACACCTACACACCCAACATGACCTTGCTATCTATTAATTATTATAAAATCTAGAGCTGAATGTTCTTGCAACCACGAATATTTTTAAAGTGAAACAAACCTGGGTGAACTTTTCTTTTAAATCTGGATCTGGAATGTCTTCCAAGGTAATATATTCCACTGCTGAATCTCAACTTCCAGTGCTTAAATATGAGACTACAGCTGAAGAAATTCCTGGGACACCACTTCAGTCATTCAAGATGGCCTTTAGACTCATTCTGCCTGCCAGGATGAACAAACCACCTGATAAAACATCGTAATTGTGGATTGGTACCAGGTGCCCTGGCGGACCTTCAAAAATATTAATAGCTCCACCAGGTCCTTGTTTCAATCTTTCCACCAACAGATGGAAGTATTCCCTTGATACACCACCTACATCAATCTAGCTCATCAACAAATACAATGCACAAGCGTTTAGTTATGTCAAAGCTGGGGTTTTTATTTTTCTAAGCATTTGCCTCAAAATACCGGTATCTGTGTACCTGTCCACCTCTTCATCAAGATCACAGCCAAAAAATGGCTTCACAGCCTCCTCAGTAAATGCTTTAAGAGGGTTTCCTGGAACCTTTGCATTCGCTATTGCTGCTAAGGTGGCGTGTATCCCAAAGCCACTCATCGTCATCTTTGGCGCTTTCCGTAGCTACACAAGTGATACCTATCAAAGGAAGAAGGCTTTAAATGACAGTTTTCTCCTGTACCAAATGCCTAATATCTTGATAAAAGAAATCTGGCCTACAACACAATTTCCACAACATCGACATATTTTAAATTTACATCATTTTATAATACACACAAAGAAAAATATTGAAACTTAACTGGGCAAATGATACCACATACACTGTTTTATGCCTTGAGGGGTAATGAGCTAGGGTGGTCAACTGGTAGTGATACATTACAGTTTTTGTAAAATTGCCAATTAATTAATTAAGGGTGGAAAAAGACACAAGAAGCAAACCAAATTATCAGAAACATCATTAAATATTGTTGATCTGATGTATCCCAACAATATTTACCTTGGTGAAATGGATACAAACACACCTGCATGATTTCAAGAAGTATGTTGATGGCTTTCCCCAAATCTGAACCAACACTTTCCAGAGCCTGTTTGACTCGCTCCTGCTTTAAGTTGGGAAACATTTCTACCAGGAGATCCAAATCCCTCTGTTTGGCCAATTTGTTTGATGTTTCAGACTGACCCATGGTATTTGTGGTATCTACACCACTAGAAGGTTGGTAAACATCAGAGGATGGCATCTTTTGTATCACACGCGAACATAGCCGTAGCCAGTATGAGGCACTTGCCTCAGTCATTTTTTCATGATTTCTTAAAATAAAGCGTGATTGCGGTGTTGTTTTTAAAATGTGCTCATCATAAACACCTAAAATACCTGCAAAGATAATTTAACCATGGACATTGCCTCAGTCACAATTTTTTTCTGGCTACGGCCATGGCGAATGTACATCAGTTTGCTCAAAGCTTGATGGTGGGGCAACAGCTCTATCTATGCCCTTGGGACCGGGTTCAACAATAGGATTCGAGACAGGGAACAATTGACAAATTGTACGTCCTTCTAAGTAATCCCTGATGTCTTCATCATTAGCAACCAGACTGTCATCATCTTCACTCTGAAATAATATATATAAATACATTGAAGGGAATAATTTAGATGCTAGAGAAATGGTAGTTTGATCTTTGAAAGACATAAAAGACATACATGTAATAAAACACTAAATGGATGTTAGAACTTTAGCTGGCCAAGAAGGAGCATTAAAGTCATTCACCTTTTATACAGTATTCAACGGAATGACAAAGGAAGCTTCTTCAGAGAGAGTACCCTGTTATTACTTGTCGCTTATTCTTGAGAGTGCATAATTAATTGCTTAGCAAGGAAGATCAGGCAAAAGGAAAGAGAGGCTCATAGAATATTTCCATTCCCAGAAGTGCCACAATAAATTTATATCATGCCAAATACCATGAAGAAAGCTGCTATTTACTGTATACTGTATTTCTTGGCAGGACAAAAGCGAACATTTCAGTTGCTAAGAATTAGTAAGCAATCACCTCTTTACAACTCAGAACTTCCAAAGCTCATATATACAAGGATCCCTGGCCTGATATGTGTCTTATAACACGAGCATTCCTCTCTTGGCCTCTTGGTACTTGCACATTGCAGTTGCTAAAAATTAGTAAGCAATTACCTCTTTACAACTCAGAACTTCCAAAGCTCGTATATACAAGGATCCCTGGCCTGATATGTGTCTTGTAACACCAGCATTCCTCTCTTGGCCTCTTGGTATTTGCACAGGTACAATGTTGGAACCACAGCTCTTTACAAATTCAAACTTGATCAAATAAGAGAAACTATTCAACCAGAGTGAAATAGTTTGATCAATGCTGATTGCCCACTCTCATATATTCTGCAATAATACGCTAAGAAACAGAATATAGCGTTTTTGTGTATTATTTAGTTGTTGTGTTAAATAATCCGGCACAATTGGCAAGAACTGTTTGTTTGTTTTTTTACAATTACTCGCTATTATTTATAGTTTGCTTTGTCCTATAGTTTCAAATATCCTTCCTGTGACATCAAGAATAGATGGAGGGCCTAGGCTTGATGGAGAGATGCTTTTGGGCGCCAGTACAAAACGGAAACCGGTCATGAAGTAACTTATAAATGAGCTTACAGTCTTTATGAATATAGAGTCCATCACTTACCCAGTGTCATTTTGATCTGGGCGTTCAAAAGCTTCCTTAAATAACAAGGCCAGTTTAGAGTAGTAGAGACATGCCTCACTCCAGTTTTTATCCAGTTGAAAAGCGTCAATGTACAGTCCCCTCTGGAATAAAATAATTTCCTTTAAGGGCAAGTCGCAGCACTTGAATCCATTCAGGGTCAGGTAGTTTGTAAACGTACTTGATTGGGTTTTCGCCTCTTGCATTTGCGGTACTATAATTATTTATTCTTCCTCTCCTGGGACACCTGCTAACGTTCCTTTGTACTGGGTTGTAGTCCTGTTTAAGATTGTAGGTTATTGAGGGTACAACCCCACGTTCAATATTTTGTCCGTAAAAACCTTATAATGTACATTCTTTGTGGGCTCCTCAGCCTTTCCCCTGATTTAAGCCATGTGGCAACTGCTCCAGCAGCGTTATAACCAGGATATTTTAGTTCTGAGTTGCTTGGTTGTGCATCATTTTCCTTGACTTCCTTTCTTCTTAGGAGTATCACATTTCTTGAAAAAAGAGTCTAATGTCTTCATACTAATCCAGGGCCCAATCAAAATTCATAACAAGGTGAACCTTAATAACAGCAAGCGTTCAGTGTCTGATTTTGCAATTTAGGAGTAGACGATAGCAGTTGCTTTTTTTAAATATAAAATCGACTATTTTAGAATAAACTCAAGTTGACGAAAACTATCCAATATTTGTTTAAATTAATCACTCACTGAAAAACCCCGTTAAAGAAACAAACAGATTGGTACTAGGCTGTCATTTTAAGTGAAATTGTTAAGCTCTGACAGCAGTCACTACAATGTTGATAATAAACATAATATGAAGTAACGAAGGTTATAGATTGAAATGTGATATCGATTTGACTCCACTGCTCAATCTTAACATATACACAATTTAACCAGAGACCTGTTATAACATACAGTATATTTTTATCGTTATTATTAGTTTAACTGGTAGTTGAATGCTCAAGGCATAATAAACAACAAAGATTGCAACATTCATTCCTCTTCACGTGGAAATGTGTAGTTTAACTAATAACACAGCCTTTTGGTTCAAAATATGAAACGTTTGTTCCATGAACTAGACATTACAAGTATGTTCATTACAAGTACAAAGAAGGATTACGTTTTTGCAAACTTTGGCTGTGTAGCACTTACATTTGAACAGACTTACCGGTAACTGATTAGAGTGTAAGTTTCTACCCCATATGAACCATGTGAGCGTTAGCCCTACTGATGGAAATGAGCCCACACAAGGACAGAGAAAAGCTCTGACCAGGGTGGGAATTGACCCCGCGGCCTTCCGGTTAGATCACCGCTGCTCTACCGACTGAGCTACAAGGTCAGACATGAGCAGGCAGTGGGAACTGAAGATGGTAAGGTCACGGCAATGAACATGTACAAGTACAAGGAAGGATTACGTTTTTGCAAACGTTGGCCTTGTAGCACTTACATTTGAACATTAGAGCTTTATGAATTTGGCGTTTTAAACAGCAGTATGTTCAAAGTTAGGGTTTTCTTCTCTCACCAGTGCCTTGGAAATGGTGTGAGCTGCGTTTTGATCAAAAAACATGTTGATGATGGTGTGTCGATGGGTATCATATTTAATGATTATGTCTTTTACTATCATTATTTAACTTCATTTCAATGTCTTCAACACTGTCATGTTACAGTAATGTAGAAGCTGAACGTTATAGGAGCTTAAAAGACATGGGAGCTGAAGGCACTGAGCCATAGTTCTGTGCCTCCTTGCTGTATACAAAGGTGTACTGTGGCTTCTCTGGTGCATTCCACTGGTCTTTGTTGCGTTCCACCCTGATGCATATGGCATTTGATGGAATCAGATAACTTTTATGACAAGACAAGATGCGAAGACCTGTAACTTGGGTGCAAAGTTCAGGCTTTCTGCTGTGATTTGCTACTCTCGATTCTGAAGCAGGTTTGGCCCTGAAAGAGTTGTGATGGATTGTGCAGCATTAGTGAAGGTAGTGGTTGGGCATGTTGAGAGGACTTATATTTGAGCAAGTAATGTAAGGTACAAATATTGTTGAATTCTTCACTATTTGAATGTTACATAAGGAGCAGATGATTGAATACATGCACATGTAATAACTATAGGTAGTTGGTTAAATCTCCAACTGTACTCATTCTAAATATTTCACTTAACAGGGCATTTGAAGGCATTGCAGCATTAAAAGATCCACAATGAGTTTGCAGCCAAGACTAAACAGTTCTTGCACAATCTCAACAGCATTTAAATTTTCTCTATGGATGCCTGACTACTGAATAATCTCAAGAAAACTTATTATGGCTAATGTTCACCAGATGATCTTTACAAACAGTAAAGCAAACTTCAAGAAAACGATCAACATATGAAAACGTTCTCTCATGGCTTAAATTAAGCAATAAATGTGGATGTGCTCTCCATGATTTGCACGCTCGGAATCACAAGCTTATATCCATTTTTTCATTTGCTTTTCACAATCTTCACCATTAAATATATATATATTGCCATTATTCGAGATATTTGGCCTAGGGATTGAAATTACATTGTACCGTTAGAAGGGTAATTAGGTATTTTGATGTTTTGCTTACCAGCACTTCAACTGTTGGTATATGCTCTGACACTTAAAATTCAGTGAATGAACCTGTATTTGGTGTTTCAATCAACGCTTTGGCTTTTGACACGCTCGCCAGATGAATATTATTCCGTCAAGTTTGAATTCCTGTTTTGAACCGGGCTGACTGGGCAAATGAAGAGTCCTCACTTCTTGAGCACACTCACTTGATTAAGAACACGCTGATTCACCAATAAAGTTCAAAGAGCACTTAATTAAAGTGCCCTCAGTTGTAAATCCACAAAGGAAAAGCAGATAAGGATACAAAAGTTAAGTTTTCTACTCACCTCTTTATCCAGGGCTTCTGACATGTCACTCAAAAATTTTGGGAAATAGGGCGGCAATGAAAGGCAAATAGCGCGGCATTGCGCGGCAAGAGAGGTCTATTACATGGAAATTACGCGATTTTTCTTTTATCTTATTTTACCTCGTTACATATAATTATACCACATTTTATACAGTGTATTGAGCTCCAAATAAGTCTATCTGAATTTTAATGCAAAAATTCCATGCAGTTGCTAGGGTAGTAGTAAGTATAAAGTCAAGATCATACAAGGAATATTCTCAAAATCAGTATCAGCTTCTTTATTTGTGCTCATTAACATACATTCAATTACAGTCAAACAGTGGAAGTTGTTTGCGTCCTTCCTTTGCAATGGGCAATGTTTTGGAGTACCTTTTAAATGTAACATGTTTCACAGTAAATTTACATTACATGGATGTTATGGGTTGGCTTAATTTTGAGAAATATAATTTGTCTATTTTTGTGTTCCTAATCAAAATATGTAACAATATACACACAATGTGTCCCACTGGACCCTGTTAACACAAGAAAAGCAACGCAATTCTATATGAGCAAACTGAAAAAAAAAATAGCAAAATGTGATTGCTGTAATAATTATTATAAAAAGTCAATATAATTCAGTTGGTACATGTAACTAGAACTATGTCCATGACTAAAGCACTTTTTTAATGTAGTGATCGATTCTCTACACTACAATAAATATAAATAAATTTCTTCATTCAACAGTCATTAGTAGTCATTACTAAATGAAAACGGTGAATGTTAGATATCCAGTTGAATAAATAGATAAATAAATAAAACTAGTACTGGACATTAGCCTGAAACTTAGCGACGTTATTTATCTGTCATTACTAAATCTTTAGACTACATGATGATTGTTGTTACAGATTTCATTCAAATCCAGTTACTTCTATTAAAAGCACAAAGAGATTACAAAGAACAACCATTTTATATAATCTGGGAACTCATGCTGTAGCTGGCATGTGCAACTTTGCATTCAACTAAGATACAATGCAGTAGCCACAGTGTATATGTGCATTGGCATGCTCGGTCTCTTTCACTCAATTCAAATGGCCATATTTGGCACCACTGCTTTGTGATAAAATAAGGGAATGCTTGTCTTTCTACACCAGCAGAAAAAACACAAAATAACTGCCACATTTGTCATTGGCTTTCCAACAACAAAGTTATGGTAAATATGGTGCGCTGAAACAAGACAGCCTAACTTCTTCAACCACTGGTGGACTTGTTCCACCTGACGCAATTGTGGGAATGAAGAAGGGGAAACTCCTTCAGTAACAAGAGGGCCATAAAGTTGTGCACTGTATCCAAATCATCGTGTCCAGGCCAGTCGAACAATCTGGCCCCACTTCCGACTACTGAGTGCAGGAACTTGAACCTGAATTTATCATCAACAACTTCTTCTAGAGCTTGGCCAATATAATACGATTTACCATAACTGACAGCATAGTAGCTGTTGTGCTGGATATCTGGAAAGACTTGCTCTCAGGAATTGGGGTGTCAAGGAGTAAGCACCTGGTGTACGCACCCAGGAAAACACCACAGTCAAAACTGTTTGGTTGTTGGGGGATTTCCTCAGGTGTGTTGGTAGAGAACGACCCCTGCTTTTCATCTAGGCTGTTGTCAAGCTCCTCGAGTAAACTCCATATCTTTTCACCAGCTTCCACTGCAGATGGCTTTATTGATGACGTTGCCATGCTATCGAACTTGCTTTTCTTTTGTCAAAACAACAACAAGGAACCATTGCTTACTATTGCCTGGGTTACATGGAACAAGAATGACATCTTGTTCCATGAGAGGGGCTTTTCCTTTCAGCAGTTGTTTTGCTGGCTTTCTGCCAACACCTTTTTCGATCTGCTCCCATCCCAAATATTCCACTTTTTACCTTCTCTTTGCATGTACTGGCAATGAGGCCTAAGTATGACTCAATAATAAAATTACTAAGGTAATTATCTTCATCACAGACATTTCTTCCATGGAGACCGTGCAGATCGTGTTTATCAATAATTTGGCTCCCATTGAATGTGAGCCTTGCTCGTACTTGAAGATCTCTGAACTGTTGCTGTGCAAGGTCTGCACCCTTGGCCTGTTCGCTTTGACCACTGTTTCAAATTTGCGATGCATGCAATATCCTGCTAATGCAAGATCTCTTTTTGGTCTGGTATGATATATCACCTGATCAGCAATGGATGGTAATTGGCCTATGTCTCCAACTAATGTTATTGACAAGCCTCCAATTGGGAGAGTAAAATGGCCAGTTGCCTGTTTACAGCGTCTATTAATCCAAGCAAACATCTTTTGCCAGTAACAGAGAATTCATCGATAGTTAAATATGTTATTCCATTTAAGTCGGTTTGCAATTTTGCTAAAGCTGATGACTTCAATGGGCCATTTCTTTTCCCTTGTATTGGGAGCTGAAGAAGTGAGTGCAATGTATAGTTCCCTTTATGTTAAATGCAGCTATTCCAAAGAAAGCACACACTCTACATTTTTCATTTAGCAGATTTCTTACTGCTTCTATCACAAAACTTTTTCCAGAACCACTTAACCCTGTAATCATCATAAGGAGTTGGTTGTTGTTGGCATTTAGATAGTGATCTCTACTGATGTTGAAAGCAGGTCTTTGATTATCATTCATTTTTGTAAGTTCAATGATTGGTCCTGGCCTATTGTCTACTTCAGGTATGGCAGTTTTCTTCTGTTCATTAATCCAGTGGGGCATGTCGCCAATTTCTTCAAGCGTATACTTGGATCGGTCTTCAAGGTAGTGTTCAGTTTCACTGTGAATGTCTTTATCAGTTTCTGCATCACATTGGAATTTGAGGGCTGCAAGAATCATCCATTCTCTTTCGCCAGTGTCAATTTCAGGGAAGTCGCCTTTGTCAATTATTTTATTCACATATTCTGAAATTGAATTTATTTGCTGCAGCCAGTTTGGAACTAACTATTTTGCTTTTGGTGTTTCTAAGAAGGAATGCCATTGCTCAATGTATATTGAATCAGTTCCTTCTTTGTTGCCCCTAGCGTTGTCAACTGAATGTTGCCAAGGTTTATAGCTCAATAATTGATATTTGCAGAACAAACCATAGGAAGGTCCTTTAGGACTTGAGGAATAATTTGGGTAAGTCTATATGACGACAGGAAAAGTTCTTATTTTGATACCTGTTTTGGTCTGACAGTAATTAGAAGCAAACTCTATAAAATTGCATTCAGAAATCCCTGGGAAATCATTTTCAGAAACAGATCTGCCTGCATACAAGTCAAGCAATGATGCGTCTGTGTACAAACTGCCATCGTTTGACTACTTCACTTTTCGAGAGCCTTCTAGGGATGTTGTTATTACTTGAAAAGTAGAACTTATGAGTTTGATTGAAAGTATGTGATGCATTACTTCTTGAATGCTCATATCTCTTTGCCCAACAGCTCTCATCATTAATTTCCTCAAAGTTCTCTTGGTATCATTTTGGTTAAAAGCTTCTCTTGCAACAGATGATATTTTTTCAGCTTTTGATGCATATTTTGCTATGTACTCTAAGCATGAATGGTAGTCTATTATCACTTGTATATCACAGTTTGCTCGCCATCCCTGCAACTGAATTCGTTGGTGATTGTTTAGACGGTCATCATTACGTTTTGTAACAACTTTTACTTTGTCGCGTTCTACATCATCTTTTGATTTCAATTTTTCATATTGTAAGTGTGTTTTACCACAACATTCTTTGGGGAAATTAAACCTACCTGAAACTTCATCTTCTTGCTGTTGTTTGCGCAAACAATATGCTGTGGAACATTGTGTATGCGTCTGTACTAAATTTAACAGGTCTTCATAATCTTTATCCCATTCATTCTTTTTGACATCCTCAAAGGGCCTTGTACATGGGTGAAGTGAAGGTTTTGCCCAATCATCATTACAATTTTTGAGTGGACATAAGAAAATCTATAGAGTTGCAAATAGCTGTTTCTGCTTAAAGTCCTTCTTTAATCTCTTGCTGTTTTTGGAGCAACAATCCAGGCGACAATGGATGTTTGGTTAGTGATTGAGCAGCAAGATATCCTTTGAGTGCTACTTAAGATAAATCACACAAATTTGGATCAGATTTTAGTTTTGCTACTCCATGGCAATGAATTGAACCACGCTGTACAGCATATTCATATCCAAACCAATACCATGTTGCACCAAGGGTTTTTTCAGCCAATATTTCACAAATTGTTCTTTGCGTTCAGTAAAGAACCAGTCAAGAAGGTGTGGGTTGTCAATTACATTTTTTCTGCGTTCAGAATCTAAGGGATTACCATTGCTGCTAAAGAGCTTATGAAATTCAGGCCAGTGAAATTCTGCACAAGATAAAGTCCAGAAAATTGTTGGAGTTCCAACTTGAGTTATGATTGTCTTTAAATCATCTTTTGCTCAATTCCAATAAGCATTAGTTCCCGAAATATTTTTAGCGTAATGCTTGAGTTTCGACATGAGTGAATCATATAATTGAGAGTGCATCATTCCTTTCAAGTCATTGATAGTAAGATTGGCTTCTAATGGGTTTTGTTTTAGAAAAAAGTTCCCTTGTCCAAGAATTCTTCTCCGATACAGCATATTGTAAGCCCAGTAAGCAAACCTGGGATGTGATGCAAACCTATAAACCCATTTTCCATTTACCTTTTCTGAGAATTTAATTAAATGCTTAAGTTTTGCTGCAAATGACTGAGTTGTATTATCTGAAGTGTCACAAAATAGAGCACTACAAAATCTGAACAACGATTATCTTTACCATTAACAGTAAAAATAATCACAGGCAAATCTTTTGGGCACCTGGGCAGAACATCTGCAAGCTGTTGTACATCTTGAGGTAAGGTAAGGACATGGCCTTTGTATGCTCTTTGACCACCCCTTGGTTTTGTATATACATGCATGACAGGAAATGCTCTTGCAATAAGCATTTCTTCAAGCTGTGTTAAGCCTTGTAACTGTTTGGGAACTGGGGATGGTATCATAGAGTTCTCGGCTGAGAATTTCTTTGGAACACTTTTGTCATGCGCACAACACAAACTAATGTAATTGGTGGACTTTTTTGGTTTTGTCTTTAAAGGCCACACACAGCATTTATAAATTTGAAATTTCAATGCTTTATGAAATTTTTTCGTATTTTCCTGAGATGTCCTTTGTTGATGAAGTTCTTCATTGCATGTTATTTGATTATCAAATTCAATTTCATGGGTCAAAGGTTGGTGTTTATCACCAACATTATCAGAAATGGGTGATTGTAAGGCAACATTGTTCTCTTTTGTTTGAAACTCACAATAGTTGGCTGGTGAATTCTGAGGTTGTACAAATGCATCAAACTTCATACACTTTGGTGTCCCAGTGTCTGAATCAAAAATTGACCGTTTTGTGTTATTTTTATTTCTCTTTGCTATTTTTGTAACTGGTTTATTCTCTGTAATCTTCCTTTTTCTACAATTTGTAAAATTGGAAGGTTTTATTGTTTCTTGTTTTCTTGTGACTGTGCACATTTTTTGCACCTGGTATAGATGAAGATTCACTGATTTTAGCATCACTACTGGTTTCAAGGCCAATAGTAAGTGAGCTGTCCAATATTTCCCTTGCAATTGATTCAGATGTAACTTGTGGCAGTGAATTTGGTTCAGTGCTATTCATCTTTGGAGAGTTAGTGTTGGTACTACTTTTAAATTTACTATGAATGCTCATACACTCATTTGCACAGGTTGGCAGTGTCTAGTCTGCAATTTCATCTTGTTCACACTGGCTCTGCATTTCTCTCAGTTTCTCTCAGCTCATAAATTGTGAAAAACCACCCTTCTTTGTAAACTTGTTGCAAATGATGAAAAACTTGAAAACTCTTGTAGAGTAACAGAAAGGTCGTCAAAATATATCCCTTTATTATGACTTTCAACAGCACAAGTGAAGTGATTATTGTTACATCGCACAACACCTCTTAGTTTGTACTGAGCTCCACTGATCACAATCAACTAGACATTTATGTCTTTCATCAAGCCAGGAGGGAATTCAATAAACAGGAATTTAGAGTTTGATACATTTTTCAAAACAGGTTGAGTGGTAGGACTATTAAAGCTCATGCATTTTAAC
>NC_090883.1:14585305-14605305 GCF_036669925.1 Montipora capricornis
ATTTTTACATAGACGGCTAGCGACCAATAATTTTTTGCAAAAAATAGGAATTAGAGAGGACGGAACATGCACCTTCTGCCATGATAAAAAAGAAGATCTGTTACATTTATTCTGGGGATGTGAAAAAAGTAGAATTTTTTTGGAATGACCTCTCTATATGGCTGCAGGCGTGCCACATGCTTTCAAAAGAGAACCACTTAGGAATGGAAACGGCCTTAGGCCTGAAGCCAGCCTAATGGCTAAGCACTGCATTTGGATTTGCCGTTCGAAAGAACGCTCCCCAATCCAAAGCAACTTCTTGCTTTCCCTGAAACAGACGCACCAATTGGAAAACAACACAATAAGAAATTCAAAGAAATGGAAGGAACGAGTCTCCTAAACCCTTAACCTTAATTTATTCCTCTATTTTAAAACTATAGTTATAAATGTAACCCTAAAGGAAAGAGATGGTTTTTCGAAGTGCTAGAAGTCGTATTTCATTTATTTATTTTATCTATTATTATCATTATTTATCTATTTTTTTCACTTATGTTAGAAAACGTAATTTCTCCCACCTTGCTACTTGACAGCAATATGCAGCATGCATTTCTCTTCACCATTCTTGTGTACTCTTTTGAGAAATACACGTCCTTCATTACAATCCTTAAAACTTTCCAGCTATTCTGCCCACATTGAGTATTAACAGCTTCAATTAAATGAGGTTCCAACCCAGTTAGTTTCTTTTCACCAACTGCGATCTGGCACCCAGTTGCCTCTTTCAGATTCTTTAAACTAGGGAAAGAAAGAAAAAAAAAGAACACACATACCATACATTCTTTACTGATGTAAATATAGTACAGTGCCTCACATGACAAACATTGATCTGTTCCCCCCCCCCCCCCCAAAAAAAAAAACCATAAACTTGGGCAGCAACCCTTCTTGTCTGATTATTATCATTGATGGCGCACACCTTTGGAGTGATGGGATTAATCCCAGCCACTTGTAGAGTGATGATTACAAATCTCCAGAAGTACATTGTATAAGTACCCTCTCTTTCTGATCAACATTCTAGAAATGAAATCCTTGCTCCTTCCAGCTGGCATTATTTCCGCTTGACAAACAAGTCTGCTTTGGGCGTGGAGCATCCATATCAACTGATAAAAGAAGAAAATTATGTCGGCGTTTAACAGCATTTAATCAAAAGCATTATTCACTTACATTCTAATTTTACTTGCTAAAGGAAAAATCATTAATGTCAAGTAACTTCAAGATGTGTGTGCTAAATCCATGTCGTTTAAAAACAAAATGTCTGTTAAGTACCTGTCTACAGACAATTCCAGTTCCATGGCAATAATCCATCAATGTGCCATTCATATCCTCAAATCCAAAAGTCGACCAAGCCCAAAGAGGCCCCCAAGCCTCCACATAATCAACTAGGTGGGAACCAGCATTATGCACATTCATGCCACAGCTACCATCGCCTGTAAATTGACCGACAAATGTAGAAAACAGAAATTTCAAGTACTGTATCAAGAGGAAGGAATTTTTATTTCATAAACGTTTTTGTAACTGCAATTCCATACCATGTAAAGCCTGCAAAGTCCATGTAGAATTTGTCTAGCAGGTCTCTTGCTCGAGCTAATTGGGTTGCCGTTCTTGCATTTCCTAAGAGGATGTAAAATGCTTCTGAAAAGCAGGCAAAATGTTCCATGCATTTCTCCGGCAAAAAGCCCACTACGCATGGCAAAGCATAGTACAGAAGCCACAATACTCGTCACATTTGTTGGAACACCCATCCTCGTTTCCCCCCTCCTTCAATGTTGATTTCAAAACTACCAGAAGTTGTCCGAAAATTTTTCTAACAACACTGAATTGGGGGGAGGGGGAGAAGAGATAAGCTGCCATCTTGTAACACGACGATTCTAGACCATTCGTGTAACGTGTTCCAACGAAATGTGTCTAGTATTGTATTGGTAATAATGTGTTAAGTGATGGGAGGAAGCATAGTAGATCTTGCTTTGATAACAACGTGTGCGATTGAGATTTATTGACCTCTCTTTAATCGCACGTGCTGGCTGTTTCTAGTGGTTTTTATTGTGAAACTCATTATATAAATTGGGGAATTTTCGTGGGAAAGGCGTGAAGATTTTGCGAATTGTTAGGGATACGATCAACAAGCGACCAAATATAACCAGTACGCAATGGTGTTCAAAAGTGCGATTGACATCGTGACCCCGGCCCAGGCATACTATTTATGCAGGGTTAAGGGACTGCCTATTCGTAAAGTTGCAGAGATGTGCCAAATTTCTATCGGAAGTGTTTTCAGGATTAGAAATGAGAAAAATATGGAGAGAAGGTGTATTAGGATGCATTCCAAAGGGGGTCCGAAGTGCAAGTTGAGCGACAGGGAAAAGAGACTACTGATAAGACGTGTAAATGTACTGAGAAGAAAGGAGGTGAATTTCACGTGCAAAAGACTCATGGAAGAAGCAGGCATAGATCAGGGGCGAGTTTCTGTCAGGACAGTTTCCTGTTTTTTAAATTCGCAGAACTACTTTTATTTACAGTGTGCCAAAAAAGGAGTCATGAATGAAGAAGATATAAAAAAAAGGGTGAGGTTTGCAAAACACATGAAACAGAATTACAGTGAAAATGTTTGGACGGAAGAAATTGGCTTCTACTTAGATGGTACGGGTTTCACACACAAGCGAAATCCACTAGATCAGGCAAGTGTACCGAAGGCTCGTGTGTGGAGAAAGAAATCGGAACGCTTGGCCCTGGGATGCACTGCTAAAGGTCATAAAGAGGGAACAGGAGGAAAAGTGTTGAGATTAATAGTCGCTATTTCCCATGACAAGGGAGTTATTTGCTGTGAGCCATATGAAAGAATGAATGGGAGATATTTCGCATCATTCATTGATGCCAATTTTCACAGGCTCTTTCACGTTGCTGGCAAAGGGAGCAGGCGCCTTTTTGTCCAAGATGGAGATCCTTCTCAAAATTCATCTTTAGCAAGAGCCGCAATGCAACGCACCAACAGCACATTAATTAAACTGTGCCCAAGATCTCCAGATCTGGCTTGCATTGAAAATTTGTTTTCAATAGTTGACAGGAAGCTCAGGAATCAAGCTGTGCAAGGCAATATACGCCGTGAAACATTTCAACAGTTTCAAACTCGTGTGATAAAAACATTTTTGTCTGTACCCGTTGAGACTGTGAACACTTTAATAAGCTCTATGCCCAAATGGATTGACATGGTTATCAAGAGCAACGGCAAGCATATAAAATATTAATTAAGGATTCCAATTAGTTGTGTAAATATATCACAGCAGCAGAACACGTTTTACTCTTCAATAGTAACCAAATCAGTTTAGCAAAAGAACAGCTCGTCTGTAATGGTGTGGCGGTCTGATCTCGAGACACTCTGACTCAAAGCCTGAAAATATTAGGCTAATGGACAACAACACCTGTTACTGACGCAAAACGATACTTTCCCAAATAAAGTGCAAAAAAATTGTCCATTTTTTGGTTTTACTCGACATCACCATACACCTGTAGGGGACAAAAGGATAATAATGTAAGCCCTGCATTAATTACATTAACTTATGTGTGCACAATGGTGAAGTAACTCAATGAGTGTTTTCCAAATTCTGCCCGTCTACTGCCCGTTACAAGGTAGGTAAAAATAGACTTGAAAATATGAAAACGTAATTAGACTTTTCCAATCACCTGTATGTTATGACGTCGTTTGGAATCGTGAATCGTTGGTAAGGTGAAAGATAAACAATTCGATTCTTTAAACAGACGATTCACCATGGTGAACCGTGCTGCAATAGCATGAAATGCTATGAGATTTATTCCAATTTATCTTTAATAACTAATTTTGAACACAACCTTGGGATAGGATCGCTTTTATGCCTGGAAACTCGTTTTTCCCAATATATCGAGCTAAAGTATGTCTGGTGAATCGCACGGTGAATCGATAATAATCGCTTTTGCGCACAAGATTTAATTTGCATACTAATTCAATTTCAGTTTAATCATGCTGTGGAAAAATAAGTTCACTAAAACAACGGGCACACGATGGAACGGAGCGTTGCTCTTCTTCTGGAATCTGGTAGTATAGAGAGAATACTCGCCATCGAACCTTCATCATATCTGTTTCCCTTTGGTCCACGACTCCTCCTCGGACAAAAGAAAGTTCATCTTGGCTGGTGCAAAAAATCGGCCTGTCTCCTTTAAAAGCAATGTCATGTTTATAATGTGTTTTTGGCGCAGGGAAGTGCACTTCCTGGCCCTCCAGAAGCATGAGAAAGTCATGCCAAGGAATTATTTGCACGGACCACCGGAAGTCGTTCAAGAATACTACTTCCGCTTCTTCAGCTCCTATCCAAGCAAACGTTGTAGACGCTGGGTTTGTAAACGTCTTAAAAATCCTGTTCAGTGGGTTCAATAAAAATGTTTTGGCGCAGTTGCAGGGACCTTTGAGATACAGGTTTCGGTATTTCCCACGGCCCTTTTGCAGGAGAGTACGCACAGCATCGGAAAAATCTAGCCATTTGTATCCACTGCCCCCCACAACCAGGCTTGCACTCATTTCTCAGACAGCCATAAAGGATCTCAACTCTACTCAATTGACTTCTTTGGAGGGTTGCCTCCGCATTCTCAAACTCCCACCCAACAGAGAGGGCTTCATCAACGGCTTTGCTTCCACGGTTTGCAATAAATTGGGCTAAGTCGCATTTTCCTTCGTTTTTCTGCTGGTTTGCTAGCGCAAGAAGTTGTAAACGAGTTTTTATCCCCTTTTGAACTACTACTTGGGATACGTCGTAAATACTTAAACATTTACGCGACTTCTTGCGCTTGGTGCAGGGATAATTTCCTTCAGCAGGTCTTGTATGTGTTCGACTGGCTCTACTCGTGTGTGGCTGAGAGGCGTTCGTTAAATCAGGGTGATTTATGGATTGCAGATAAGAGGAATCCTCTTTGGTAGTATACTGCCATGCGGAGTAATAATTATGGTGATTGTTGCTAAAATTTACTTTCACTCTGTGTCCCTCCTCAAGATAATTACGTACTCTTAGCCAACGGCACCGTGCATTTAATTTTACGGCCATGTGGAAATGAAAACCGCCATCTCTATGAGCCTCTTTGCTGCAAACCCACTGAACAACCTCTGAATGCGTACAGGGATGGGCATTGGCAAAACTGTCCAAAACAAGGCATGAAAATTCTTCTCTACTTGCCAGCACTTCCAAGTCAGCTCGACTGTATGTTATTAAGTACACACTCCTAACCTCACGAGACATCAGTGACCACACCTCTTGAGAGTTCTCTCCTTCGCTAACCACTGTCATCGCTTCACTGCTAACATCAACTCTCAGAATGCAAGGAACATTTATTTTGCTTTTCAGACCGCCTTAATTTTGCTCGATTCTCGGCTCCATAACACTTAAACCAGTTTAATCAAATTACACAGTGTAAACAACTTTATAAGGAAAGGCGGTAAACAGCATATTAAAGGTCTTCCCTTTGACATCAGACACTATTTCTTTGACCTTACAAGAACTCCCCAACACATCTCGTACGATTATTATCATGTTCAAACCAACTGCCCACTTTTCGAAGTACGAAGCATGCGAACAGACAACGCCGTTTGCCTTAGGAAGAAATTGACCTCTTTTTGAGACTTGCCGTCTATCCTAATCTGAACGCTTTGCACCCTCTACAGATTTGCCGATTTCTTTAAAACAAATACAATACTCGTCACATTTGTTGGAACACCCATCCTCGTTTCCCCCCTCCTTCAATGTTGATTTCAAAACTACCAGAAGTTGTCCGAAAATTTTTCTAACAACACTGAATTGGGGGGAGGGGGAGAAGGGATAAGCTACCATCTTGTAACACGACGATTCTAGACCATTCGTGTAACGTGTTCCAATGAAATGTGTCTAGTATTGCAGGATTGCAACTCAGATGCTTGAGAAAAAAATTAAAGAAAAATATTTACATATAGTCAATATTTTCACTTACCCTTAGCAGAGGCAAAAACAACAACAACAAAACAGTTAAAACATCGCAAATCAAAGGGAAGAGACAATGATACAAAAATTGTACCTTTAAAATTTTTAAAATGTTTTTCCAGATCTCTTGCAAGTCTAGCTAGGACATCTGGTGGTCTCATTTGAAGAATGATTTTGTTGATTTCTTTGATCTGAATATAAACAAAAGAGGCAATTGTAGTGCACATATTTTTCCTTGTGATGTTTGGTGTAATTGTACTATAATTGTACTGTAATTGTAATATAGATATAAAGTCTTACCGAGCCACCAATGAAATATTCCTTCTTGTGATTGGTTGATGAAAACCATTTGTACAGAAGGGTTTTGGTGATGCCCAACAAACAACCATGCATATAGTCAGGTACCATTCCCAAAACAATTTCCAACCATGGCATCAGGGCCAAACTTGTAACATCAATCATTCCTGCAACCTGAATAACAGATTTTCTTTTTCAACCTTATGTCACTCATTACAATCAGTGGTCTGGTTTCAGGTATACAAATAGTTCATCCAGTCAGTTTACCTTTGTTTTCCTTAGATTGGCCTGAAATGCACTTTCCAAAAGTGTTTCTGTGGTTCGCTTTGGGGGTCTCTCCAGTGGAGATCTGTATGGATAGCACCTTGCATGTCCCTTACCCTGGGCAACAACAAGTTCTGTCTCTTCGCATGTCACACAACCACTTTCGCCATTGTGCTGAGTCATATTTAGCAGAGAAGCCTTCCCTTGTAAGTCAGTAGATCCAAGCAGCACAGCAACGTTCACGTTAATTGACAATGGTTCCACTTTGGATACTTGAATGATTATCCCTGAAACAAAAATTTATGTTTTAGAAGGTAGGAGAATTTGATATTCTAATGGTTTTATCCACAAGGTCCCAGTGATTGGCAGTAACAAAATCGTTTACATAAGTTTAGTCTCTCAATGAACCATCCATGATTAATGCTTATCTTATTACAAAAATGCCAGGAGGGAAAGGATGCATATTAAATTTGGGTCCAGAGCACCATTTAGTGGTGTAATGAAATCACCTTTGATTGTCATTCTAAATTAGTATCACCCAACTAGTGGACTGATGGAAATACTGCATTTTGATTGGTTTCGCTACTAGAGGACTATTATTAATAGTCCTTGAGTAGCGAAAAGCGTGACGCTTTCTTTCGTTTTATTCCCAAATAAATATTTGTTTAACTTTCATTTGCTAATTTTATTATTGCATTTTCTGTCCGACTCGTTGGGTGATACTAAAACAATTAAACCCCTAAAATATTAAGTTCACATTACCAAAAACTGACCTTCATTGTACAATCTGTTCATTTCGGAAGTGAATGGCTCGAAGAATGAATTGAATGGAGGTTTCCCCTTCCCCTGCCAAATACCCCACAACAGCATCTTTCTCTTTGAAAACCTAGAGACCAAAGAAATTTTTTTTTGTTATCCCTAGATTTCTATCTTCAGAGTGCATCCACTGCTGTAAGTGCATGTACACCCCAACCTTTCGATCAAGCAAATGCCACAAAAAACTCAATCAGCAGCTAATGATCTTCGAGATCACAGTACTGTAAGCGTTGATATGGTGTGACTTTACAAAAGTTGTTTAGATTTTATTTGGCCCTGATAAAAAGGAATGGACCGAGTTGCCACTAAACACTTCGTTGTAAAGCAAAAATTTAATATCAGTGTTTAATGCCTCTGTAAGGGAGGTGAAATAAAAATGGCTAAACACGTTAAAGTACATGTACCACCTGTCTGGTGATGGAAGTTCATTTATAGCTAAACAAGAGGCTAGGGTTAGCCTTAACTCGGGCCTGGGTAAGGTTAATGTAGTGGTAAAGGAAGAGAGGAGGGATGTGTTTGTGTTTTTAGATAAGATTTGTAATGTGTTTGTAATGACGTTGGAATGTGTATGTAGAGAATAGCCGGTTATCTTGAGTAGTGGTGAGCGTGACGACTGGAGGATGAAAATAGAGAATAGTATATTTTGTTAAGTATAATTTTTTGTTGATGGATGGATATTTTTGGTCAGTGTTTGAGAAAGGAATGCTAATGGAATGGTTTAAGATGTGAGATGTGAGTGTTTTACCAGTGTGGCACCGTTGGTTTCTGATATATTAAAAGTTGCGATTGGGAAGAGAAATACTGCGAGTAGATTCTGGGCAAATAGACATGTCATGTTGTTGGATATGATAATGATGATAATAGGCAGAGGAACTCTTTTATGGGTAATGCTAGTCCAATGGCATCGGTGAAAAATACAGTGGAAATTTTCAAGGTCACTAGGTGGATCCAATTCAAGATTTGGAAACAGCAGATGGAATCTTATGAAGAGTTTATTATGAATGACATAAGAATCAAGAACACTATGTTTGTCAGTGTTTGGTAACATAAGATTGCGGGTACAAATATCGGATTTTGTGAGTAGGGTAATGATAGGAGTAAATGTAAAGTAGGTATAATTATAAGCGTGACGGTTGGAAGCTCATTTACACACTGGAGGTTCTAATGTTGGGATTTTGGATATTATTTGAAGTGTAGTGCTCTGAATTTTGGACGGATTTTAGATAGAACGGTATGAGAAGAAAGTTGTTGCTTTTAGTTTGTTTGGTGTGTGTTGAAACCTGTAGAGTGAGAATTTGTGGGTGAAAATTGGTTCGGTGCTTGAGTGGTTAGAGCTTTGGATGGTTGTTTCCCACTGTATGGTCAGGTGGATGTTGATTGTAATGTTTTTAGGTGGAAGAAGAATATATAAAATGTAAGGAAAAACTACACGCTCCGTCAGCGTACTCTGGGTTGCCTGTGGTATATGCCTAGTTCCAGGCTATTTTTTCAAGTCGGAGGTTATTAAGAGCATTTAAGGAGTTATCCAGAAGTTAGACCAGCAGAGACGCTTTGGCTCACAGGTTCATACGACGAAACAGATTCTTTTCTGAAGTTAAAAACCTGGCTACCAGCCTATTAATTAACAATTTGTCAGAAAGAAGAAATTCCTGTTATCTCTAGAGAAAATAGACACACATTGCTTACGTGTGGTAGTGAAGTAACACAGCTTTGTGTAATATGTAGTTCTAATAGTGCATGATATTGTTTTGGTATTGTATATTATTGTAGTGCTATGGTAGAAGGCTTGGGTAAATAGCTCCTTGAGAAGACATGTGGTTACTAGCAAAGTATTGAACCCAGAAAGATTGAAGAAAATAAAAGGGAATCGAGAAAGATTGGCTTCTGGGTTGACATGTTTCAAGGTTATTTTCAAGTTCCCTGACAACTTCTTTTCACTGCAAGTTTAAGCGTGTACTCTGAGCATCTGACATCTAATAGAAAAGTTCACTGAAGTTAATCCTTGTGTGGTGTGTCCGGCAGGGTTAGTGTTTGGATGGGTGACTTAAAAAATATACCCCTTTGTATATCAGAAGCATTGGACCGAAAATTCTATTTTAACGGCAGTCAGTGTAAAACGCAGACTCATGGAGACGAGAGCTTAAATGCAGAGTGAGGTAATGTATCTCTTAATGTAACTGTTGAAAAAGTCCAGACTTCTTAGAAATGTTCATGTTAGGCCTAATTAGATTTAAAACATAATTTAGGTTCAAGTGTTAGCATCTCTAATGGGTTTGGGGTTTTTAGACAGTTACATTATAAGATCAGTTTGCATTTTACCTCCGGTGTATAGTTTGCAGTCTACGTTTTACACTGACCGATTTTAACGCTAATAAATGCAAACGTGAAGCAAGGTACAGATTTTGTTAGCTTGCTTTATGCAAAACGAATATGTAAAAGTAAATAAAACTCGCGGAACTCTTGAGGTTGATGATTGTTTCTATAAAGTAAAAAAATTACTCTGGAAGAGTACGTTATTTATCACTAGGTAATTCCATCGTTTTGGGAATAGCAGCTGGTTCATTATTCATCAGCGTGACAATTTTTTGCCAATTTTGGTGCGCATTTTGTTGAAAATCAAGCACGGTTTGAACAGACTTGTTTATTTTCGTGTCTTATGCGCTGTTTATAGTGCAGTGCAAGAAAAATCCTCCCTTGTGATATGTCAACACACGTATGCAAATTTGTTAAGCTCGAAAATTATACAAGATGACAAAGTTTCACAAAACATGGAAATCTCACAAAAATCTTTTCTAGGGAAAAATTTATTGAAACAAAGAATATATGTGCAAAAAACCGTTGCTATTTCAATTGCGTGCATGCATGCAAGACAGACAATACGTCTCGCAAAGGAAAAAAAATTCTGACAGTTTACGTCAAACCCTTTTTTAAAGAATTTTGACCGTAAATAATATAGCATAAAAGAGACAAGAAGGTTTCATTCAAATAATTTTTCACTGTTTCCCATTTTTTATTTACGTCTGCCGAGTTGAGTATAAAATGTTACTTCAAACTTGCCAGACAACTTAGATTCGACTTCAGTAAACACTGCGGGACATACAACAGAAATCACAGATTGACTTAAGGTGTTCCATTCCTTCGGTCTTTGTTGAACTGATAAGTTTTGGGAGAAATTTCCATTTGGTTTTAGTGTCGTACATAACATCACCTTGGGGAAATATTAGAAGTAGAGCTCAGTTTGATTTCGGCTGGACAGGCAAAAGATTGTTGTGCAAGTTCATTGTTCGTTGCTTTTAAGATTCAAGATCTTTATTTGTGACTGCCTGTCTTGACGTTCCATTCTTGAGTGCTATACAGGTATAATTTTTTTAAAGATGTATTAAAACGCCATGCTTGTTACAATGACTTTCGACGGCATTGCAGATTAATGAAATGTGGTTCTGTGTGGACCAGAGAAATGTATGCATTTCCTAAGCCTCCTCAAACTTGCTATTTTCTGCGGTTCGCAGATTAGCAGAAAATTACTGTTTTCATGGTTCACTAAACGAGTGACAGTTACCATGGTAACGAGACTAGTTTGTCGACAGTTAGGAGCACATGGTTTGATAGTTGCATTCTAGTCTGGCGCTGCTGCCGTACGTACGTTATCTAACGGTTTTCGTTACTTCCGTTGTCGTTGGTTTTTCGTTGACTATTTTATGTTGTTGATTGAGTAGTTAGGAATCTTACTCCCTCGAGATTGTAATAGAGTGTGGATCTGTTTTCGGGAGGGAGCAGGTTTCCCCTGTGGGGTTTTTGCAGACTTATTTTCGTTTGTTTCTTGCTTCGTGTGTAATTTCCGTTTTCTAATAAAGAGGGTGTGACGTGCAGCGACCATCGTAATGGGGTGCAGCGGCCAGCTTGGTAAGTTGTCATGTACATTGATTGGTCCAGTGTTGTTTACTTCGGGTGGGGTATAGGGGAAACATAACAAAGTACGCACAGAAGAGGCTGTGCACAAAGAGACGACTTAGTAGGGGAGTGAGGGGGAAGACTTTTACTGATGCAGAAAAAATAGGGAAAAATGAAATGCAGATTCCGACTAGGTTTAGCAACCTAGTAAATAGGTTTATTTTGATGTTATATTGTTGTACATTTCGATAAAGTGAATTTTTTCGGTATTGGTATAAGAAGTTTGTAAAAGATACGAAGAATCAGACACTTTGTGTGGGTGCGAGATGGGTATAAGTGAAAGAATTTATGTTAAGTGTGTATTGGAAGTGAATGGTTTTAGGCGTCTTGTTTTGGGGAGAGATAGAATAAGTACTTGTTTTGGTGCAAATACTGGGATTAGACAGGTAAAATATTTTGCTGTATTTTTTAGAAAGCGAGTATTAATTGGGAGCAAGAGGAAAATTTTGATGGATTTTTGAGGTCAATGTTAAAGGATTTTAAATTGTAATAGAGCATTCAAATTAATTTTTCCGCATTAGCCTCCATTTCATGCTAGATCCAGTGCAACCCTTAGAATACGAAACTGGCTTATTGAAGATGGGTGTGAGTTGTTGGTCTTTTAGGAATTGAGAAAGTTGACAAGCTTTTTTTCAGTCCTCCATGGTTATTAAACTGATGAAGGTTATTTTGAGTTATGAACATATTGATATATGCCTGGTGGGGTTTAAGTGTCTTATCGTTTTGAAGGTATAGTTTTTGTGTTTGTTTGAAGAATGGGTTTTTTCGATCGTTGGAGGTTTAATGGTTTTTGTATGATGGAGTGTTGTATGTAGCTAAGAGCAAGATAGTTCTAGTTATCGATTTCAAAGTCAACTTTTAATATAAGGTAATATATTTGGTACCTAATTATAGTAAATTGAAAAATGAAAAGTAACTTTTTTGACAACTTTTTTGAAATTTTGAGGCATGATTTCTAATAATGAACTACAACGAATGTAAAAATTAACAGTAGGCATTTTACATTATTATATGTTTATCAGTATTTTTGTTGTAGAAAATAGTGAAATCTTTTAAGAGTAACAATTTTGCTACAGTATGATAGCAAAAAACTTCAACTAATGGAAAACGTTAATGTAAAGTTAGATCTTGTTTTATTGGGATCAACTGTTTGAATCGCAATTGGTTTATGTTGAAGCGGTAGAGGTTTTCTAATAGAAAAATGTTGCAATCGTTTTCGTTTGAAATGTAGTAATTGCTGGAAGTAGTTATCACTAGACTTTTTCACGTTGATAAGTTGAGGAAAATTAAAGGCGCGTGTAAACGGGAGCGATAGCTTGCAATTGTTTTTGAACTGTTTCAATGAAGTTTGATGCTGGTTGAAAAAGTTGATAAACCAAACTAACCGAAAGCGTTTTATGCCAATAAAACGACATGAAAAAACGCAACTACCAACAAACTGATAATAGTTGATCCGAATAGAATGCGACTTTAGTGTTTGCGAATATTTTATTTTACATCACCACACGTTTAACAATGTTTTTGTTGTTGTAGAAGATGGTGAAATTTTTCAAGAGTAATAGTTTTTCTAGAATAGTATCGTCTGTTATAGAGTTGACTGATAAACCGATCATTTCTTCAAGAATTTCCTGAATTACTACAAAATGAAGAAATGTTTCGTCGGAAATTTTGTTATTCTTGATCAAAAACTTATATCATAAAATTCTCTTTGCAGGAAGCGGTTCTGAGAATCTGACCACAGTGGTTGCACTTAACGGTTGCGGAGGAAGTAACCTGGCTGATTTTTTTGTTACAGTGTAGGCCTTTTGAAACGAGAAAATTCTCCTGTAGAGTGAATGGTCTCTACTTTCATTTCAAGGTCTGCGATGTCTTTTTCTGGTGTGATGTTCTTCACTACAAGTTGCTGTTTCAAATTGTGATCACCTTTCATTTCAATTACTGTATCTACAGTAGTATTCAGTTGAGCAGTATGTCCATCTCTACTTAGTTTTACTTGTTTGAATGTGTATACCTGTCTTGCGTCGACTTCTTCAATGTTGTTTTCCCACAGTATGAGTTTGATGCTGGCAGTTTGATCAGCAATGTGGCAGTTGGCTTTTTTCAGTTTTGAAGCTCCCACAGTTTGTGTTTCATTGTCTTTGTGGAGGAGTTTAGCTGTTACATCTACCATATCCATGTCAAGTGCATTATCTAACATTGACTGCAAAGTCAAATAGTTAGTGTTGTGGCTTTCAGTAAACTGGAAATTATATTCGGAAGTTGGTGGGGAAGACAGTTTGGTCATGTCGTTGATGAAGATGGTTTGACCGTCCTTTGCGGTGTTGTAACGTTCGATTTTCAGTGCGGTTTTCGTACGAGCTCTATCATTGAAAAAACTTCGTTTTGAGCGTGAGAAGCAGACGCCTTGCTGGGTTCCAGATGCTGTTTGGAGTTTAAGGTTGAAGTGTTCTACAGATCTTGTCTTACTTCGTTTCAATGGCGACACACTTTCAATGTAGGCTATTAGTGGCGAAGGTGGTCGTTTGTTTGGACTTTGAGGTGATGTAGAAGGTTTGGGTAGGACATTTTCGTGCTTTTGAGGTGGAGGTTCGTTTTGAGCGAAAGTGTTGGAGCTGTTATCCGGGGTTGAAAAATTGTGTTGTGGTGGAGCTTTGTCTTCTCTGAGTACTGTAGCTGCGAAGTGCTTCTTTTCAGCGGGGGTTTCTACTGGAAAGGAAATGTCGGTTGTAGAGGAGAGTGGCACTTCTTGGAGCTTCAGTTTTTTGGGTTTAGTAGTGCGAGACATGGTGAAGAGAGACAGACACAAAGGTAAAGTATAAAGTGAAGTTATGACACGAACTGCAAAGTGCACTGCGAAGTGTAATTTGACGCATAAAGTAGTTAAGATATGGGGTTTTGTATTTTTGAGAGGATCGAAATGCACCAATTGGATAATGCGAATTTGTTTGGAAGAGAATTGACCAATAGAAAATGCAGAAAATAAGCCAATGAATGAGGAGGGGATTTGAAATTCAATTAGCTTTTGGTGTAAACAAGTGAGAATTGTCACATACAATGTTTTAGTGGGGTAAAGTTCGAGTGTTAGTTTGCCAACGAATTTGTTTTGATAGTGTTGATCACGTGTAAAAGTGTGGGGAAGATTACGAAAACGTTCTTTTTGTCACGTGAATTGGGTAAAATTGGCACTAAGGTGGGCAATAAAAGGAAAAAGAGTTATTTTTTGGAAATGCTGAAGTGTTTGTGTGGAGCGAGAAATAATTGGTTAGGATCAAAGTCCAAATGTTTTAGGTAGTTGATGACGTGGGGAGATTTACTGTTAAAAAATGTTGTTTGTAAGATGTTGATGAAAGGAAAATGCAGAAAATAAGCGAATAAATATGGCAGGGATTGTGAAAAATAATTAGGTATTGTTGTAAACAAGTGAGAATTATAAGTTATAATGTTTAGCGGGGTAAAGTTGGAGTATCAGTTAGCTGATGAATTATGTCGGGAGTCTTTATTTTGTGTAAAAATGTGGGAAAGAATACAGAAAAGTGTTTCTTCAGCATAGAAAGATGAAGTACAAAGTAAATTTTGGCACGAAGTGCAAATTGTATTGCGAAGTCTTGATTGACGCATAAATGGGTTAAGATATGTAGTTTTGTATTTTTGAGAGGATCAAAATGCACCAATCGCATGATGCGCATTTGTTTGGAACAAAGTTGACCAATAGAAAATGCAGAAAATTAGCCAATGAATGAGGAGGGGATTTGAAATCCAATTAGCCTTTAGTGTAAACAAGTGAGAATTGTCACGTACAATGTTTTAGTGGGGTAAAGTTCGAGTGTTAGTTAGCCAATGAATTTATCTGGACAGTGTTGATCACGTGTAAAGTGTGGGGAAGATTAGGAAAACGTTGTTTTTATGACGTGAAAGTGGTCAATAAAAGGAAAGGGAGTTATGCCTTTTCTTGATAATACAAGGAGAAATGTGTTAGCGAGTTAAAGGATAATTGGATATTACATTGCGTGAAACGAAAGCATAAAATGTGGTTTCCAGTTACGCACATAATTTTTAATACATATTTTTCTCTGTTAATGTGTTGCGTAGTTGTTTTTGGTTTACTGGTCATCGTGATTAATGTTTATCGAGTTAGAATTCTGCTTGGTGTATGTTCTGTGAAAAGTGTTTAGGAGGCAAAAGAAATTACGGAAACGGAACTGAATGCTAAATTTTATTGTTTGAACAAAGTAATGCCCGATTGAAAGGTTGGACTT
The DNA here is from genome assembly GCF_036669925.1 of Montipora capricornis. Taxonomy (NCBI): domain Eukaryota; kingdom Metazoa; phylum Cnidaria; class Anthozoa; order Scleractinia; family Acroporidae; genus Montipora; species Montipora capricornis. Next base: position 14,600,892 of record NC_090883.1, read on the forward strand.
CTACCGTATTGAGTTCGATACAGCAGAAATGCGACATCTGAATCATTTGTGTTGTGTCTTTAGTTCATAGTTCGAGGAAAAATAGGTTGTGTGTTAGTCAGTTCTATGCACCATTGCTTTGCTTAGTAATGCTAAGCTCTTTTTTATAAGAATATTGGGATTGAAATTTGCGAAATTTTAAGAATAATTTAAGAATAGTGTAAGAGTAAAGCTTAGGCTGAAATAATGGTACAATTATGTATGTAAATACAATACATGTATAATTGCACGTGTTTCATTTAAGTATATAAAATTATTTCTTTTTTTCAAAATCAGGTACTTTCGTTTCCATAACAGTGTTTCTGTGAGAAATGCATTTTTTAAAACCAAAACGGTGCAGTGTGGTCTGACATGACATGTTGACTTCGATGAATGGGACGAAAAGTGATGGAGTATGTTGACAATATAATGCAATATAGATCTTGTAATTGATGTCTCAATACATTGTAAAATAGAAATTTCATTTAATAATAATAGAAAAATAATAATAGAAAAAAAGAAAAGTAAGAATATGAATTTTATTTAGTTTAGATGGGAATAACAACATTCTTATTGTAAAGAAAAGTGTACATGAATTAGTAGAAACAGAATGTTTTGCAGTATTGTTATCTTATTTGCTAGATGTACTAGTATATGAAGATATTTGCGAGAGATTTCTACGCCGATTTTCACTTACTAAAATACGGCAGGAGGAATATAAAATAAATGCGGCATATTAAAAGTCGACGTTTGAATTAGGTGTTGAATGGTAAGATGAATTAAATTAAATTGAATTTGACACGGTAAAGTGCGACATTTGAATCGAGTCTAATAGATGTAATATTAAATAGTTTGTCCGTTATATCGATTTTGGGTTGATGTCTTATTGAAACGGGCTTCACAGTAATAATGCTGGAGTGGGAGGGGTGTTATTTTGAAACTTCTTGTGATTTTTTTTATTTTTTTTTTAATTTGACTGATCGACCAATTCAATATTAGGAAAGACATTGTATGCTAAATGAAAAAAAAAAAAGTGGGTGGGGAGATAACTTATTTTCTTTTAAAAAGTTTTGAATGAGCTTAAATTTGAATGAAGTGCCCTCAGAAATATCACTTATTTATTGTGTTCTTTCAAAACAACTTCATTGAAGAAAATAAATTCAAAGGGTTTTAGTGAAGAAGGAGTAAATGCTTATATGAAACTATCCGCTTTAAGGTGGTTTAAATCAATTTCAACACTTGAAAGAAACGTTTTTATTAGAAGGATTGAGACTTATGATTTACCAGCAATGTTATGTAATATATCAAACACGAGGAGTGTTTCATCGGATATCCAAACACCGAGAAGCGAGTTGAAAAAGGATGCTGAAGGCCGGGTTTTTTCACAGATTTCAAGGTGGTTGGATATCTGATGAAACACTCTTTCGAGTGTTTGATATTGCTTCTGAAAGGAATCAGTATTTTTAAGAGACATTTGGGATCAAAGTTGGCGAAATTTTATGCTAATTAAGACCACATATCCAAACTTCCTTCACGGTAATGATTTCTTTTGTTTTTTGGCTTATGAATTATTAATGAATTATAATTAATGAATTAATAATGTTTGAGAAGGTAGTATATTAAAGACCAATTATTGCTGAAAAAGATTCGGTCATTTTTGTGACGAAAAAAGGTTATTGTAGTGACAGGAAAGCGTTGGAAAAATACTCCATATTTTTGCTTTAGCAACTCATATCTCAAAAACGAATTGGGTGACTTTCATTTTTCTTGTCTAAAATGTAATCAACATACGAGAATTAAACTTTTTGCAAAGTTTAAAAAAATTCTGTGGAGTGAATTCAGAGCCAGTTTAATCTGAGTCACGCTGAATACGGTTTCAGGATTTTATTAATTGATATTTACGAATCAGCGGAAAGAATTTTCAGTAATGATCTACGTAGTTGTACTAATATATAACAGTACAGATACTAATAGTTACTTCAATTTCGTCTTTAGAGTCCTTTTTTCTTTTGGTTTATAGCACCAAGAACACAAACTGTAGCGAGTAAATTGGAAGTTGGTAGAGTTTGTGTCTTTGGTGGTGACGAAAAGAAAAGCGGATTGTGGGGAAGAAATCGAGACTACACGAACGAAGGATTTTTTCCTTGTGCTGGTGATGCGATTTTTCAAACTTTGTGGTATCACCAGTGCGAGATGAAAATTGCACGTGTAGCCATCCTTGAACAGGTGATGTGACTTTGAGTTGAACCTTTGGCGACAAAATTGTAGAGATAGTTGCTCGTGTAGCCATCCTGCAACTTTTTGCTCGCGTTTGCGACGTGACTAAAGAGTATTTAGGGAATGAGATTAAAGGAGAAATGTCTGTTTATAGTGCTCAGGTGTCTTGAAGTATGCGATTTGCCCGGCTTTCAATTTGTTGTCAAAATTTGTCACAAATGTATGCCACTCTAGCATGTATAAATCTGAAAAAAATTGCTTGTGTAGCCGCGGACTACTTGTGTCTGTGGGTCATGTCTGTCGTGTCTGTGATGTTATATTCGGGGCATGCGCAATGTTGTGTCATTGTTTGTCGTTCACACTGTTTGGTAACTTAAATATAGTGAAAAGGTAAGTTTAAATAGCGGGTAAGTGTTTTTCTTTATTTTGATTGGCCAGATGTTTCTCATTGCTTGGGGAATTATCCATAAGGTAACCATCAAGGGTATGAGCTTTTTATTTTAAGCTGATTTGCGTTTGTTTGTTAGGAATATTGTAGTGAAGTGATTAATGGAGGGGTGAAGATGAAAATATAATTTGAATGTTATTTAAAATGATGGTAAATCATTGGTTTTAGTCTGTTTTTGTTGAGGTTCAGAGATATTTAAGAAACAGTGGATGTAAAAGTAGAGTTATTCTTAAAATAGTTGGTTAGAGCATGAAATTGTTTGCTGGTTTATCCACAAGCAGTCCAAGCTCGGTATACGATTTACAGACTTTGTATAGGAAACTTAACTTTGAGCTTATAAATGCTAAAATAAACTGTTAATGTAGGAGTAAACTAATTCATTTACTTTTACATACAGTTGTTCTCGTTTTTTCTATGGAATCAGAGAGCAAACTATTTCTTTTAGACGGGTTTGTGGCTTTCAAATTTGACGATGTAGTTAGTTGTCATTTCCCCTCATAAAGAGAAGAAAGGCAGGTGATGTTGTCCTATAAATTCCTTTCACATCATAAAGTAACAATACGAATCGTCATAAGAATATCACAGCGTTGAGGCTAGATAAATTTTTCATTACATCAACTTCACTCGGGGACTACACAGCGATTTGTGGCGAATAAATTCCAAGTAATGTTCGGTTTTTTATAATTTTTCCTGGCGTCTCTTAAACGAGGGTAAGGGTAAGATCAAGGGTCAGGGTTAAAGGGTAAGGATACGAATACAAAAAGTATCCCAAACATGCATAAAAGCTAACCTTAGGCCCAATTAGATCCAAACAAGAGTTTGAGGTTAGTTTTTATGCATTTTTAGGATACTTTTTGTATTCATATGCTTACCCTTACTCTGACCCTTGGTCTAACCTTTACCTTTGTTTTAGAAACGCCGAATTTTTCCATGTTTTTTTTGGTTAGATGTGTGGCTATGGCCGTTATAGCATGATGGCAATGGTATTTACATTCTGGGCTGTCATTGGCCAAGTGGTTTCAAATTGTTCAATGAAAGTGCTCACATCTACATGTAGTTGAATGTATTTGAAGATTATAGAAAGGTGAACATAATTTAGAATTTATCTGTGAAAAATTGGTATGTGGTCCTGGAGTGGAGTTGATGTGATAGGAAATTTATCTAGTTTTAAGGTTGTGGTGTTTTTATGGCAATTTGTGCTGTTTCTTTGTGATGCAAGAGCGATTGTGGGACGAAATTGTCGCGAGTCATTAGCTTTTCTTTTTATGAGGGGAAATGACAACTAATGACATTGTAAAGATTTGAAAGTGACAAACCCATGTAAAACGGACACAACTTGTTCTGTGATTGCACAGAAAAGATGTGAATAATTGTATGTAGAAGTAGATGAAGTCTATTTGTACATTGACAGCTTATTTTAGCATTTATAAGCTGAAAGTTAATTTTGCCATTATGATTCAAAGTCTATAAATCGTTTAGCGAGTTTGGACTGGTTGTTGAGATGATGCCTTTTTTCGAAGGTTGCTGACAAAAAATTAAGGGTATGGATCTCAATCATCGGTGGGAGTGCGGACAAAAAAATGGAACTATGCACGTCATTTATGCGAACAAAATATTCTACTGTTGAGTGAAAAAGTCTATTACCCTTTTAGGTACGCGTAAAAGTTGAGGCAAAGTATGCAAACGTTAATAAATTAAGTTAAAAGGTGTGTTACTTAAAAATTTGGTAAA
>NC_090883.1:14622805-14625305 GCF_036669925.1 Montipora capricornis
ACTTAAAAATAGCGAAAAAGTCTCTCCGTGATTTGTGGGTAAATGAAGCGTACTTATGTCATCCTAAAATGAAAGAAAACATCTCCATGATGTCCAATACACTTACCTGAGTCAGAATGGGATTTCTTTTGACAAGGCAAGTGGTCATAATAAGCAGATTTTGCATAGTTTGTTCCACAAGTCTCGCAAGTCTTCCTCGCCGCCATTTTCTTCACAAGATCGACAACTCACGCTTTGCTTAGTAACCAGGCTACAACCAAACCACCGTTGCTCCTCCATTGCTCATTGGCTATCACAACAATCGATGCTCATCTGGACCAATCAAAAAGTGAGATGATGATTTCGATCGTGTCTTCGCGTCACTTTTAAAATTCACTCCACGCGGGAAGGTTAGCAAGGAGAATTGTCAGGTTTTTATTCGTTGTAGCAGCGCTTGAGGTTTGAGACGAATTCTGAGTTTATCGTCGTTGATAAAGGTATGTGTGTTTTTAATATTTCTACAGTCATCGTCGTCTTTCCTATTGCGAGTACCCACCTTTCATCGTCGTTTACGAGACCTGACATAGTTTATTGTAGACTTCGCCGTTCGCGTAGGATTTATCGATCTTCCTTGCGAAAACTTGTTTGTGATGTCTATGGGGGCGCCTTGTTTATTGGGAACGTGATCAGGGTAAAGTAAGAACATAGTTCATGAATCTTAACGTTATATGCTGGCAAGATGCACAAGCTTACATAAAATTTCACACCTTTTGTTGCCCTTCAAGCTACAGTATCAGGGGCCGATTACATGACCTGGGCCAGCCCGGTCAGACGGGCTAGTCGGGTTTGCCGGGATTTCTTTCAGCCCGGTATTACATGAGGTGAGCCAGCCCGGCTTGGTCTAAATTTAGAATATGTCATGTGAAAAAAGATATCAACAACAACAAGAAGTGGAGAGACGTTTGTCTCGCGAAATTGTTATTAAAATTCCCTATACAATTTAAAGAAGCCTTATGGTTTGCTATCTCATTTATCCTTTATTTAAACATAAAAAAGCGACTATTCCGTGGGCCATTTTGCTCCAAAGTGGAGTAGTGTGGTTAGAAATTGCTGGCCCGGCTAACCGGGCTGTCCCGGTGAATGCGATTACTTGGAAAAATCTCAGCCTGGTTAGTCGGGATCCCTGCATCGTAATGTCATAATCTCAACTAACGGGGCTTAGATTTTTCCATGCAATCGCGAACTGGATTTTGGTGTATTTCTCAGACGTGCCAGGATTTCAGCTAAACGAGCCAGCCCGGCTCATGTAATCGGCCCCTCAGACATAATTATTTGGGACACTTCATGCCAACATCCTCTATTCCCTTCTTGTGCATTCCCTGCCCCTCTCAATGTTGTTTATCACAGTTCAGTCGCCAAATCTTTCACACCAACATTAAGAGGGAAGGAAGAGGCAGAAGTGTCCCAACAATTGTCTGGGACTGTAGTTTGACTTGCAACCAAATGAAAATAAACCAAAAATAATACCATTTGCCCATAGATTTTGCTATTGCACTATTGTGCACTTAACCCTTTCACTCCCGTGGGGGTTCCCCATTGACGAGTAAAATCGTCAGGCGTTAGACAGAGTAAAATCTATAAGTGGCACTCTTGGGTGTGAAAGGGTTAATGTGAACTGGTCCGGAATGCAAATCACATTTTTTGAATGAGGGAACTGAGCCTCTCCCAATTAAAAGTTCCAATTACAGTTTAGCCCCTCAAGCAGTTTTGATGGTTAGATATTCGAAGGACACAATAAAGGAGGGTACTTCTGAAAGAAAGTTCTGTTTGTTATTTGACCAAAGGGAATTCTGAGCAATTGCTTTCTGCTAAATAAAATCGGCCATACATACATTGTAAGCATGCAATTTACTTGTGCTGGACTTGAGACGAACAGTAACAGATTTAGGAATATTTACTACTAGCCTCTTTGGCTAACTTAAAAACAGTTCTTCTTACGGTGTTTAATTGGGATGTAAGAGTTGTCATTTGCAAATGCAAAAGCTGGACACGTGGGAATGACAAAAAGGAAAGATAAAGTACACTGTATCTCAAATTTATTTCAATCAACCTCTTCATGATCAATACCAACATTTTGAGAAATTCAGTTCCGGGTTTTGTGATCTGTAGTGAAGCATGCTAAAAACAATTGTATTGGCAAGTTAAAGCTTGTTTTGTTGGTAAATTTGGATGCATGTATGTCACTAGTTAGTAGGCCACTCGGTTAACAAGTTACTCTAGAGTCCTTGGGTGGGAGCCCACAGTGTAGTAAGTAACACTTCACGTAACTCTCAAGCTCTCAATCTTACAGAGTATAAATTTATTATTTGATTTTTTTATATTTAACACAGTCAAAGATGCATGATACTGGGTCATTTTTTTCATTGGGGCAGTCAAGTAGAAGCTCTGGCAGTGGGAGGTCTACATGTAGTAGTGGCAGCTCCAGGAGAGGTTATTCATCCTCGAGTGGTCTTTGTGATGA
>NC_090883.1:14627805-14640305 GCF_036669925.1 Montipora capricornis
CAGATAAACAATAGCCAGCGAGAGGACCTGAGGCCTCGTGTACCAAGAGTTGAGGGTGTGCCATCGGAAAGGCAAATGCCCAGGCATAATGTAGCCTGGGCTTTAGCAGACACTGAGCCTGCATCAGGAGGCGAACACTCAGTGGAGGAAGAGGAGGAGGATGAAAGGAACAACCACACCCCAACCCCCGAACAGCATTCAACACCAGTCTCTATCGCGCATAGAAGTGGTAAAGGCAAGCGAAAAAGGCAACATAGACACACACCACGCTCTCCTAGGAGACAGAGACATGCCATCCAAAGTGACTCTGAATAGATAATACACAGTTTTAAAGATACTGAATAAAATATTCGATTTATTAATACATTATTTTTATTAACACAGTGTAGTTCATGTTGAAAATACTGGTGAGAGAATACCCTAAGTTTTAAAGTTTGCGTACAAAATGTTAGTGTTTTCTAGACTTAGCCTCCCAAATGGTACATAGTGCTTTTTCATAACATAGCAGCATCTACAGTAGTTCTGAAGGTTGCATACAAAATGTTATAGGATTTTTTAGACTTAGCCTCTTAAATGGTTCATAATGCTTTTTCATAACATAGCAGCATCTGCAGTAGTTCTAAAGGTTGCATACAAAATGTTATAGTGTTTTTTAGTCTTTGCATCTCAAATGCTGCATTATGCTCTTTTCATAACACAGCAGCATCTAATTATAAAGTTTGCACGAAAAATAAGTGTTTTTTCTTGAGACTTTGCTTCTCAGATTATGCTTTTTCATAACAAAGCAGCATCTAGATGCTAGTATAAAGTTTGCATACAAGTACAATAATGTTCTAGTGTTTCATAGGTTTTGCTTCTCAGATGGTTCCTAACACTTTTTTAGAATGTAGGATCTTAACTTCTTAATGTAAAATAAATTCGTCCATAGTTCCCTTGAAACTAAGCATACACGAACAAGCAACAATATAAGGTTTTTAAATTTATTTAATAAAGAATTATTTGAAATGAAATGAAGATGTCATCATGGCAGTTGTTCGCTTTTTGTTGGGATAACATGCATATTGTCCTGGAATTTTTTCTTTCTCTTTTGGGTGGGTTTTGTAAGGAATCCAAGGAATCGATCAAGGAAGTAAAAAGTGTGTTCCACTCGGCAGTTTGAACACCGTCTTGGGGATATATATACAAGCTTTGGTATGGGTCGTCAGTGCTTCACGAATGCGCCAGTATCCGAACATGAACATGTTTCATACTTCACATGACTCTCGTTTCCCAGTCGAAAAACCACAGAACACTTGATGTGTGTCGTTTAGAATACCTTTTAAAACCTCATCTATGCGTCAGTGTTCGAATATAAACACGTTTCATATTTCGCATGAGACTCGTGTCTCAGGCGCACGCTTCGGAACACGTAGCGTGTTGTCTGACTGTACTTTACGGTAGTGTATATTACCTGTATAAAATCCCGTTCTTGACGACACGATACATCTTCGACTTTGAAAAATGTGACAACTATCGTATTCATAGCGTGCGATTCTCGAAAATCAGAGCATACTTGACGTAACCATCAGTATTCTGGAACGTTCACGTCAGAAGTGGCGTCGTGCACCTGGTGTTCCAGTCGCAAACTCTGGAACAACTGAGAGTATTCGAAAATGTTCGAGTCATAAATGATCACTGTTTCTTCGAAGAAAATCTCATGTAACATAAATCTACCAAAGCGTGCTCCGTATGGTTTATCGAACACTTCGAGTCATTCACGAGTATTCAAGTTGAATACGGAAAAACAGGCCGGATTCTAATAGAATATTCCAGGTGTGTTTCGAGTCGGCCGTAATCGAATACGTCAGAAAATTCCGTTATACGTGGCGTGCGCCGATCCGTATTCGAGCGAATTCGGGCCCGAATATTTGGCTTTTTACGCAGTGTACGTTTGTTTAATTGAAGTCACGCAGAGGCGATCGAGTTCTCTTATGTGAACACCGGCCAAAGGAATATTGAAGAAACGTTTCATTCAGCACAAGTCGAAAGTTATCCAACTTCGCTCACAGAAACGCCAAAGTAATTTTTATCCCGAGGTCTTTTGGCCCTGAGAAGGGAAGCGAGATCTGAGACAATGTCACGCAAAACTTCAAGAATGCACCAGCCGCGTGATACTTTGACAAAATTAAAGCAAATTTAGCAGCTATTTCACCTTACTGACCCCAAATAAAAATTCGCAATCACAAAAATCGGAACATCACATTCTACTGTTAGTCTATCTAAACTATTTCGCCATTACTGAAGGCGAAATCATCCCTTTGTTTTTCTGGCTATCGCAGCTTGCAGACACAGTCTCGCTCGACGAAAGTGACAACGGCTGGTTTGTTTCCGTAAGAGAGTTCAGTTCAAAAATGACAACTTTTCAAGCCCAATTTGTTCATCGTCCACACGGTCTGTCATAGCGGAAACTAGCGCAAGAGGCCAGTGTATCCGTTTGAAGTCGGGGTGCCTTGTGACACGTTGTGGCTGTGGAACTCGCCTTACCCCAAATAATTTAGCGTGAGAGAGAGCATTGCCTGCAAAATTCGACAAAAGGCCGACTAATCGAGACTTTATTGTATCATTCTTCTTTTGAGATTCGATTGAGTGACATGTGACTCAAATTTTTTCGCTCATCACACCGCTAAGAATAAATCGAAGTACGTAGTCTCCGAACATCGAGTGCGTTCGTTTTTTCACGACACGATTTTAAAAGATTGTTTCGTCGAAGTTCGAGGGACGTTTTGTACAGCGCATGGACCTTGCTTAATCGCGCGAGCAAGGCTTGTTTTTCTGGGAAGTGCAAATTATATAAACGTTACATTCGAGCGAAGAACCCGCAGCTATTTCATAAAAATTCTGCCGTTTAGCTCACTGTAAATGAAGCATGTAAGTAAGGGCAATGGAGTTTTTGGCTCAGTGGGCCGACCGACCATCGGCAAATCATTGATAAACATCGAACAGAAGATGATGCTGGTGATGGAAATGAACATCTGTTACTCAATTGCAAGGTGACTGCGTAATTTTCAACATCTTTTTGTTGACAAATCAAGTACACACGCAAACGAATTTCCTTATCTTTGATTAAGCTTACATCTTGCTTATAATAAACGATGTGCCGTGCGCGTGCGATCACCTTATTCACTGTTTTCCCTTGGAGGGTCACATTTTAGTATTTAGCACGTGTGCTCGATGCATAACGTGGCATTTGAATTTCCGTGCACTATAAGGATGCGCAGTAGCAATGGGCGCGAACGTCTCTAAATGCATTCAGGTGGTAAGCAAGGCTGAAAAAGGACTTGGGTATTCAAAAACGGGATCCGGTAAGTCAGAACTCATAATTTTAATTCATATCTACTATCAGAACATGCTACTCCATTACAGCTTGAGCGTTAAAAATGATTTGACAAGAGAACTTTATACAGAAGTATGAGCGCTTTTTAGGGCCGATTTTGGCGTATGCGACAAGCTTATGACAGGCCTTTAATCTTTAATGAGTTTACTCCTAAAACAGCAATAACTATACTAGGAGTTTAAAGGCAAAATATACGTGCAAATAAAATTAGATAAATAAATATATATATATAAAATGGTAAAATAGGGAAATAGTACAATTATGTATACATATAAATAGCATTATTCAAACGATTTAATGGCTGCAAGAGCAACACAATTAAAATTATTTTTATTTACATCATCATCAATGGGTAGATTGTTCCATGTTACTATCGTCCTTGGATAAAAGGAATACTTATAAACATTATTTAAAACACTAATTTGCTGTAAAGGATGACTATTCGCTAACCTAGTAGCTCTTTTGATTTCTTGCACCTCGGGCGGAAAGCTAATACCAACATGTCCCTTTAGGATCTTATAGAACGTGCTAGCTTGGAAGAAGAGTCGACGAGCTTCAAGAGAATCCCAACCAAGTTGTTCAATCATTGGAGTGACATGACTAAAGCGAGAGTAGTCACTAAGTACAAATCTTGCAGCACAATGTTGAACCATCTCAAGTTGATAAATATTGTGTTTGGTGTAAGGGTTCCACACACAACATGCATATTCAAGCTTGGGACGTACCAACGTGCGGTATGCTGTTTGTTTCACTTTTAGGTCACATACGCTCAGGATACGATGCAGCAGCCCAAGCATGGAATTTGCCTTTTTGCAAATGTTATTAACATGCTCATTCCAGGAAAGATTTTCTGTCACTGTGATTCCGAGGTATTTGCTGAGGGAACTCTAGAGATAAGCTGACCATCCACAGAATATTGAAACACAATCGCGGTTTTCTTGCAAGTTATTCCAAGATGATAACATTTCTTAATATTAAAATGTAATTGCCAAATATTTGACCAAGATGATAATTGTTTGAGATCATCTTGTAGAGTCCAACAATCTTGTGCATCATGGATTTCTCTGGAAGGGATGCAATCATCAGCGAAGAGACGTAGGCTTGACTTGACAGATGATGGGATATCATTAATATATAACAAAAATAGGACGGGGCCCAAAACTGAGCCCTGCGGAACCCCAGAAAGGACTGGCTTTGAAGAGGACTGCGTACCATTTATTAAGACTGATTGTAAACGATTTGACAGAAAGGCTTTGATCCACATAAGCATATTTCCTCTAATGCCATAGTAGCCAAGCTTTAGTAGCAGTCTTTGATTAGGAACTGAATCAAATGCTTTAGAAAAGTCAAGCAGCATAACATCAGTTTGACTACGGCTGTTAATTGACTTTGCCCAGTCATGCAACGCTGATATCAGTTGTGTTTCACAAGAGAACTGCTGCCTAAAGCTATGCTGCTCATTAACCAAGATGTTGTTGCTAGACAAGTGTTTAGCCATGTGGCTGAGAACAGTATGTTCCATGACTTTGCAGCATATGGAAGTCAGAGAAATCGGATCTGATTTATTTTCTCTCTTGAAGACTGCAGTAACAAGGGCTTTCGACCAGTTTGACAGTACAACACCAAGATCAAATGACTGTTGGAAGATAAAGGCGAGCCACGTAGATGCCGATTGTGAGATCTCCTTGAGCACTCTTGCGAGTAAATTATCGGGCCCACAAGCCTTGTAGGGATTCAATTTAGCTAACTGTTTAGCGACTCTATCGGGCGAAAACAGCAGATCTGCAATCAGGCAAAAAGGTGACGGCTCATTTGAGATAGAGGCAACCGCTCCTGAGTAAAAACTGAAAAGAAATAAGAGTTGAGAGTTTCTGCTTTATTTTTGTCTGTGATACTCATCCCATCTTCCGTTTTAAGTGGAGAAATTCCAAGGTTTTCAGATATACTATACTTAACATAGGACCAGAACTTTTTGGGGTTGCCAGTCAAGCTGTCTCCTATAACTTCGTTAAGGTAACTGTTATGAGATTCTTTAATCAGCTTTGCCACTTGATTTCGTTGGCTCTTAAAAGCATTCCAGTGTTGTTGATTTTTAGAGCGAATAGCTTTCCTGTGGAGGCGATCCTTTCTGCGCATCTCTCTTTTAATCATGGGAGTAATCCATGGCAGCTTGTACTTTGGCTTTGAAGATTTTTGAGGAACATACTGAGAAATGCCATCAATTACGGCATTTTTGAACGCATCCCAATTATGCTCCACAGAGTTTTCCCTTGGGTCCGATGCAAAGAATTCAGAAGATGACTACGCCTACGATTGTCGCAGCGTTTTAAAACATGTTTAAAAATGCTACGACATTTTTTCTGACGTACACAACAATCGTAGATCATGTCGTGGGCCTGTCGTAAGCCGTTGTCGCATGCGACAAAGTCGTACCGTGTAAATCGGCCCTTAGTGTTTTTGACGGCGAGCAGGGTGACCGAAAATAGGCAAATACGCAAAAATACTAAGGAAATATGGAGGAGTGAATTGAGGTCAAGGAATAAAATAGCCCAGGAACAGTTTATATTCAACAGAAAGTTTTATTACTCTACGTTCTTTATGCCAAGAATTGGCTCATTTGGGCCTCCTATACGGATAAAATATAAACTTGAATTAGACCATTTAATTCGAGTAGCCATAAAGAAATAGGTTTTTGTGGAAACTAAATTCACCTTTTTTCGTGTCACTTTAACTTGCTTATAGTATATAGTAGCTGTAAATTTAAAACTCATCAGGACGAAAGACAGGAATTAAGATACCTTTGGCAGCAATTGCTTCTTATTCAGATTCATTTGTGGCGTGAAAAATAAATGTTGAATAAAAAGTAGCCGAGAACTGGGTCCCTTATTGTATTCCCTTGTTTTTCCGACAGCCTCAAAAAGAAAGAAATTTGAAGTATAGTTTTCGCTTGCCTGTACTATATAGAGTCTATTATTCTGTTATTTTATTTTCTTGAAGAAGGGTTTTTTGGGTAATAGTTTCAGCTGGTTTTACTTGCTGTCAGTATTATTTTGCGCTTTTCTTGTTTGGGGAGAGCAATAGATAATGGCATCATGTGATTAGTATTTTTTAAATTGTAGAGCCACAAAAAATGTTATTGTGCTATCAGAATTTTTTAAGTGCAGACCTAAATGATTGGTGCATGAAATAGGGTGGAAAAAAGTTTTTCTTTTTGGATGACATGTATATATTTCAATAGCTACATACTAGGTGTGAAATTATTCTGAAATCATTAGATGATGTATGTTAAAAGAAAGGAAAGAATGGAGTCAAGTAAAGAAACTGAAGAGTAGAAAGAAAAATCTTGTATGTTTTTCTATAGTCTTTCAAAGTTTTTATTTAATGTTGTTTACTGTAATATTGTGTTAGCTAGTTATAAGTAAAGTGGTGAATGTGGTATGTACATATATGTTTTATATATATATATGGGTTATTGATCAAGTGTGAGTACAAGATGGTTGGATATTGGATATTTTTTGTGTTTATGGCCCGAGATGAAGTTGAGGTCCATAAATACGCTATGTGTCAATAGTTGATGAGGTAACACTGAATGGGGTATTGATTCGTGGCCCTTGAGGGTGAAGAGTCTAATTGTTTTAGTATCACTCAACTACAGGTAATTGGACAGAAAAGGATATAGTAAAGTTAGCAAATTGCAAGTTGAAGGAATATTTATTTAGAAATAAAATGAAAGGAAGCGTCACACTTTTCACTACTCCAGGATTATTAATGTACAAATAGTTCTCTAGTAGTGTAACCAATTAAAATGGAGAAAATGATTTGCATTAGTCTACTAGTTGGGTAATACTAATAATGATTATTAAGTATTTACCAGTGATGGTGCCACATGTAACTTGTTGTCTTTTAGCTGGAAATGGAACAAATAATTGAATGAGAAGGTACTATATTTATGTATTGATCAATTAATATTATTGTTAGATATCAACATCAAGGATGAAGTATGATTAATTTTTCATAATTGTATGATACTGTACAATAGGTTGTGGACTTGATTAGATATATATAAATGCAGGAAATGTAGTTTTAAAATAATGTTAGGGAGCTTAAGCAGTGATAATGGTGATGGCAGTGAGAATGTTATCTTAAAATGTGACTTCATGCACTTGTAATGACTGTTTGAGTATTTTATCTTTTTTAGCACGTGTATGACAAGGTTGTGGTGGTTCTTAAAAAGTGACACTGGTTGGAACAGTGTTTAATTAAGGAGAGAAAGTTTATTATCAAGTGCTGATGTTCTCCAGAAACCTTGAAATTAGGCTATTTCATGTTGTTGTTTTGCTGCTGATGGTAAAGAAATGGACAGAACTGAGAAATGCATATGCAGGATGTGCAAAGGTATTAATTTTGCCCATTAAGTACATGTATGTAAATTTGGTGTTGCTTAAAGGCCCATTTTCATCCTAGATGCAATGCGCACCTAGCATGATTTTATATACATGTATTATGAAAGTACAAAAATTGAAAAATCTGATAAAGCCTTACAGAATCTTCTTTAATAAAAGGCGTTTATAGATAAATTTTTTAGAAGCTGATTTGAATGTGTTCTCGACTTATCATTTCATAATTTTATTGTAATACATATGTGACCTTCCATGGGAAAAGAGTGAATGAAGTGGTTGGACATGCATGGTATGGTTTTAACACGTTCGCACGGTACTTGTCTAACACGCTTTATGTGCCCATATGCAAAAAATAAATAAATAAAAGAAATAGAGTCGCATGATTGTGCCCTTAGTCAATGGTGTGTTAACACGATAGACGTTTGTGGTTTAACACTCAATTCTCTATTCTCATTTCTTCATTTCTGTCACAGAGACTTTATTTACAAAGAGTGACATATCAACCAAAAGAGTTATGTAATTTATGGCTTTCTTGTTCAAGGGAGTTAATTTTGATGAGGGAGGGAAATTGGAGTACTTCGAGGAAAATCTACAGAGCCAGCTTAGATTTTGACTGAAACTCAGCCCATGTTATGGCAGACGTGGGATGTGTGGTTGATACATGTAAGTACTTTGCAAGCTGAATTCTCCAAGCTATATCAGCACAGGATACTCTTAGGTCATGACCCATTTAGCTATCATATTTCTGCCAAATTGAATGTATATTAACTTTGATATAAATAGACTAAAACCAGTGATTTTTTGTTGTATATTTTTTTTTCAGATAAAGAGTACACCAATGAATTATAAAGATAAGGTGGATTAATACAAGAAAAACGAATGGAAATTGTTTAAATTAAGTATGTATCTTAATAGCCCATTTCAGAGTTGTTGCATGCATCAGTTTCAAAGGGCATGTACTAAAATCAGGAACAGCGCAATACTCCGGAACACCAGAACACTCTGGAATACCCTGGAAGTAATCCAAAACCCTGAATTTGGCTAATCCTAGGCCTAAAAACCAACTTAAGGCCTAGCTAGGCCTAGGGTTAACCAAAGTGAGGGTTTTGGATTACTTCCAGAGTGTTTCGATGTTCCGGGGTGTTCTGGAGTGTTCTGGTGTTCCGCTATTCCTGGTTTTAGTACATGCTGTTTCAAAGCAAGTCCTGGTGCACAAACCATTCAAATGGAAATGAGTTACATATTCTTATGCAAATTAAATTTATTTCCCTTACAATAGTTGAGCACCAAGAGTCACTTATAAACCGAGACAAACAACAACTTGGAAATGGCCTATTCTTAAGTAAAAATAGAGCAATAATGTGAAAAGTGTACAGTACTGTGCAAAAGTAATGAGAGCGAATTTCGACGAATTTCGTCTTTTGTTCTCGCGAATTTTCGACGATATGTTGGTGAAATTTCGGGAGGTATTTCGCGTCGCTCAATGCGATATTTCGAAGAAAATGCCGCGAAATGATGCGAATTCTTTCGAAATTTCGAAGTAACGGACTTTCCTTGCTGCGAGCTCTTTCGAAATTTCGAAGTAACGAACTTTTCTTACTTTCGAAATTTCGAAGAAATGAACTTTCATTTCATCGAATTTTCGACTCAGTGAACTGTCATTGAAAATACACTGTACATTATAATTGCAGTAATTAACATACATAACTCGGAACCAAACGTGCTTTGTTGATTTATTTACACCACGACTGAAGAGCGTTTCAAAAATGAGCTAGAGAGATTTATCCCATACTCGGCTTCAGTAGAGTAACTGCCCGGTTGTTTTTAGACAAGACAAACCTTCAAGGACTGAATCGTAATGACAACAAGCGGGATTGTAAAACTCCATGATCTGGATTACGTATGCATATTTCTGGTTGAAATCTAACTCCGATTGAAGGTCAAGCTTGCAATGGTTTGATCCTCTTCATAGACAAAAAGCGCTTGGACTTGCATACCAGTAGTTGGAAAACATGAATGATTTCAGAGAAACATAGAATTGGTTCAACAATTCACCAACGTCAAAAAATTATGACAAATGTGTATTATTTGGCGCGGGCTGTAAAACTAGTGTCGTCCTTGCATGACGACACTAGGGAGCTTTAGCAGTGACAACGGCAACGTCAACGAGAATGTCACAAATTTGCATATTTAGTGGCCAAACACAATAGCTTTGCACGCTCTGCACGTGCGGTTTTCATTTTTGTCTATTTCTTTGACGTCGTCAGCAAAACGACAACTTGAAATGACTAACTTTTAAGGTTTTATGAAGGACGTCAACATTTAAAGATAAATTTTTATTTTCTCCCCTAAATAAAGCGCCGCTCATAACGTTTTCATTCCTGATGGACTGCCATACCTTTCTAGCGTTAAAAACTTGGAATAGTTGTGAATTGATTACAATAATGAGAATTTGTGTTTTGTGATGACGTTCTCGTTGCCGTTCCCGTCGTCATTGCTAAAGCTCCCTACTAAATTAAGAACAGCTGCCTAGGAGACTACTGTAAAACTAAGTAAATGTAAGAAACAAATCTTGATTCATCATCTGGGTTATTTAAGGTTTACATTGCATTCCAAAAACAAAGAAAACGAATCTGAAATCTACCGTCGTTCGAATTTTCACTGGAACATTCGCATACAATTTCGAAATTTCGAACGTGTCAAGACAATAGCGCTTTCGAAAATTCGTCGAAACTTCAGCGATATTTCGTTTCGTTCCAAAAATCGTTGGTTTTCGTCGAAAAGTGGCGGAATGTCTCGAAATTCGTTGAAATTCGCTCTCATTACTTTTGCACAGTACTGTATGTAACAAGTATTAACTTTATTACCTCTTCTTTTTTTTTGTGGTATTTTGTGGTGCTGAATAGAGACAAAAGGAGTAATTAATTTTTTTATTATGGAATAATTTTGAGTTATGTATGTGTGTTACATGAAATAATGCTGTAGCAGGATTTAAGTCATTGATTGCTGGAGTTCCCCATTGATGAGTGAAATCGTCTGGTATTAGATAGAGTAAAATACTAAGTATGGCCAGTTTAGGCTGATTTGGATGTTAAAGAGTTTAGCCCCTTGATATCCAAACCAACCTAAACTGGCCAAACTTAGTAATTTACTCTGTCTAATGCCAGATGATTTTACTGGTCAATGGGGAACTCCAAGAGTTAATGGGTTAATCATTCAAAACCAAGTGTATGAAAATAATTATATAAAAAAGGTAGAATCATGACAATCTTTGATTAAGGAGGTTTCTGTAGCTGTTACAGTAACTAAAAATCAAAAACTGAGTAAAAGTTGTCATTTTCAATTAAAAAAGGAAAACTTGTAAAAGAAATTTAGTTTTGGCAATCTTGATAAAACATGACAAGTAATAAGCTCAAGTTTTCATGCTTGTAGTGTGTTCTTTTGTTCTAAAATTTCTCTTTGTTGGAAAGGTGATGAAAACAAAACGATTATAAATTTTTAATTTATTATTCATAATGTTACTTATAGGAGAAACATGGGTATTCAAACACAAAGGAGAAATAACGCATATTTGGTTGGAACACAAGAGAAAGCTTAGTGTATGGTATTTATGTCTTTGGTAACAGAAGTGTGTTAACAAAGTTAACTTACAGGGACCACTTGCTCTTGCTGGGTTGTCATCTGTCGTGAACGAAAAAAGCAAGCAAACAAGTAATTTAATTAAATATTGCTATTAATGAAGGCGACTGTTACTAAGGGTGGTAATTGTTGTAACAAATTGGGCTGTTATTTACGAAAATAACATTTAACATACAGCTTATTATAGAGACAGTGCATGGTATTGATAAGCTGTAAATTGTTTATTGGATTGACAATGTCATCATTTTGACTAAGATGATTTTTACCATTAAGCATTGTCATTAAAAATGTTCTGTGTTAAGTTATATTTTAGGACAAGGATTTTAGTGTTAAAAATGGCAACTGCTAGTTACAATCATTGTAATAATAATTCTTGCAAATGAATTGGCAATGCCACTGTGACTCAGGTGGTCTGTTAAATTGTTAGTAACATTATTATTATGACTGAGGTGATCTGTTAAAAGAAAAGTATTTTACCATTTAAGTTTGTCATTAAAAATGATCTGTGTTAACCCTTTGATGTCCAAACCGGCTTAAACCAGTTAGACTTAGTATTTTACTTTGTTTAATGCTAGACAATTTTACTTGTCAATGGGGAACGCCTGAGAGTTAATGGGTTAATCACTCACTGAAAAAGTATGTTCTCATTAAGTTATATTTTAGGACAAGGATTTAAAAGTGGCATTTACTAGTTACAATCATTGTAGTAATAATTATTGTTGTTGTTACAAATTCTAGTAGTGTTAGATGTTATATCACGTTTGAGTTATTTTGCGAAAAAATGTAAACCATGTGTTTCTTTCAATTTAATTTATGTGTAATTATTACACAATATTCCATTCAGGAAAATATAGTACTTATCATACATTGAAGCAGTTTTTGATATTGATGAATAGGATTAACTTGACTTACCACTGTTCCTTGGAGATAAGTTGACAAGACCATTCTGATTCAGATGGTTTGTTACATTGTCGGTAATCATCATGACTGAGGTGATCTGTTAAAAGAAGAGTGTTTTGTCATTTAGTTTTGTCATTAAAAATATTCTTTGTTAAGTTATATTTTATGACAAGGATTTTGGTGTTAAA
>NC_090883.1:14650305-14657805 GCF_036669925.1 Montipora capricornis
GCCATTCCCATGTCCCCCTATTGGGAATTGCTAAAAACAGTTTCTGAAGATTTTAAAGCAGAGGCCTTAAAGGGGCAGTGTCATGCTATTTGGAAACTCTATAAAAAGCTAGGTGTCTTCGTGTTAATTGAATTCCAAAACTAATGGCATAGCTTTGTTATTAAAGATTATTTGAAGGTAATGAAACTGTTTCCTGTCACCTGTCGCTACGAATGGCAAGGATGGAAATGGATTGATACTTGAATACAGTGGCCTTATTATTTTTAAAATTGGCCAAATTATTTTTTTCAAATTTCTATGGTACGTCTTCCAAAATCCTCAATAAATTTATTACAGCTAGCCCTCTCTGAAAATATTCATTAAATATCTCTGTCATAGCTTTACAGAACTATTTTGTTCTAAAACATAAATGTAATGATTTTAGCACAGAATTGCCTAAAACAGCAAAATCTTCATGACACTGCCCCTTATTGAGGTGCCCTTGTGTACATCATAACCAGTATTTTGTTATGCTATGTGTTCATGTTTGCTTACAATAGAATTATAGTTTCAGTAATATACTAAAACTGTTTAAAGTATTTACACTTTCCACCTTGGATAATGGAATTTCTGAGTTTAAACATGTCCGCCTTGCAGTCAATATAATATATTACAAATTTGCTTGAATCAATGATATGTATTTGTTGTAAACTGGCTGAAATTATTGATATCCAAACTGTGTACGAATTTATTTAATTGCCATATTAAAGCTATGAGACTGTTGTTAGTAGCAGGTAATCCTTATATTAAATTTTTGTGATAAAACTCTAACCCTTGGTAATTTAGATTTTTTGTGATGGAATTTACATAGTGTAGTACATATTTCTCGATAATCTACAAGTATGAACTCAGTAACAACTATGCTGGATGTGGCATTAGTCAAATTTCATAAGTAATCCATTGAGGTAGCATGTTACTCAAATTGAATCAGCATTGTCATTCACATGTTTTTATCCATAACCTCCCAGTGGAGGACCCCTGAAATTCAAGGGTGGGACCCTTACTGCAGATTAGCATTGTCATTGTGATACCCCATGAAAGATTACAATTCTGATGGAAACCTTTCACCAATGTGAAGAATAGAGCTCTTTAGCTTGGGTGGTTTGTTGTCCCATTTCAGACCATGTGATATTGCTCTTGAGATTTATTGCTTTCAAACTTTCAAATAGTCATGTGTATATGATTGAATAACTTTTAGATGGATAAAGGAACAACTCCCAGAGAATGTCACATGGTCTGAAATCGGTAAACAAACTGCTCAAGCTAAAGAGGTCCATTAAATCTTGTAAAAGGCTTGATTTTGTCTATGCCACTTTTTACGATGGCGACAAATCCAGCGGTGCAGCCTTGTGACATTCACCCCATCATACAGATCATTTTTGACCTCAGGAAAGCAAGTATACCTCCTACCAGCCTTGAAGTCGAAAACATTTGATTTTTTGTGAACCTGTTCTAACACAGTAACAAATGTCTGCTGCTTGATTTTGTTGGTGTGGTGTGTGTTGCGTGTTCCCTGTCCAAGGTCTTGCTTAGACTGTTGCAGCAGTCCTAGAAGTGGCCCTGTAGCTTTGGTTGAAGATTCAATTGAGCTGCTGTTTATGTTAGGTGCACCCATCTCACGGATACATTCCTTTGACACCATATTTACCTGTTCTACCAGAAGGTCCCTAGATATGCATTTACCTTGCCCTCCCTTTCGAGAGGCAAAACGGTTCCACTTCAGTCTATGTGCCTCTCTTGGAGTAAGCAAGCCAAGCTGAGATGCCTTGAGACGGAGAGCAGCTAATGCATATTTGCTGTGGTTGTTTACCCGGTAAAAAACAGTGAGAAAATTCCACACCCTCAAGAGCCGTTCACCATCACCTTCTTTTACAGAGTCATCTGCACTCCTAAGGAGAAGACCAATGCTGAGGTGGAGGCAACCATAATTGTACACATAGTCCTCTGTCCCCTTGTCGTCCACTTTACTTTCAGATGTTGCATCCTCATCCGCTACTGTGAGGCCATGCTCTTTTTCTCATGCTTAACACGACATTTGCCATACTTGAAAACTCTTGTACAACCGTGGCCACGACAGGGCAAGTCAGGACGAGGGTTGTAAGCTGCGAGAAGATTAGGAAGGCGAGACACTCCAGGCATTACAAACTTCTCAAGCATGGAAATTACTTTCCTGTGAAGCCAATTTCTTTGAGCTTCTTTGCTGGAATTCTTAAGATTATCAGGCATCATGTTTTTCGTTGGAATGCTTTCCATACCTTCCATTCCAAAATGATTAAGGGTTGCAGCAATAATGAGGGCATCCAACTCTATTGCAAAGAACTCTTTTACTGAATCATAGTGGTCAAGGGGGTCTCTAAGAGCATTGGAATTCCCAGCCACGATTGCATTGCTCGCCATTGTTCCCCAATCATAACTGAATTAGGCTTCCGCAGAATGTTGACAGCAAGCTGAAAACAAATGACATAGTTGGAGACCAAAATCAGCATTAGATCTTACAACCCACAAAACTCTCACCTATTAAACCCTCGCAAGAACCTTTAAATATAATTTTTGTGAAGTTTGGAGTGAATCATTTGTGTCAGACAGGGATATTACAGTAGATCTTCCTCCACTAGTCTTTGTCCAAAAGAAATATTATGCAAAATTTTCACTGATTCTTTTTTTGGTGAGTCCAAAATATTATTTGAATAAAGGGAAGAGTTTGATAACAGATTCCCCTCCCCGCCCCCCAACAGAAAAAATCCGCAACAAATGAACACACCTGGTAAGCAATGCGTATGCCATGCCAATCCTCATTCTTACACCAAACGCCATCTAGTTTCTCATCCACACTCCTGCCATCTGCACGTGCCTTCTGAATATTTCTTGACCTCTCTTCTGTGAGTTGATCTCCACCAAAGCAAACAAAGTCGGCAGGCGTCTTGGTACCATTAACTTGTGACATTGGCACATAGTTGCTATGGAGGTGTTCTAATATGTCTACCATGTCCTCATTGAGGCTTTCATTTTTTGGAAGACAACCAAGAGGTATCTGTAAAAAATAAGTACCGTTGAATGACCCAAAAAACTGCACTGTGATCATTGTGGTAAAATGTGTCGTGTCCAAAAATTTCAAATCATACTCCACCCAAAGGGGGTAAATTGTTTTGTGCCCCTCCCCTGGTAAATTTCAGTTTAGCTTTGAACTTTTCTTCTACAAGCTTGGCTATAACATATACCCCCCCCCCCCCACCCCCCAGGAATTTCCAGATACTCTTGGTGGGGGAAGTCTGGAAACTGCATAGAACCACACAGTACTAGTCTTGTTAACATGACAGCAGAAAATCTTGCTACATAACCTGGACTCATAATAACATTTAAGGTCTAATGAAATTTGCAGTGGCAAGATTTCTGAGTTTCAAATACCAAACACTTTCTGTGTTTAGTTCCATGGAATCTGGGAGTCCCTAAATTTGTATGATCGTCTTATACATAGCTTTCCTGCTAGCAGTGGCATAACAAAAAGAAAAACTAATTTAGGGGATCACAGATTCCTCAAATAACAACCACAGATAGCAATTTATACTTGCGAATCTCAACCCAATTTACATATAAAAGTTATTATGGGCAACCCTTTAATAGTATATTATGTCCATTTACAAGATACCTGATTGGAAGGTAATCTCATTGCTTCGCTGTACTCATGTGGTATGTGGTACACAACAACAGACTTTAAGAAACGAAAGGCTGAAAGTTGTTTAACCATTACACGAGTCCATAATGGAATTAGATCCTTCTTAAGCTTCTCTACATCATCCAAGGAGGGCAGAAACTCATGAACTTGGACCACATCAAGAGTCCTCTCAGTCACATCAGGTAAATTTTCTCCAGTAACAACATCCTCCATGGCAACAAGGTTAAATGTATGAAGGGACTTGTTCTTGTTAGAATTATCCATATGCCTGACATTAATATGAAGGTCCAGGTTATCTCCAATGATCTGGAATCCTTTAGGGGCTGAGTGTTTTGCAACCTCAATAGACTTATTAATGGCATCCAAAGCATCATCACCTTGTTCTGTTGATTTTGCAACAAAAGCACATGTATCCTTGTGTTACGAAAAATAGTATTGCGTGACAAGCGTTACTTTCTAGACCCTTCGCGAGAGTTCGTAGTTTGTTTATATTTAGGTTTGTACGTAAGCGTTTCTAAATCGGTGTGTTTTGTAATCTTTCTATTATTAGATTCATTACTATTTTAGAAAGTTCTAGAAGTTTCTTCTCAGAGTATATAAGTAGACGAGTCCAAGCGGAGTGTTTTTCTAACTAGTTTTTCACAAGCGAAGAGAGTAGGCGTTGGCCGTGTTCAGTCAAGTGTGACAGAAGCTGTGTGCATTCAAGTTGGCGGAGGCCGTGTAAGTTTATCAAGTACGTGTTGTTAAGAGTTTTACTTCGTGGAAACTACGTTCATTTTTGGAATAAATCTTCTTGTTGTTGTTCCGACAACCCTGCGTTCAGTTTAGTTTGCAAGCTACCTTTCCTCAAAACATTCGAACTCGTAACATTGGGGGCCTGGTCCTGGAGAGGAATTTATTTGTTTGCCGACTACAGAAACCAGGAAAGGATCACAACTTGGAAGGAAGTAGCTGCGCTGTGGAAAAAAGTTGTAGCGAGTGAAAGAGCCGTGGAATTTTAGTGCTGTGAAAATGGAGAAATTTATTCAGCTTGGCGAAAAGTTTGGTCTGGAAGGAGAAAAGCTGCTTGAATTTGTGCGTGAACAAGAAGAAAAAGAACGCGAAGAGAAACGTAGAGAGGAAGAACGTGAAGAAAAACGCAGACAATTAGAACAAGAAAGAAGAAGGGAAGAGGAAGAAAAAGAAGAAAAACGAAGACGATTGGAGGAAGCAAGAGAAGAAAAAAGGAGGCGGTTTGAAGAAGAAAAGGAAGAGAAACGTCGATTACTTGAAGAAGATAAAAGAAGAGAAGACGAAGAGAGAGAAACCAGGCGACAAGAACGCGAACTAAGAAAATTGGAGATGGAAGCCGAGCTGTTGAAACAGAAAGAGGCTATTGAAGCGGCAAGAAGAGAACATGAGCTGGAAATTGCACGTTTGGCTGTGGAGAGTGCTGACGTACGTCCTGAAGTGAGAGAGGATCGGGTTAAGGCACCTAAACTCCCCTCGTTTGTTGATGGTAAAGACGATTTGGACGCGTATTTGCAGAGGTTCGAGAGATTTGCGGAGACAGCTAAGTGGAAAAAAGATGGATGGGCATCGAAGCTCAGTGCTCTGTTGTCTGGACGGGCACTAGAAGTGTATTCACGTTTATCGGAGGACGCAGCTAAGGATTATGACAGGGTAAAGATTGCGTTAATGAAGAGATATGACCTTACCGAAGACGGCTATCGTCGAAAATTTAGAGCATCCAAACCAGAAGTTGACGAAAGTCCGGAGCAGTTTATTGTGCGACTGGACAGATACCTGTTACGTTGGCTAGAGCTTTCGGATACTGCGCTTTCCTTTGATGGTCTTAAGGACCTGATCGTGAAAGAACAATTTATTGACTCTTGCCCTAAGGATTTGGCAATTCACCTGCGAGAAAGGGCACCTGAGACTCTAGCAAAGATGGCGAAGATCGCTGACCAGTACTTGGAGGCTCATGGTAAACATTTGTTCAGCTCAGCGAGCAGAAAGCCAACAGTACAGCCTGAGAGGGACGAAGCCAAGAACATGCAGATTAATCCACCAGCTCTGCATTGCTTTAAGTGCAACACCCGAGGTCATAAAGCTGTCAACTGCCCAACCCTAACAAGAAAGTGTTTCCTATGTGGTAAGCAGGGTCATGAAGCTAGAAACTGTCGATCAGGTGGACGCAGATCAGGAGGACAAAGTAAGGATGGTAACCCTGTGCAGCGTGGTCAAGTGAGTGCCAGTTGTTTAGTTCAGCCACCTGAGGTTAAACCTACTGTTGAAGAAGTTAAGGCCTGTATTAAAGATGATAAGCTGCTGTTAGCCTGTGGTAAGAAGATTCCATTGTTAAGTAGTGCTTGTATTGAACCGTTGACTGGAGTGAGAAGTAAAATGCCTGTCGTGAAAGGTAGAGTTGGAGAGAAGCCTGTTGATGTCCTGAGAGATACTGGTTGTAGTGGAATTGTAGTAAAGAAGGACCTTGTGTCAGAGGATCAGTTTACTGGCGAATTTAATGTTATGCTGCTCATTGACAATACGGCAAGGAAGGTTCCCATCGCAAAGATTGATGTTGATACACCTTATCTTAAGGGCCAAGTGGAAGCGCAGTGTCTTCCCGATGCTGTTTATGATTTGATTATTGGTAATGTACCAGGCGCAAGAGCCGCTGACGACCCAGACCCAAGCTGGCAAGTTCCTGTACAAGAAGCTTGTGCTGTAACCACGAGAAGTCAAGCTAAAAAAGTTGGAGAACATATTCCGTTGAAGGTACCGGATACCAAAGAAAGTCCTGTAGTTGATAGAGAAAAGCTCAAGGAGATGCAGCGTGATGACGAGAGCCTACAGAAATTTTGGGAGAAAGACAACGTAGTTGCGAGAGGCCAGGCTGAGATTTCATTTGAAGTGAAAGGTGGAGTTCTGTACCGTGTCTACAAGCACCCTTATGTGAACGGAGGTAAACCCCTGAAGCAGGTTATGGTTCCTGTGCAGCTGAGAAGTCGAATAATGGAACTAGCGCACGGATCGATCATGGGAGGTCACATGGGAATAAAGAAAACGACTGATAAGATTCAAAGCGCGTTCTATTGGCCAGGCATTCAAGGAGACGTGACTCGTTATTGCAAGTCCTGCGATGTATGTCAGAAGACAGTTAACAAGGGTTCCGTACCGAAAGTTCCCTTAGAGAAGATGCCATTAATTGACAAGCCATTTAAGAGAGTAGCAATCGACCTGGTTGGACCTATTGTTCCCCCGAGTGAGGACGGCCATAGATATATATTGACATTGGTCGACTTTGCAACTCGTTATCCTGAAGCCGTTCCGCTGAAGAACATTGATACTGAGACTGTGGCAGAAGCGTTGGTGGATATCTTTAGTCGTTTGGGTGTGCCTGAAGAGATCTTGAGTGACCTTGGTATGCAGTTCGTCTCTGAGTGTATGAAGGAAGTGACGCGACTTTTGAGCATTAAACAGCTTACCACGACTCCATATCATCCTATGTGTAATGGCCTGACGGAAAAGTTTAATGGAACAATGAAGAGCATGTTAAAGAGATTGTGCAGCGAACAGCCAAGACAGTGGCATCGCTATATTAACCCGTTGCTGTTCGCATATCGTGAAGTTCCCCAGGAGTCTACTGGTTTTTCGCCGTTTGAGTTGTTGTATGGAAGAGCTGTCAGAGGACCGATGTTTATTCTCAAAGAGCTTTGGACGAAAGAGCTGGAGGAGCCTGAAGTAAAGAACAGCTATCAGTATGTGTTTGAGCTACGCAAGAAGCTTGAAGATACCCTCAAGCT
>NC_090883.1:14670305-14675305 GCF_036669925.1 Montipora capricornis
AGATAGTATGTTAAATTGGGGGGGGGGGGGGACTGTAAGGTGTGTGTTTCTTTCAATTTGATTAATATGTAATTATTACATAATTTAATTCAAGAAAATATGGCACTTATTATACATTGAAACAGTCCCTAGTATTGAATAGAATTAACCTGACTTACCACTGTTCCTTGCAAATGAGTTAACAATACCATCCAGATTCAGATGGTCTGTTAAATTGGGGAGAGCTGTGTGTTTCTTTCAATTTGATTAATATGTAATTATTACATAGTTGTATTGAAGAAAATATGGCACTTATTATGCATGGAAACAGTCTTTAGTATTGAATAGGATTAACGTGACTTACCATTACTCCTTGCAAATGAGTTAACAATATCATCCTGATTCAGATGGTGTGTGAAATTGGGGGTAGGGGACTGTTAAATTGGGGAAAGGGGGACTGTAAGCTGTGGGTTTCTTTCAATTTGATTAATATGTAATTATTACATAATCTCATTCAAGAAAATATGGCATTTATTATGTATTGAAATAGTCCTTAGTATTGAATAAGATTAATCGGACTTACCACTGTTCCTTGCAAATGAGTTAACAATATCATCCAGATACAGATAATGTGTTAAATTGGGGAGAGGGGGACTGTAAGCTGGGTGTTTCTTTCAATTTGATTAATATGTAATTATTACATAATTCCACTCAAGAAACTATAGCATTTGTCATGCATTGAAGAAGTCTCTGGTATGGAATAGGATTAATCTGACTTACCACTGTTCCTTGCAAATGAGTTATCCTGATTCAGATGGTTTATTAAATTGTTGATATTTCTTTCATCATGACTAAGATAAGCTGTTAAAAAAAGTGTCTTGTCATTAAGCTTTATTGTTAAAGTGTTTTCTGTTAAGTTATATTAATTTTAAGAACAAGGATTTTGGTGTTATAAATGGCATTTGCTACTTACATGTGCAATCACTGTGGTAATCATCATTGTTATTGGTTCCACTGGTAAATCTCGTCATGTTTGGGTTGTAATCTAGGGGAAGAGGGCCGGGGGGGGAGACAGTAAGCTGTGTGTTTCCTTCAATTTGATTAATATGTAATTATTATATAATTCCATTCAAGAAACTATAGCAAGGCTGTGCTCTAAGGAAAATTTCGGGGAGCTCTTCAGGCTCCCAAATATTTGAGCTGACGTGCCCAGCTCTCGAAGTTGGTCACCCAAATTAATTAATTAATCAACAACGCCGCAAGATCTTCATCCATCTCTCTTTCAGCAAAACATTGCTGTTACTGCTCTGGTGATCGTCAAAATCACTAGTGCAAGAAAAACCCGCAACCTGTGATATTTTTCACGCCATACTTGAGAAAGAGAAAGGTGGCAATAGGGCTGTTTATAAGAGAGAAAATAATTTTCGGTGTACAAAAGATGTGAAAGGAACTATTTTTATGAGTATAAACTCCCTGGCTTGGTTAAGCTGCAGGTTGAGAAAGCTGGACGAAAATTATCGCTACAGGACAGAACTAAATTAATTTTTTTTGTTATATTATCAGTGAAATGTTTAGTGGAATAAGCTTTTTGTGGATTCGGTCGAAGTACCA
The DNA here is from genome assembly GCF_036669925.1 of Montipora capricornis. Taxonomy (NCBI): domain Eukaryota; kingdom Metazoa; phylum Cnidaria; class Anthozoa; order Scleractinia; family Acroporidae; genus Montipora; species Montipora capricornis. Next base: position 14,671,896 of record NC_090883.1, read on the forward strand.
GTCACAGCTTTATTTGTTTAGGGCACGCAATGATTTGTCACAAACCAAAAATAATGTGGGATTGCTCTGTTTCTAAAACAACAATAAATAACATGATTTCTTTCCCCTTTTTTATTTCGTTATTTCATATACAGGGGAAAAACAACCATAACCTAAATGTATTTTAGCCAATCAGGCGCAGCAGCGAAAAATCATAAAAAATATTAAATTTGCATAAACTGCGATTTCTGGGTTCACACAAAAGTAAATTGCACTGTTTTGCTTGCCTCATTTTACCGCTGTCAGAGCAGAAGTAACAATTCTTTTCAAAACTATAATCAAGAAATGCCAAACTCCAGGAACAAAATTTAATACTATTTTTGGTAATTGTGAAGAAGAGCTCCCCAAAAATCCTGTCGGCCGACAGTTGACCGACAGCTAACCAACAGGTTCCCGATCGGTTAAGAAAAAAGAAAAATTGTGGTAAAAACGAGCAGTTAACGTGACATTCCGTAATGGTGACGTATGACTCGACAGACTTCACCTACTTACCGATCAACTGTTGTCAGTTGTTATCAGATGCGTATAGGATATATCACTTACGTAATTTACAACACACCAGACAATCTAAGAATCGCATCAGAAGATAATTTAATCGAAAACTCTGCTAAAAACTCTGAAAACCGTAACCTACGTATCAATACATGGTTAGTAGAGGAGACAAACACTTTCCTTCAAATCGCCCTACAATGCAACGCGGCCTCTTATGGTATGTCATGTATGTATGAATGATGTTTACAATGTGGGCAAGTATCGATAGCCAACGCTAAAACAGTGGACAAAAGCCATATTAGTAGTATAGTATAAGTGCTGCTCAAGGTATCGTTATGAACTGCCTTTAGCTCTTTTCGCGTAGTTTAGAAGCAATAGACAAGTAAATGCTTACGATCATTTTAGTTTGTCACGCCGACAGGTTACAGACACGTTACCGACAGGTTGCCAACAGGTCACCGACAGTTGGCTGACAGTTGACTGACAGTCGGCCGACAGGTTTTTTGGTGAGCTCTTCTTCACAATTACCCTATTTTTTGAGTAAGGATCGAAATTTGTGTGGCTGCCAGCCGTCACATGCAAATTCACAGATTATGTGAAATCATGTGGAACAGTCTTTGAACCGATTGTTTCGTACGAAGAAAAAACATTTTCTGAGAGGTTTTGTAAACTGTAACCACCAGCGTATTAAAATATTTAGCTGCCTTATCTGCTAGAAATACAATAAGCCAGAGTGCCCGGCCGGGCGACCAGGTAAATTTTCTCACTCGCCCGAAGCCAAAATTTTAGTCGCCTCAGGTGACTCGGCGCCGTTAGAGCAGAGCCTTGTATAGCACTTCTTATGCATTGAAGCAGTCTTTGGTATTGGATAGGATTAATCTGACTTACTATTGTTCTTTGCAAATGAGTGTAACCTGTGTGTTTCTTTCAATATGATTAATATGGAATTATTACTGTAGCAACTAGAATAGGAAATTTTTATGTGTTGATTGCGTTGTTCGTTGTCAGGTGTGTATTGCTGCGTGTATGCGTTGTAATTCTGTCTAGGTGTTAACTAGTAACCGTAATTATTCCCTGTAGTCTTTTTTGCATGTTCGTTTGTAGGTATATAAGTTTGTTTCGGCGTTATTAGGCATAATTTTCTCTTCCAAGTTCGGTCGTTACATTATCCTTCTAAAGTTCTAAAGCGGCTTATCTCAATTCATATCACAGTTTGTAAGTATTTGTCTTGTGTTTTCCGTTGCGCTTTTCTGTCCATTACCTTTAGAATAATTTATGTAATCGTTTATCGTATCTTTTTCAGTTGAATCGCATGCAGTTGCAAGAATTAAATAGCGTATTCAAAAAGTGGTGTTTAAATGCGAGCAACAAGGATTAGTCGTCTCAGGTGACCGGGTGTAGTTAGAGCAGAGCCTTGTATAGCATTTGTCATGCATTGAAGCAGTCTTTGGTATTGAATAGAATTAACCTGACTTACCACTGTTCCTTGCAAATGAGTTAACAATACCATCCAGATTCAGATGGTCTGTTAAATTGGGGGGAGCTGTGTGTTTCTTTCAATTTGATTAATATGTAATTATTACATAATTGTATTGAAGAAAATATGGCACTTATTATGCATGGAAACAGTCTTTAGTATTGAATAGGATTAACGTGACTTACCATTACTCCTTGCAAATGAGTTAACAATATCATCCTGATTCAGATGGTGTGTGAAATTGGGGGGAGGGGACTGTTAAATTGGGGGAAGGGGGACTGTAAGCTGTGGGTTTCTTTCAATTTGATTAATATGTAATTATTACATAATCTCATTCAAGAAAATATGGCATTTATTATGTATTGAAATAGTCCTTAGTATTGAATAAGATTAAGACTTACCACTGTTCCTTGCAAATGAGTTAACAATATCATCCAGATACAGATAATGTGTTAAATTGGGGAGAGGGGGACTGTAAGCTGGGTGTTTCTTTCAATTTGATTAATATGTAATTATTACATAATTCCACTCAAGAAACTATAGCATTTGTCATGCATTGAAGAAGTCTCTGGTATGGAATAGGATTAATCTGACTTACCACTGTTCCTTGCAAATGAGTTATCCTGATTCAGATGGTTTATTAAATTGTTGATATTTCTTTCATCATGACTAAGATAAGCTGTTAAAAAAAGTGTCTTGTCATTAAGCTTTATTGTTAAAGTGTTTTCTGTTAAGTTATATTAATTTTAAGAACAAGGATTTACGACCATTCATTCATTCAAAAACTGTGTTCGTTCGACCCGATTAAAGGCGATGGATGCCAGTTTGGTGGTTGACGGTGTGTGTGCAAGTGGCAATATGCCAACTCAGGAAGTTCCGACGAAGGAAAAGAGTGCCTTGAAAGATTTGTGTTCCGCATACAAGGGTCATTTGACCAGAATTGATCAGGATATCGAGCCTTTGCTGAGGTGTCGCAGAAATGTCAACCTTATCGAAGAGAAACTTGGAGCCTTGGAGTTTGCGTTTACTAAATTTGAGCAGGCACACATCATGTACATTGATGCCATAGATGATTCCGAAGAGCTGCAAGTAGCAATTACTGGTTTTGACTCCGAACTCCAGAGAAAGCACGAGTTTTGTGAGCGTGTTAACAAGTGGTTAAATAGTGTACTAATATACTCAAGTCTAGCCAGGATCTCTTGTGGTTTAGAGTCCATCTTTACGAACACTTTAGAGGTCTACTACAAACTTACAGTCCGCCATGATTTGTCAATTATTTTCCGTACTTTTTTTTTTTTTTCCTTTTTAATCTATTGTGTAATTATTTAATCCTACTATGTAAATCTTGTACTTTTTTTGAGCCTAGGGGATACGTTGCAATTGGGGCTCCGCCCTGTTCATC
>NC_090883.1:14690305-14707805 GCF_036669925.1 Montipora capricornis
TTAACGCCTCACTTAAAAGGTGTCTAGGTTGCCATGGTATGCACCAGCTGTGGAACTGTGAACAATTTAAGAACAAATCGTACAGCGATCGTATTAGGATCGTTCTGGATGCGAGGTTATGTGAGAACTGTTTCCAATTAGACCATATGGCCAAGGGTTGCATGCAGAGAAGTGGTTGTTATGTCGAGGGTTGTGGAAAGAAGCATATGACCGTTCTCCATCCACCAGTTCAGCCTCTTCCAGTTGGTCACGGGACACAAGATAGTCGCTGTGCCGATCAGGAGCTCGGCCATAGTGAAAGTTCCACCTCGGGTGTTGTAACAGAATTGTCCAGCCAGAGTCATGTCATTGGGGCCGGCGTGAATGGTCAGAATGGTACTGGCCATATAGCTCATAAAGTCCGTCTAAGAATTGTTCCTGTTATGGTACGTGGTAATCAGCCCGGTAAAGTGGTAGAAACGTACGCCCTGTTAGATAATGGCTCTGATGTGACCCTTTGTGACAGGAAGTTGGTTGATGAATTGGGGATCACAGGGCAACCACGAAGTTTCATGTTAACAACCCAAGAAAGCAAGAGCAGCGAGAGATCTGGCCTAGAAGTTAAGCTAATCGTTGGCTCAATCAACGGAGATTCCAGCCTTGAAGTACCTAGGGCGTGGACCGTCGATCGCCTAAACATATCTGAATGTAATATTCCAAGAGATCATGATGTCACTAAATGGCCACACCTTAACGGCATCGAACTCCCAGAGATTGATGGCAAGGAAGTAAGAGTGCTGATAGGGTGTAACGTCCCCGAAGCGTTTTGGGTGCTCGAAGAGAGGCTCGGCGGTAGAGGTGAACCGGTTGCCATCCGTTCGTTGTTAGGTTGGACCCTTATAGGACCAACTGTGAAGGTCAATGAAGAAAGCAGTTTCTGTGTGAACTTTGTGCGTTTGAATGATGAAAGCGACTCCAGAGATGAAACCTTACTGCTGCAAGAACCTTACTGCTGCAAGTTAAGAACTTCTGGGAAACTGATTTTGCTGATTCGATATCTAGTTCTAAAGTCGCCATGTCCGTTGAAGACGAAAGAGCATTGGCAATCATGGAATCCTCTGTCAGAAGGGTCTCCGGACGTTATCAAGTGGCCCTTCCATGGAGACGGCAACCTCTTTACCTACCAAATAACCGTGTCGCAGTTGAGCAGCGCTTGTCTTTGTTGAAAAAGAAATTTCATCGAGATCCAGAGTTCTTCGCACGCTATAAAGCAGCTGTTAACGATTAGGAACTTTACGGAGGAACTTTACCCTAATGGCAGGCCCTTATGGTACCTACCACACCATGCCATTTTCCATCCCCACAAGCCAGACAAGTTAAGAGTAGTATTTGACTGTGCTGCACGGTTCAAGGGTACTTCTCTGAACGATCAGTTATTGCACGGCCGTGATTTGACCAATAGTTTGTTCGGTGTTCTTCAACGATTTCGTCAAGAACCAGTCGCCCTGGTTTCTGATATCGAAGCTATGTTCCATCAAGTGAAAGTTGACCCCCTGGATTCAGATGCCTTGAGATTTTTGTGGTGGCCAAACGATGATATATCTGCACAGCCTATTGAATACCGGATGGAAGCCCACCTTTTTGGTAGTACCTCGTCACCGAGTTGTGCAAACTTCTGCATCAGGAAGACTGCTCAAGACAATATTGGAAATTTCTCCCATCGGGTGATTGATATAGTCCTGAAGAACTTTTACGTTGATGACTGTCTGAAATCTGTGCAATCCTCCTGTGCTGCCATCGATTTAAGAAGTCAGCTCTGCGAACTGCTTCAAAAGGGCGGATTCCGATTGACTAAGTGGTCGTGTAACTGTAAGGATGTCCTAGAGACCATTCCAAACGCCGATAGAGCCCCTTCAATCTTTGATCTTGATTTGAAGGCTGAAGAACTTCCCATCGAGAGAACTCTCGGAGTTCAGTGGAGCATGGAGACAGATATGTTCATCTTTAAGTTGCTGCCAAAGGATAAGCCCTACACACGTCGAGGGATTTTATCAGTGACCAGCTCCATTTGTGATCCCCTTGGTATCATTTCGCCAGTTGTTCTTTCGGCCAAGAAACTAATTCAAGATCTTTGCAAGCAAGGGCTTAGTTGGGATGAAGAGATTAAAGAAGAAGAAGCTATACGCTGGAAAAAGTGGCTTTCAGAGTTACCAAAGTTGTCCCAGATTTGTTTGGCACGTTGTTTGAAACCAGCTGAATTTGGTGTCGCAGACGTCACGGAGCTTCATCACTTTGCAGACACGTCACAGATTGCGTATGGTGCAGTCTCGTATGCAAGATTTGTCAATGAAGAAAGGAATGCAGTCCACTGCAGTTTCCTCGTTGGAAAGTCCCGTTTAGCTCACGTCAAGCCAATGACCATTCCCAGGTTGGAGCTATCAGCAGCGGTAGTTGCCGTGAAGCTGGACCGAACATTAAGAGAAGAACTGGAGATAAAGATTGACAGATCAGTGTTTTGGTCGGACTCTACAGCTGTTTTACAATACATCAAGAATGAGGACAGGCGGTTTCATACGGTTGTTGCAAATCGTCTGGCAGTGATCCACGATGGCTCAAAACCATTGCAGTGGAATTTCATTGAGTCAGCAAGGAACCCTGCAGATGATGCCAGCAGAGGTTTGACTCCGGAAGAGTTGCTTCTTCAGGATTGATGGTTCAAGGGTCCCGAATTCCTTTGGAAACTAGAAGAGTCTTGGCCAGTTCCTTCAAGTCCTTTACCAAGTATACCTGACCAGGATCCAGAGATTAAGAGTCAAGGTCAAACCAATAGAACAACCATGGTTTCTGAGGAAAGTAATTTAAACTCAATGATCCAGCGTTACCCGTCTTGGTACGAGCTTAAGAGGGGTGTGGCCTGGTTGTTGCGTTTCAGAGAGTACATCCAAAGAAAGTGTTATCTGTCAAACGACGCACTGCCACAAGGCGAGCTTTCACTGGAGGAGTTAAGGTTCGCGGAACTTCACATCGTGAAATACGTTTAGAGATTGTCTTTCCCCGAAATATTTAGTGCACTTCAAGCTTCAAATTTCGAAACCCAAGAGAAACGTGCCCTGAGGACTTCTGGCTCGTCTGGTTCCATCTACAAACTACGTCCAATGCCTGATAAAGAAGGAGCGTTAAGGGTTGGTGGAAGACTTGTGAATGCCTTGTTGAATTATCAATCAAAGCATCAGCTGCTACTGCCTTACAATCATCACCTTTCCAGATTGCTGATTATGGCACATCACCAATCCGTGGGACACCTAGGTCAAGAATACGTGCTGACAAGTTTACGAAAAAAAGTACTGGATCATCAAGGGACGAGCTGCCGTTCGTAAAGTACTCAGTGGTTGTTTGACATGCCGCAAGCAGAACTCTCTCCGTGGCCAACAAATGATGGCAGATTTACCCAAAGAAAGGTTAACTCCCAGAGACCCGCCATTTTCCTATGTTGGTATCGACTATTTTGGACCACTGTTCGTGAAACGAGGAAGAAGTATTGTGAAGCAATACGGATGTTTGTTCTCATGTCTTACCCTTCGAGCCACCCACTTTGAAGTAGCCGAGTCTCTTGAGACAGATTCTTTTATTAGCGCATTGCGCAGATTCATCAGTCGAAGAGGAAAGCCAAGGGTTATCATAAGCGACAATGGTACTAACCTTTGCGGAAGGGGAAAGAGAGCTAAGAGAAGCAGTGGATAGTTGGAATCAGCAGAAGATCAATTCATTCCTGCACCAAAGAAATATCGATTGGACGTTTAACCCTCCTGGAGCCTCTCATATGGGAGGAGTGTGGGAGCACATTATTTGATCTGTGCGCAAAGTTCTGAGAGTATTGTTAAGAGAGCAGTTGGTTTCTGGAGAAGCATTGCGAACATTGATGGCTGAAGTTGAAAGTATCCTGAATGGACGACCATTAACCTGCAACAGTGATGACCCGGCTGACATGGAACCCTTGACCCCAAATCATTTGCTTCTCCTTCAGTCAAATTTGGATGTGCCACCTGGTGTATTCGTGAAGGGAGATCTCTATTGCCGAAATCGTTGGAAACAAGTGCAATATCTTGCTGACGTATTCTGGAAAATATGGTTGTCGGAGTATTTGCCTTCCTTACAAGAACGCCAGAAGTGGTTAAGGCCGCGTCGAAATTTTGTAGTCGGAGACCTGGTGCTTATCACAGAAGAAAGAGTTCACCGTGGACAATGGCCGTTTGGCGTCGTTGAAGTTCACCCGGGAAGTGATGGCCTTACAAGATCCATGAAAGTTGCGACAAGAACGACGGTCCTATCAAGACCAGTCACGAAGTTATGCTTCCTAGAAGAGGAACATTTATCTTAAGTGAAAGAGTTTTGAGCTTCAATTGAACAATGAACTGCTTAATAGCGTTAGCTCAACAAACCTTGAACTGCAATATACAGAATTCTAGCTGCAAGTGAAAATGCTTTAGTGAACTCTATTAAGTTCAGGGGCCAGAATGCAGTAACTAGAATAGGAAATTTTTATGTGTTGATTGCGTTGTTTGTTGTCAGGTGTGTATTGCTGCGTGTATGCATTGTAATTCTGTCTAGGTGTTAACTAGTAACCGTAATTATTCCCTGTAGTCTTTTTTGCACGTTCGTTTGTAGGTACATAAGTTTGTTTCTGCGTCATTACGCATAATTTTCTCTTCCACGTTCGGTCGTTACATTATCCTTCTAAAGTTCTAGATTTGCGTTAGTCTCTGTTTTCACCGTTCTCGGCAGCCTTCTGGCTTATCTCAATTCGCATCACAGTTTGTAAGTATTTGTCTTGTGTTTTCCGTTGCGCTTTTCTGTCCATTACCTTTCGAATAATTGGTTGCCTGTTATCGTGTAGGTTTCCTGTGCACGCAGGCGAAAGCTGACCCGTGTTTTTTCGTTCCATGGTTTACCTTTTCGGCGCCATTTTGAATGATGTCACAATTTCGTTGCGCAAAACATTCTGCTTCGTGCTTCGTTGTTTGTAGGACGTGTTGGAAGGTTCAAGCTTTATTAAAACCCTTTGTCGGTTGCATTTATAAATTACAAGTAAAAGTAATGACATTCCGCGATGACGTTCCATTTCATTTTCCTTTCACAGCTCACCGCCTGTGAATGAGCGCGTCGCCAATCTATTTTAGGATCATAGCTGATTTTTTGCTTGCCTTTTTCAACCGCCCACTTGATCTGAGAATAAGACCGAATTTTCTTGCTCCAACGGCTTATTACCTTTGTGGTATAAAGGATTAATTAATACGCCTCAAAACGATGGATTTTTCTGTATAACCAGAGAAAGACGACGTGTTTTGAGTTTTCATGGTAGATGTACTTTAGCGATTTTCGAAAAACACCCAGGGACCTAACAAGCCTATAATATGATGAATATTGCTAACACAAATTATTTTTAAAATACAAGCTAAAATATTTCTTATTTTTACACCTTGAATTTTGATTACAGCGATGTGAAATAGCCCACGCCGGCGAGAGGGCATCGTGTAATGTCACGGCATACACGAAAGAAAAAAAACATATTTTCGGTTCTACCGTGCTTAATTCGCTGATTCAAACGGTAAAGTGCTCTCCGTTAAAAAACAAGATCTTCATTCAAAGTTTGTAGGATGCGCCGATAATATTTATTTGATTTTTCTGGAAGGAATAGTTTTTATTTTTATAAAGCGTCCATAGCGTCACGCAAATTGTTTACGAAATTAAACACATGCGTCTTATTACAGTAGTTCAGCTTTATTATTAGACAAATTAACTCCCGAGTTAGGATTTCGAGTTGGATTTTCGAGTTAGGATTTCGAGTCGGTTTTTGCAAGATGCTCCAGCTGCAACGAATCGCCTTGGCTTTGGTATGTTAACCGCACGCGTGGGAACAGCCATATTTCATTGGCTATATTTTGATTACATTTGTTGACTTTAACATATAGTGCCAGTGGCCACAAATTGTTCAGTCTGTACTCAGCGAAGGTCGAAATTGAATCGATGGAAGAGTACTCTGAAGCCAAGACCTATAAGAGTAAGCCAGAACTAAGGAAGAGCAATGTAAATGCTGACTTATTTTTATTCATCAGCGGAAATAATAATTATTGCCAGTCGCACGGAGTTTTTCCGGGAGTTTGTTAACATAAACCATGGATAAACGGGCCGGAAACGCGAGAGCAAAGGTTACAGATGTTACAATGTAGCTGATATTTGTGCTTCCAGCTCAGAATACCCGGAGTACTAGATGTAACACAAGTATTCTTTTTAGAAATCAGCCTTCATGCTGAAACATTACCAGTAAAAGTGAAAATGTGACGTTTAATAACATGAATTTGCTAGTTTACTGAAACTGGAGCTGTCACGCAACGTGTCATCAAAGGTCATATCGAATCGCATTAAATAAAGCAAGGAAATCAAAATCCACAGAACAATAGTGCACTTTGTCAGTATGTTATATGTCTGTAAAGCTTCCGCCGTTCACAGGAATGCTTTCAGCAACAGACAACTATTATCACAGGCGGAGAACGCACTCCTAATCTTTGATTACTACTAGTTTATGTAATCGTTTATCGTATCTTTTTCAGTTGAATTGCATGCAGTTGCAAGAATTAAATAGCGTATTTAAAAAGTGGTGTTTAAATGCGAGCAACAAGGATTTACGACCGTTCAATTACATAATTCCATTCAAAAAAATATGCCACTTATTAAGCATTGAAATAGTCCTTAGTATTGAACAGGATGAACCTGACTTATCACTGTTCCTTGCAAAAACTTAATAATACCATCCTGATTCAGATGGTGTGTTAAATTGGGGGGAGGGGACTGTAAGCTGTGTGTTTCTTTCAATTTGATTAATGTGTAATTATTAGATAATTCCATTCAAGAAAAAAAATTATGTATTGACACAGTCCTTAGTATTGAATAGGATTAATGTGACTTACCATTATTCCTTGCAAATGAGTTAACAATATCATCCTGATTCAGATGGTGTGTTAAATTGGGGGGATGGGGACTGTAAGCTGTGTGTTTCTTTCAATTTGATTAATATGTAATTATTACATAATTCCATTCCAGAAACTATAGCATTTGTCATGCATTGAAGCAGTCTCTTGTATGGAATAGGATTAATCTGACTTACCACTGTTCCTTGCAAATGAGTTATCCTTATTCAGATGGTTTATTAAATTGTTGATATTTCTTTCATCATGACTAAGATAAGCTGTTTAAAAAAAAGTGTCTTGTCATTAAGCTTTATTGTTAAAGTGTTTTCTGTTAAGTTATATTAATTTTAAGAACAAGGGTTTTTATCAATAAAGATTTGGTAATGCAAAGACAGGCAAAAATTAACGATAAAAACCGACGTTTCGGTGTCTTCATGACGCCATTGTCAAGGAGAAATAAAAATTACAAAGTAATTGCATACCCTCAACAGCGCCCACACTTCGGTCAAATTCACCATGGAGATGGAAAAGAATGGCAAGCTTCCTTTCCTTGGCACCGAATTACTCAACCATGCACCTCGGATTGAAACCAAGGTTTATGTGAAACCCACAAACACGGGTCTACTATTACACTATCAAAGCCATGTAGACAATCGCTACAAACGGAGCTTACTGACAACCATGCTTGATCGCGCACACCGATTATCTTCCTCCTGGACCTTTTTCTCTGAAGAGTGTGATCGCCTAAAGAAAGTTTTCGCACACCTTAAATACCCGGAACGCTTGGTAAATTCCACCGTTAACACCTTCTTACATTCTAGAATCGTTGATAAGCAGCCCTCACAGACGCCCAAACAACCAAGAGCCAATGTTCGTGTGGTTATACCGTTTAAAGACCAGGAATCAGCAAATTATGTTAACAAAGAGCTCAAGAATCTCAGTATAAAGGTACAGACAACTGTCCAGCCAGTATTCGTTAGCTGAAAAATTGGCCAAGATCTTAAAGTACACGAAACTAAGCCACAGATCGTCAACCAACAACGCGTCGTTTATCGTTTTCAATGTGACCTGTGTGATGGGCTATACGCGTGGACACTTACACACACGTGTGGATGGACATAAACAAAAGGCATCTTCAGTATATAAACACTATCACGAACAGCACGGCGAAGTCCCAAAAGACCTACTGAGGCGATTTAGCATTCTGAAAAAGTGTAGAAATAAGTTCGATTGTTTGGTGAATGAAATGCTTTTCATCAGAGACCTAAAACCCACTCTGAACGTGCAAAGCGATTCAATTAGCGCAAAAGTATTTATATAATTAGCTTAAAACACTGTATGCTAATTTCATGTTACACCTCGCCGCAAACTTTGTAATTTTTATTTCTCCTTGACAATGGCGTCATGAAGACACCGAAACGTCGGTTTTTATCGTTAATTTTTGCCTGTCTTAACAAGGATTTTGGTGTTATAAATGGCATTTGCTACTTACATGTGCAATCACTGTGGTAATCATCATTGTTATTGGTTCCACTAGTAAATCTCGTTATGTTTGGGTTGTAATCTAGAGGAAGAGGGGGGGGGGGAGACAGTAAGCTGTATGTTTCTTTCAATTTGATTAATATGTAATTATTACATATTCAAGAAACTACATGTATAGCATTTGTCATGCATTGAAGCAGTCTCTGGTATGGAATAGGATTAATCTGACTTATCACTGTTCCTTGCAAATGAGTTATCCTGATTCAGATGGTTTGTTAAATTATTGATATTTCTTTGATCATAACTAAGATAAACTGTTAAAAAAAAGTTTCTTGTCATTAATAAGCTTTATTGTTAAAGTGTTTTCTGTTAAGTTATATTAATTTTAAGAACAAGGATTTTGGTGTTATAAATGGCATTTGCTACCTACATGTGGAATCACTGTGAGAATCATCATTGTTATTGGTTCCACTTGTAAATCTCGTCATGTTTGGGTTGCAATCTAGGGGAAGAGGGAGGGGGGAAACAGTAAGCTCTGTGTTTCCTTCAATTTGATTAATATGTAATTAATACATAATTGCATTCAAGAAACTATAGTAAGGCTGTGTTCTAAGGAAAATTTCGGGGAGCTCTTCAGGCTCCCAAATATTTCAGCTAGGGTGCGCAGCCCTCCAGGTTGGTTGCCCAAATTAATTAATTATTTAATTAATTAATGAACAATGCAGCAAGATGTTCATTCCTTTCTCTCTGAGCAAAATATTGCTGCTTCTGCTCTGGTGATCATCGAAATCACTAATGCAAGAAAAACCCGCAACCTGTGAAATTTTCCATGCAATACTTGAGAAAAACAAGAAAGGTGGCAATAGGGCCGTTTATAACAGAGAAAATAAGCTGCGCTGTACATAAGACACGAAAGGAACTATTTATATGAGTATAAACTCGCTGGCCTGGATAAGCTGCAGCTTGAGAAAGCTACGAACGTAGATTTTGTACCATTTATATGGGGTGGTTGTGTCTTATGTAGGCCGCGGCCAGAGTAAGCCATGGTGTATTTTCTCTTGTATAACCTGGCCCTAATGTCACTGATGTTTTCAAGATTTATAAATTGAGGCAACTTTATGTAAAAACGTTTGAGTCTATTATAGGTAAACCTTTTTATTGGTTAGTTGGGTTGAAAATAAATTTTCAAAACATGAATCAATGCCGCTTGTTTCTGGTGGAGCTTCTGTAAAAACTGCCGTAGAACAATGAAACCACTGCAGCTCAAAAGCTCTCAATTTTTATTCAACCAAGTCATCTTGATCTAGATGAAAATCATCGTTACAGAACAAAGTAAACTATTTTTTTCTTATATTATCGGTAAAATGTTTAGTGGAATGAGTTTTTTGTGGATTCGGTTGAAGCGCCAGTCACAGTGTTATTTGTTTAGGGCACACAATGATTTGCCACAAACCAAAAATAATGTGGGATTGCTCTGTTTCTAAAACAACAATAAATAACATGATCTCTTTTCTCTTTTTTATTTCATTATTTCAGATACAGGGGAAAAACAACCATAATGTTAAATGTATTTTAGCCAAGCAGGTGCAGCAGCAAAAAATTATAAAGATATTAAATTTGCATAAACTGCGATTCCTGGGTTCACACAAAAGTAAATTGCACTGTTTTGCCTGCTGCATTACCGCTGTTAGAGCAGAAGTAACAATTCTTTTTCAAAACTGTAACCAAGAAATGCCAAACTTCATGTTCCAAATTTAATGCTATTTTTTTGAGTACAAATCGAAATTTGTGCAGCCGCCGGCCATGATGTGCAAATTCACGGTGTTTCTTTAAATTTGATTAATATGTAATTATTACATAGTTCCATTCAAGGAAATACAGCAATTATTATGCATTGCAGCAGTCCTTAGTATTGAATAGGATTAACCTGACTTACCATTGTTCCTTGGAAATACCATCTTGATTCAGATGGTCTGATAAATTGTTAACATTTTGTTTCATCATGACTGAGATGAATTGTTAAAAAAAGAGTGTCTTGTCATTAAAGTGCCCCTAACCCTTTAACTTATTTTTTTTTGGTAGATTTTGACATCTTTCAAGAACTTATTTTCGAAAAAAATTTCAAAAATATTGAATCCGGGCTTTTTTTACGAGCGCTGAAAGTGGAGGTGGACTATTTTATCACCTATTGTTCGCATTAGTCCCCCACTCGGCCAAAGTATCGAGCGTGACGTAAGAAAAGGACATCATGCGAGCTTGAGTTGTTGGGATGTGTGAAGATTAGCGGAGAACAAGAGAAAATGGTTAAAAAGTGCGTGGTTTATGGATGCAGCAACTCTAACAATAAACAGAAAGGAATCGGCATGCATAAGATTCCTTCTGATAGCGATCCGAGGGCTGAAGTTCGCTGGTTTCGTCTGCTAGCCACTTCTTAAGAACTTCTTGCTTTTTTTTTTCTTCTTTTTGTTGTCTTTAATTTTTGAGCCATTCTTCATCAGTGAGAGGCTCGTCCATAAAGGCTTGCAATTTGCTGTCTGATTCTTTGTCGGCAGTCGAACTTTCTGATAAAAGTTCTTGATTTTCTTGTTGCTCCGTCTCTATTTCTTGAAAATCCAGGCATTCCAAATCGTCCGAAAGATACTCTTCCGTACTTGATTCGGAAAACTCTTTGGAAGAGGACATATTTTCAGACCAATTGTAAGTTTTCAAATATTCTTCGAACTCACACTCTTATGTTATGGAATGGTGTCCTTTTCTTACGTCATAGCTAAAAAAAAGTGTTAGATATCAGACGCTTCTCATTGGCTTGTTCCTAACGAGCCCACGAGAGAATAATTTGTCCAGCAGGGCTTATAGCGCGCAGAAAATTACAAATTTCACTAACTTCAAGCGCTCGTAAGAAAATAAGGGTTCAACATTTGTGAAAATTTTTTTCCGAAAATGAGTTCTTGAAAGATATCAAAATCTACCCCCCAAAAAATAAGTTGAAGGGTTAGGGGCACTTTAAGCTTAGTCGTTAAAATGTTTTTTGTCAAGTTATATTAATTTTAATTAAAAAGGATTTTGATGTTATAAATGGCATCTGCTACTTGCATATACAATCACTGTCACAGTGGTAATTATGGTTGTTATTGATTTGAGTTCAAATGTAGCGGTGGGGGGGACTGTAAGGTGTGTGTTTCTTTCAATTAAATTAATATAGAATTGTATGATTCAATTCAAGGAAACAGAGCACTTATGGTGCATTGAAACAGTTCTTCATATTGAAAAGCATTAATTTCATTCACCACTATTCATTAAGTTGATAATGTTATCAAATACAATAGTAATGGTGAATTTTATCTTTTGGAAATATTATCGATAAGATATTTATACTTTAATGTTGCCTGTTAATAACATGATAAATTCGTCAGTATAAAACTAGCAGCGGTATACCGGTATTGGAAATACCCAAGATTTCTTAGTTTGTTTCAGATGTTTTTTGTACTAATACTTAATGGTAATTTTTTTTTCTAATTTATAGTTTCAGTTTTCATGTTAAGTATCTAAAGGGGATTGTCACGAAATAAATTACCAATTAATAAAACATTGCTTTAATTTATTCTTGGATTTCACATGATGTCATAACTGCTATGTTGATGTTCCCAAATAATGAAACAGCAGCTATGTTGGTATCCTGATTCAATTCTCCAAGAACTGAACTCTGTTATCATGTAGACTTTTTCTTTTGTCTTCATTGGAAAACATGAGTGAAACTTAAGAATTCAGTCTTTCTTCTTTGCTTCCAACTCTTCCAAAATAGATTACCCTATTTCTTTGCAACATGGTATTCTGAGTGAGTGTCAAGTATTTATGAGTCAATGAGTCATGAGTCAATGAGTCAATGAGTTAGTGCAGTTAATTAAACCATAAAATGAAAGCTAAAATTTCAGAGAGTGCTTAGGCCTAATCACTGAAACGAGGGCTTAGACTTAATCAACAAATTATTGCTATATTGACTGTGAGTCTCATTGACTCATGACTCATTGACTCATTTGACTCATAAAACATTTGTCCTCATTCCGAGTAAATACTTAGAGTGTCTCCTTTGACAAAGTTGACTGACTGGAACCACTTGCTGTTTCTAAGCTGTCATCTAGAAGAAAAAAGGCAATTAAATAATTCAATAAAATGAAACATGGACCTCATCGGACAGTCTGTGCTAATGAAAAGTTTTAAGTTCATTTATTGCTATTTAATTAGTTAATAAGTTCTAGAATACAATTGTAGAAATTTCTTAAAGAAAGGTTGTTTTGACACTTAATTTTGTTATCAAAATGTACAGTGTGCAATTACATTGGGATAAGGAAGCTATTATTATTTTTTTTATTTTTAGGGATCAATAACTGCACAAATTTTGATTTTGTGAAGGTTATCATCATCAATTTTTTACAAAGACAAATAAAGTAATTTGAGTAAGGGTTGGGATATCTTTAGTTACGGTAGTAGTATGAATTAAATAATACTACCATTTATGTCGATCCTTGAAGCATGACAAATTTTGTGCAAATTTTTATTTTTCAATATTAGTGGTTTGTATAGTTATGTGTTACTTTTGACGAATAAAATGTTGGCAGTTATGTCATGAAAGTGACAATATTTTTGGTAACATACCAGTATATTTTGTTTACATGCTCTTGACATTTTCACGTTTTGCATAAGAGTAGAGATATTTATGAATCTGTCTTGAAGTTCTAAAGAGTTGCAAACATTTATCTTCCATGAGTTCTAAGCATAGCATTTCTTGATTGCAGAAAAAGCCACAATTGTTTGAAGGGTCATTATCTAGTGTGAAAACCAATCTTCTTAAAAGGACTAATTCATGCAGCTTTATTTGAGATGTATCAAGGCCTGGGCTTGTCTGAAAAGTGACTTTCTTTGCAATGATAATGAATAGCAAGAAACTAAAAAGATTGAAGAAAAACCACTTGGTGTGATGAGAAAACTCCACTTGAAAGATACATCATTACTAAGAAGTGAAGAAAGATTAGAACAGAAAAGATACATGATTTAGCTATTATGAGAAAAAAAATACATGAGACTTCAGTGAAGATTGAAGAGGAAATATTTCTCTCTCTAGGGTATTCTGCATACACATTGTTCTATATTTCGTGGAGCATTTGAACGTTTCATCTAAAGCGACTCCAGAAGGGTAATTTACATTCTTCCAAACTTGTTTAACTTTGCAAAATATGCAGCGACATTGTCAGGACAGGTTAACCAGATGCTTTTACAAAAAATGTGAAAAGTTGAAAAGCATGCAACAAAACATGTTGATATGCCACCAAAAACATTGTCAATTTCGCAACATAACTGCGAACATTTCATTCGTCAAAAATGATACATACCCAGACAAACCATTTGCGTTAAAAAGTAAAATTTTGTGCAAAATCTATCATGCTTCAAAGATATAAGCAAACGGTAATAACAATTTTACTCACATTGTTGTTGGACAACATATTTAATCCACGCATCATTGTGACTACATGTAGTTTTCTCTGCCAATGAAAATGTATGTAAACTTATTAATTTGCTTCGCCATTTGAGAATGTGCATTTGAGTTTTCTAAGGGAAATGGTGTTGATGTGAACAATAGCAATTCTGACAATTATTATTATTATTATTAACAGGATTCATTATTTGTGGAAAAGAGATATATTTATTAAAAGGTGTCGTAAAAACTAACACTCTCAAAAACTATTAGGTCTTAGACGTAAGATTCTGAGGTCTTAATTTTGGTACTATAAAAAGTATAACCTAGTCTTAGTTGTTGTTGTACATAAACTAAGACCCTTTGTAAACAGTGGAAATTACAGGAAAGGAACTGGAAGTCTTAATTCTTGTACTATGAAAATTAACTAAGACTCTGCTTTTAAATTGTGTACTACAAAAGCTAAGAATGGGGTCTTCGTTCTTAAGTCTTAGTCTTCATAACATCCAACCTAAGATTCTGAATAATTTATAACATAACTATTAAAGTTGTTATAGTTTCTGTTGTAAACTATTTTGTTGCTGTTTATACTGATTTCAATGTTCCTTATAAATGTGTCAAGGTACTAGAATAGCATGATATACCCTTACCCCCTAACAGATTATATTTGTGTAGCGATCACGGATCAACCAGAGACTCGTTTTAACAACACAACAGTTTTTAATCTGACATACAAACTGGTGTCCTCCCTCGCTCAGCACATGTTCACTTCCAAATAAGGAAATACCAAATATGGACATACACTACAATTTGATATGCTAATTATAGTAAGTTGACAAATAAGCTTGTAAGGGGTGTTACTAAACACAGGAATGAGACAGAATATACCAGAATAAACCGGAATATGTCCGAATGAGACAATAACACCAGAATGAAATGAAGTGTACAGCAATGGCACTGGAAGGACTGACCGGAAGAAGCTGGAATGACATCGGAATAAAGTGGATTGAGATTCAAATAAACTGGAATATAGTGGAATGAACCTGAAAATGCCAAAATTTGGTGTTCTAGTTAGTGCTGACCAATTTCCAGTTGTTTCTGTCAGCTTTTGTTGTGTTATGTGATTCCCTATTGGAATTAATTGTATGTGTTTTTGTCATTTGTAACATTAGAGCACTTTGGTCGTGAGAAGAATTTAATTTGACAGATATATTTCTCACTAGATGAATAATTATTTGCTGAGGACAAAATATTTTTTTCATGAGCAAAAACACATGCAATTCCCTTTGGAAATCACGTGACACAATAAAGACTGACAGAAAGAACCAAGAATCGGTTAGTGCTAACTAAAATACCAAATTTTGGTATATTCCATTCCATTCCATTCCTGTGTTTAGTAATGCCTGCTTGTAAGTGACACAAATTTTGAGATATTTACAGAAAGTTACTTATGACTTATATGTAAAATTTTTTCAGTTTTCTATCAGACATAATTAGAAGATTGATCATCTACAGTATCCTTTTATAGTTCGCGTGATTTGTGGCAAAATTGTTGACTTGTTTGCGTGATAACAAATAAGTAGTGACAAAATAATTTGAATATACATAGTGGTTGCAACCAGAGGATTAACAGATTGAGTTTGTCCTTGTTCGAAAGACCCGGTCTCTAGTTTCTATGCCAAGAAGTAAGCATTGATGAATGGCACTAGCTTTTTTTTGTTACATAACATTCAAGCATGTCACCATGTATGGAAACAACATCCAGCTTCCAAATTTCTGACTAGTGGTAAATTTTCTTAGATTCTTTTCCCATAATTTCGACTGTTTACAAAGCGTTTTAATTTTTGTATTATACAAATTAAGGGTGCTTTCCTTTTGTCAGAACTGATCGACCAGATCCGTTAGTTTGCAAACAAAACGCAACAATTTCAAGGAATACTTACATGATAACCCCTCATTTTCTTCCGAGGGAGTGTATATTATCCTTGAAGAATGTTAATTTGAAAGCATTTTAGAGTTAAATCTTTCAAATGCCTGGTCTAGCTAGTCAGTTCTATCAAATGGAAAGTGCCCTAAGACTAAATCTTAATTTTCAGAGTATCAAAATTAAGACTCCAGAGTATTAGATCTTGGGCCTTAATTTCCAAGGGTCTTAATTTTTGTAACACTCTTTATTAAAGGAAGAGAATAATTCTTAGGAATTTGACTGACAAGTTGACAAAAAAAGAAATTATAACGTTTGAAGAATTACCTCAGCTATACTCACCTTTTTTAAAGGCATTACATTTTGTCGATATTTTCTTTTTGTGTAGATCACTATGGTCTGTCAAGGAGAAGAAAAAGTATTACTTACTATTGATTTAGAAATAAGAAGATTCTGATGGTATTGATGAAAGAAATTTTGTAAATGACTATTCAGAGACAAAGAAAGTTACAATATCAGGAAATATTTTTGTTGTAAATACTCTTCAATAATTTTCTATATGTGAAAACATTTGATCAATATAGGCATGGTCTCAAATGCTAGTAGTAGTAGTAGTAGTAGTAGTAGTAGTAGTAGTAGTAGTAGTAGTAGTAATAAAACTTACGTGTTTGATTGCCCCAAAATCTTTGACGTCCCCTTCTTGGTAGGTCTTAAATCAGATTTTTCAAAAATTTGTTTGTCAATGTTAAAGAATCAAAGGTATTTATGACTGATACTTTTTCAAAATGAAAAATCATTTTATGTAAATTAATGGGAACATAGTTTCCAGTGAGTGATTAACCCATTGACTCGTAGGGGTTCCCTATTGAAGAGTAAAATCGTTTGGGATTAGACAGACTAACATACTAAGTCTGGCCGGTTTAGGCCGGTTTGGACATCAAAGGGTTAAAAACTCTAAAGCACTCAAAGCAATAATGGTTTTTTCTTTCTTTAATCCATGAATTACAATATTTGCTTCCTTTTACCTCATGGCGTTTCATTTGTGACTTTTACTTACATGGAAATCTCCTTCCATTCATGTATGTTTCTCCAGCTATTTGTAGAGAAGTAGATTATTAGATTAATTTACATCTTATGGCAGCTTTAAAATGATTTATTATGATAGTAATTTGTGTTAGCATGCAATCAAAACAAGTGAGGACATTTTATTCTTCAAATGTTGCTCTACACACATTAATGTCATAATCAAAAGCAAACTTTTCTTCTTTTTATCTTAGTGCACTAGCAATTTTAGTTTCCTTCACTGTTTTTCTTCAGTATGTATATAAAATGTTGAGCTACTTGGGAAGTTTCAAGAATTGTTATGAAGCAAAGAGTTCTAAAGTCACTTTTAACTGGAGTGTTAGAAACTTGTGTACTTTTTTTTCTTGTTTAGTATAAAATAAGTAATGAATAAAAAGTACTTTCAGTGTTATCACTAACATTTATACTATTTATTAAGAAAAAATCGTACTCACATGAATTTTTGTAGTGCAAGTTATTTCTTCCAGCTGTCAAAAAGACATAAGAACACTATTTCAAGGACATCGTTTTGTTTACTAAAAGTTGTTTTCAAACTTCCAATTCATGTTTTTTAAGAAAGGAAATCTTATCTGAAAGTTAAGAATCATACATCTATAT
>NC_090883.1:14722805-14732805 GCF_036669925.1 Montipora capricornis
TAAGGGAGGTTGATCCTAGAGGAGTGGAACGCAGAAAGAGCCGTTGCCTTCAGCGCAGAATGTATGTGTCACCTGGACCCAACTTTTGCTGGCACATGGACGGGTATGATAAACTAAAGCCTTATGGCTTTTCTATTCACGGCTGTGTAGACGGCTTTAGTCGACGAATTCTTTGGCTTGAGGTGCAACGTTCGAACAAAAATCCACGGTGTCTTGCAAGCTATTTTCTAAAGCATGTCAAAGCAGCACATGGATGCCCAGTGCGTGTATACACTGACCCAGGCACTGAAAACGGTCTGGTTGCCGGAATACAGTGCTATTTGAGAGCTGAGGGATTGGATGAATACACAGGATCAAAGTCTCACAAATACATATCAAGCACTAAGAATCAGCGTATTGAACGTCAATGGTCACATTACAGGAGACAACGTTCAAGTTGGTGGATCAACTTCTTTCATGACCTTCACGAGTCAGACATTCTTGAACTAACCAGTGACTTGCACAAAAAGGCAATTTGGTTTTTTTCGCTGATTTACTTCAGACTGATCTGGATAAGGTAAAGGAATACTGAAACAGTCACCGGATCATGTTCCCGACATGATGTACTTCCTGCCTGAGGATTTTGGACACAGCGACTGCTTGGTTTCAATATTGCGAGACAAGCTCACAGAAATCGAAAATAGGTTTGAAGGGTTCAGTGGTGAGGATGATGAGTCCAACCCAGTTTTCCACGAGTATTTTCAATATGTCATGGACAATAATGGCTTATCCCACCCCACAAGCATTTATGAAGCTGGAGTCCTCTTTGAGAAGCTTATAAAGTTTGCAAAAGGTGAAGTCTAAATTACTTTCCCTTTGTGAGTTCAGAAATCGCTTCCACAAGTGCAGTACAGTGCGGTACTTAATGCACTTGTACTACTTGTAGCCCAAATTTAATATAATTTTCGTGCACATAAATACAGTAAAAGGTGAGGGTAGCCTCTTGTGTGGCATAAGGGTATCATTCCTCTTTCCAGTTGTTGTGTGCATATACAGATATACTGAAAATGTTGAACCAGACCATCTCCAATGACAAATGACAAAAATATATGTCTTCCAAAGAAACAGGCAGCTAAAAAGTTACTGAATTTTAATAAGATATTTGTTCACCCAATGTCACTAGTTAACAGCAGTACATTCAACTGAAAAAATCTTTTACCACATTTTTTCTTATGGACTTTTGTCCTTCGAAACCATTTCTACTGCTTACAAGTTACAGGATTTGAACAATATTTTTTGGGGGCAAAATACCATTAATTGTAATAAAGGACGAGTGGTATTGTTTTCAAGTTGTACAAACTTGTTTCAAAACAATGAATACCTACTCAAAACCAACTGGGTAAACATAAGCCTTTTACAGTGCGGCAGTGATTGAACAAGAAAAACAATCACCATGCGGATTCCTTACAACCATTTTTTGCTGCCTTGTCGTGCTTAGTTCAACCTTGGGTGGTGCCTTTCAACAACAACATTATTTTCAACAATACATGCAACTGGTATTTCAAGAGTCAAAGCCATCTTTTAAGCTCTTCCAAAGGTCTTTTCATTTGATATGGCTGTGTCCATGTTGTATTTAAAATCATATGAGTAACAGGTAACTGTACCCAAAGGGCGCAAGTAGAAACGGTGGGGAAGCAAATTTGGTGATCATTGCTGCAACGGATAAACTTTACTGTGATCCCAAGACTGTTCCTCTCTGCAGGTAAAAATGGCAATGTAGTTTTTCCAGTAAGAAACTGAAAAATTTCTTTGACACTCCCAACACCGGTGGTAGACTCACTACGTGTATCTGTACAATAAGATAAAATATACAAAAGCTATTAGTACCAGTTTATACTAGATCTATCAGTACTGGTTTAAATTGGCTGATTCTCTTTCTTCAACATATCGGTTGAAAAAACCCATTACAGCTGTTTCCTGTAGTCTCCTTGTTGATCCTGCCTCCGAGTATTCAGCTGTCAATGAGTTCATCAAAAATGAAGATGTCACCTGCATACGAACCAAACCGTTCTGTCAGGCCATTAACTTTGGGGAATCAGTTGCAAAATCAATTTATTAACATTCTCTGTTATATAGTAATTAATTTAAACAGAAATTATACATCATGAATCGTTTTAACAGAATTCTTGCACAGCAGAAATGATGAACGGAAGGGATCAAGGTAGGGATTAAGGAAAAGTTTACAAAGATACTAAAAATAAAGCGCCTATTATACAGACAATTCTTACATTATAATCCTCTCCTGGCACAAAGAGTTTCTCCATAAGTCATAAGTATTCTTCCATCATGGCCAGGCAACCATGCAGCTTAAGTCCCTCCCTCATCTGGTCTAGTTCGGCTTTCACCCTCATAATGGTGTTTTGAAGTGTTATAACCCTGAAAATAGAGAAAATGTTATCCCTACATGTAGTTAGTTCTAATGGCTAGATAACCAGTACATGTAAGTTCTACTAGATAATCAGTACTTACATGTAGTTTCACATGTCAGGTTATTGAATCAAAGCATGTACTGTAATAATAACAATCAATCCATTGCTGTCCAAGATTCCCCTCACTGGCTGCATACTATTTTGATCACATAACTTAACAATAACCAACCTTACAATAATGTCTTTTATGCCGAGAGCGGCGCCTAAAAATAATATAACCCTAGCGCTCTAAAGACTAAAATAAAAGGGCTATAATTGCGGTTGTGCATGCAGCTAGAAGTCACTGAATCACGGACACCTTTATTTGGATTAAATTGGCCACTGATGTGGCGTTTATTGTGAATTAAACATCCCTCTATTTGATTCAGTGAATTAAGTTGGGCCCAACCCAAGCCGCAGGCACGCACGCACTATGAAAATACTTACAGCAGAAAAAGACCAAATCTATAGATGATGGATACACACTATTCAGGCATCAGGAACACCAGGCCATTCTCTGACATGTCCCTGAAGCCCTTACGGCCAAAGGCTAGTTGTCACTAGTTAAAACTTGTTGCCCTAGCCCGAGTCAGACAGGCAAACTGACCCTGGTCACACTATAAGACATCGGAATAATAGAATAAACACTAGTAATAGCACTATTAGACAAAAACGGCACATGCCGGCTTTTGTCGGAATCAAGCTGAAATAACCAATTCAAAATGATATAGGAACTACTTGGCTAAAATTGCCGCCCCAGCCCGTGTCTGAAAGACGAGCATTGATCTACAGCAAACAGTTGAAGTAGGTTAAGGAAAATTACAATATGATATTATTGCCCCAGCCCCTGACTGAAAGGCGAGTGTAAGTCTTAAACTCTTCCGAATGTTGACAAATGAATAGCTTAAAGGCACCGGGTTTCCAACGGCATCGTAATTATCGTATAAACACTAATAAGAGCACTATTAGACAAACACTGCCCATGTTGGCTCTTGTCGGAATCAAGCTGAAACAACCAAGTCAAAATTATACAGGAACTACTACTCTAATCATCGCCCCAGCCCGTGTCTGAAAGGCGAGCAGTGATCTACAGCTAACAGTGGAAGTAGTTCAACGAAGATTACAAAATGAAATTATTGCCCCAGCCCCTGACTGAAAGGCGAGCTTAAATCTTAAACCCTTCGGAAGGTTGACGAATGTATAGCTTAAATGCATCGGATTTTCAACTGCCAAGGTGGCGAATCTGAGCGTCTGATAAGCCGTTGTCAGCCGCCGAAGATGCGGCGCCTATCCGGAAAGAGTGGGATTTGTATTTGGATGAATGGAGTCCACAAAAATTTAGGGCTTGCCGAAGTTGCTGTGCAAAATGGCTAGTTTTAACCCGAGAACCATCGGCGAAGCAGAACAAGGCACCTGGAGTGGTACCCCACATAGAACAATAACGTGGTAAATAATTCACTTGGCAAAAATCTGTTCCCGTTGCGCAGTCCAAGACAACTGAAAATGGGCGCCTACTAGAGTTATGTTTGTAGTCAGCGATGACAATTGTCGTGGCGGTCACGCAATTGTCTTTAAACTGGAAATTAAGGTTTTGTATTTGAACTAAAGGTTTCAGATTCACACCCTTGGCCATGAGTTCGCCTACTCGAAAAAAGCCATAGAAGGCCACCAAAAACATGGTTTGGAACAACAGCCTTTGATATGCGGATGAGTTGGTATGATTTAGCGCGAGCACTAAACGTTGCAACACGCCACATCAGGGGTGGATCCAGCATTTTTCGTGACTAGTTTCCACCAAAATAATTTTTTCCATGACACTTGAAACATTTAGTACAACAATTTGCTTTCAATACCTAAAACTTAGCAATTCTTGACTTTTTGGCATTACTAAAAACGATTTTATAAAAAATAATACTTAACACGATCTGTTACCTGTACATAACAAGCAGAAAGCTTAGGTAAGTAAATATTGGTGAGGTATTAGCCATGTTTCCAGACTCCACCACGAGGAGGTTCTCAACGTACAAGCCCAAGGAAAAATAAAATGTTTTGTTCCATGTTTAGTTTTCAGTTCAAAACAAAGAAAAGTTCATTAAATGGCAAAGTGGAATTTGTTAATCATCCCTTGAATCACTGCATAAAATGTTGGCCATTCTCATTCGTCTTGGATGGAGAGACGCAAATAAGTTAATGATTTCATCCAAATCCAAAGGAATGTCCCTATGAGCATGCATAAGCGCCAAACCATTCAATCTCTCTTCTCCCATTGTGGCCCTTAGATAATTCTTAAGATAACGAAGGCAAGATATTGATCTCTCACAGGAACAGGATGTAACAGGAATCGTTGCAAGAATCTTTAGGATGGTGAAGATGTTTGGAAAAGAAACTGGATCAACACTTTTCAAAGTATTGGCAATCTTTTCAGGGATGTCTTCTGCCTTTTCTTTCTTCTCTGTCCATATTCTTTGCCACAACTCCAACTCCGCAGGCAGGCCAACAACGTTCGGAAGATCGCGTGCATAGTGATGACAAAACTCTTGAATCTGAGCTTTCCAGGTTGATGGAGTTTTCAGGAGAACAGATGGTATGACAGAAAACCCTTTAAAACACACATAGGCTCCTTGAGGAAATCTTGATTGAAGTTGCTGCAAGCAATGGTCCAAAAACACTTGCGTAAGGTTGATCCGATAGTATGCCTCTGGATTTGATGCAGGGCAGTTGCTACGAAAAATTTGGCGCTGAACAATTCTTGGTCTGCTAGGTTCAAGACCAACTTTCTGGGAAAGTTGCACAGCCTCATCAAACAACCGATGATGATGACCCTCAATGTTCGTCTGCATGTCTTTAAGGGCATTCTGTAGAGTGGTAATTTCCTGCTCGGCCTTGAGAATGTCCATTTCTTCACTTTGCAGCTTAACTGTGGCAGGCCTTGTTAAATTTAGTATATACTTAACAATAACAAGCGTCACAATAAATCCAAAAGTGACAGCATTAAGTAAAGACCGTGCATCATCCCGACTCTTGGGATTCCAAGTACCAGCACGAACAACACCATTCTTATCCTTGTTGAGCTGCACATCTTCTAATGTTGACAAAACTGGGACTAAGAGCTCAACAATTCTATCTAAACCATCAATACGGGCAATCCACCGAGTGCGACAAACGTCAATTAAAATTCTGTGATTGCTGTTGGGTAATAGTTCCTTAATCTTGTCAACAAGATGATGCTGACGCTTAGGCGAGTTACTAAAAAATTCGGAGAGTTTCCTAACAGTACCCATCATATTCTGAACCATCGATAGTGAGCAGGTATCAGCCACGCATAGATTGAGACGGTGATTCATGCAATGAACGTAAATCGCTTTGGGAAACTGATTTTGGATTAATGTTGATGCACCAACGTACCTGCCTGCCATGTTTCCAGCACCATCATAAGATTGACCTCTACAATTATCCATGGTCAAACCAAGGTCACGCACTGTATTAATTATCAACTCCTTGATTGCGTTACCGGTTGTTTCCTCTCCACAAAGGTAAAAACCAACAAACTCCTCTCGAATATTCTTTGAAGAGTCGACATAACGGAGAACAAGAGACAGGTTTTCTTTGTTGGAAACATCCGCTGCCTCGTCAGCCATAACAGAAAACATTCTGCTTTGTTTAACTTCCGCAATGATCTTTGAAGAAATATAATTCCCCACGGTCTCGATAATCTCGTTCTGTATCGTTTTCGAACGGTAGGTGGCATTTCTTGGCGCATTCTCGAGATGTTCCTTAAGTTTTAAATCGCCACTGTCGATACGGAACTCCAGAAGGGCTTGAAAGTTTCCTTGAAGATTTCTGTCATCAGGGTTGTCATCTCGTTTCCCCCTCAACGGAATGTTGTTTTGACCACAAAAGATTACAGTTTTCACAATCGATTTCATTTTCTCTCTATTTTCATCGATCTGGGCTTGTATCAACCGGTTCAACTGCTGATCAATGGGGGTAGTT
Organism: Montipora capricornis; assembly: GCF_036669925.1. Taxonomy (NCBI): domain Eukaryota; kingdom Metazoa; phylum Cnidaria; class Anthozoa; order Scleractinia; family Acroporidae; genus Montipora; species Montipora capricornis. Next base: position 14,729,246 of record NC_090883.1, read on the forward strand.
TGCCTTCTCATTTCACTCAAGAAATTCTGCATTGCCATAACAGAAAATTTGTGAATTTCTGACTTTCCGCTCGCGTGACTTTCCATCCTGCTACACGCCGTTGTCCAAAATGTAAGCGGGGATCGGAACAGTTTGTCTAATTTGGCGCCATTTCTGCCACACTCCATTCCGAAACAGACACAAGGCAAACAAAACGCACCATCTAAATACTTTGAATAAACAAGCCAAGGGTATTTCACGAGCCATTCCTGTCGAAACTTTCGCTGCTTTCCAGAAGTTTCTTTCGAAGCCGGAAACTCGAACAGCAGATCTGGCTTCCAAACGCTTTCAATAAATCGAAACTTTTCAGCATCGGAAAACGAAGCAATGCCTTTATACACAGTACCGATATCAAACGGTGAACAATCTTCCTTTCGACAAACAGGCTGACGCTCGACCTGCCCTGAAAGTGACGCCATATTGACTAGTTCACGACTAGTGCACCGCAAACGCAGCATCCAATGAGAAGAGAACTTGACTGGTGCACAATCGTGCTCAGCCAATGAAAGAGACTTTTGACTAGTTCACAAGAAACAATTGAAATTTTGCACTAGTGCACATTTTGAGCAAAGGTCTACGGAGGGGGTAGGGGCAAAGGTCAGGTCAGGCGGTCACAATGGAACGCAAGGTGCTGGTCCGCTGGAGGCTGGCAGAAAATGCAGTGCAGTTGAAGTCTGGAATTAACAAATTCTGTTCTGTATTACAATGAAACACCTGCGACGAATTTACATCTTCTAGCATGATTTATTTTTCTTAGTATTTTTTTATTGTTAGATATTTTGACTAGTTTCTGGAAACTAGTTGCACTAGTCTGTATCCAGCCCTGCACATGTTATCGGAACCCTAACATCTGGTGCAGAGTATAGCTTACTGTGAGCCGCTAGAATCTTCTGCACCAAAAAATTCTTAGTGGGGTCAGGGAAATTAGCTAACTTGTGCACGTAACCTAATGCGGAGACATATGTCGAGATTGTCGATGATGCAAACTTCCTCGCTGACAGATAGGATATAAACAACGCTAAATTGTTTACCGAGACCGGAAGGAGCGAGTCATGCGACTCGCAAAATTCAGATGAAAAATCGACATATGTCATCCAAGCCCTTTGGTAAGTCTTACGCGAACCCCCGGTAATGGCTGAGTGCAGGAGGTCATTCAAGTGATGCACCAGTTGTGGGGTAGTAAGCCTGCTGGAACCGGTGTTGGTTGTTGGTCTGCGTAAGAAGCTAGTGATCTGAATTTCTCTACCTGTAAGCGAGATAAAGCATCGCTCTCGCGGTTAAGTCGACCAGCAATGTGTTTAGCACGAAATAAAATGTTGTATTTAAGAGTGCAGGGAACAAAGTGCCTAAGCAAAGCCATAACTGAACGATCTTTAGAAGTTTGCCTATTGATTATCTCAACAACTGCCTGATTATCTGAAAAGAAAACAATACATTTGTCACGCAAGTGGTCCCCAAATCTCAAGAGCCAGGACAATCGGAAAAAACTCTAAGATAGCGATATTGAATTGTTTCCAAGCGGAGGGCCACTCTCCAAAACACCAATGTTTGCCAAATATTGCGGCGTAACCCAAGGAACCAGCCGCATCCGTAAATAAATTGAGGTTTTGGGAAGTGGCCCACCGGGAACTAAGGAAAAAGGATTTGCCATTGTACACGCTCAAGAATTCCAGCCATAAGTTGAGATCGTGTTTACATTCCTTCGTTAATCAGATGTGATGGGTGGGTTTTCGGATAACTCTAGTCAAGTCGATCAAACAGCGCAGAAAAGCACGACCAGGAACCACAACACAGCAGGCAAATTGAGAAGCCCTATTAAAGATTGCAGCTCTTTCAGAGTAACTCTTTTTCGAGAACAAAAATCAGCCAATTGGGTACGGCATTTGGCAAGCTTGTGTTCTGGAAGACGAGCCTCCATCAAAGCCGTATCTAAGGTAATCCCCGCGAATTGCAAAGCATTGGTTGGGCCCATAGTTTTTTCGTCCGCTATCGGAACGCCTATACGACGGCAAACGCAAAGAAAATTATCGAGGTCTACCTGACATTTTGCCTCAGAAGGCCCAATAAATAAGAAGTCATCTAAAATATGTATGACCGACGACACTTGTAATTTATCTTTAGCAATCCATTCTAACGCAGTGCTGAATGATTCAAAAATATTACAGGACGACAAGCACCCCATGGGTAGGCATTTGTCAAAATAGAATTTCCCTTGCCATTTCATTCCAAGCAATGGAAAATCGCGGGGGGCTACGGGAATAATACGAAAAGCTGATTTAATATCTGTCTTAGCCAGAAAACAGCCCTTTTCTATTGCTTTAATGAGCCAAACAGCATCATCGATAGTGGCATATTTTACGGTGGCTAACTCTTTAGGTATACCATCATTAACAGATAACCCCTCCGGGTAAGACAAGTGATGAATTAACCGAAATTTCCCTGGCAATTTTTTGGGCTGGACTGCCCCACACTTGAAGCAGGAGTGTTTGAAATTGCAGCCCCTGCAGAACTGACCGGAATGAAATCTCCAACAAATCCCTCTGGGAAAGGACTGAAAGGGACGTTGGTTGGGCCGTCTAGCTCGAAAATCATAGTTGAAAATTTGGGGTGAGGTGATGAGGGAGCTATGCATAGCCTGGTGCCATAATTCCCAAGCCACGTTATCCCATGGGTATCGGTCAGGTGTAGACTGGCGAAGAAATCGGAACTGTGAACTTTATTTTGTATGTGAACTTTATTTCAACACGGTATATTCATCAGTTATTAATTCATATGTAATTACATAATTAAACTAACTATATCTAACTGACAATATCCAATCCTGCATCTAATAAAACCATAAAAACTGCTTTACATGAATGCCGTGTCTAAAATACAAAAATTACTTAAGAGGATAAAATGAGTTGAGTAGATGACTAAAGTCACTTAAAGATTCTGCCCGCCGCAGATCAGAAGGTAAACTGTTCCAAAGTACCGCACCACTGTAACTAAAGCTGTTTTTCAAAAAGTTGGTGCAGGGCAATGGAACAGCAAGTTTGTTTACTGAGTCCCTCAATAGATATTCAGTTACATCAGAACGGTTAACAAACAGCTCACTTAGATACTCAGGTGTAAGACCATTTAAGGATTTAAATACCACAATAGCTTTCTGTATTTCACGCTGGGAACTTAATTTTCTCCACCCAAGTTTACTAAATAAATCTTCAACATCAGTGTCATAACTGGAAAAAGTTAAAATTCGGGCAGCACGATTTTGTAGCTTCTGCAATTTATTTGAAAGCGTTAAGTTGCAGTTTCCCCACACAACACTGCAATAGTCAAAGTGTGGCCTCGCTAAGACATTGAAAATAATCTTCAGAGTTTCAAAAGGGACAAAAGAGCGGATTTCTTTAAGAGCGCCAATACCAGAGGCAACTTTCTTAATTAACTTCTCAATGTGAGAGCCCCAAGAGAGATTTTCATCTATATAGACACCTAAGGATACTTGATTAACAGGAACACCGCCAATGGTAAGATGCGGA
>NC_090883.1:14737805-14752805 GCF_036669925.1 Montipora capricornis
TTGGCGCTGGCAGAAAAAGGGGCAAGGGATAGCAGAGGTCACAAATTTGTAGCTCGCTCCGCGTGTGGTGTAGCCCATTATCATTATGGCTATGAACCTCTGCAGCTTGTACCATAAGATAAGATAAGGCCCCGCCCCTGCATAAAACCCATTATCGCGTCAAGACAATAATGGGCCATTTTTCTCTAGGGAAATTGTGGATGTAAAGCCAGTATTTTGTTAAACCATAAGGCTACTTGAAGACATATAGAGTGGTTTTCAATTGAGTGTCAAAAGTAATTAGACAATTACTTTGGTTGTGGTTGTGGTTTTACTACGGTTTGAGATTGGCTGAGAAGTCTAACTAGTAAGTAACTGGTTCGGTTTTGTTATGCGACACTAAATTGAAAACCACTCTTACAATAATTGTTGCTATCCCTATTCAAATGAACAATTCAAATCAATTCTACTCATATAAATGTGCAACCTTTTTTGTTCAGCTATTACAAGAAATATTACCCTTTTCACTAAAGTCCTGATGTCTGGATTAAAAATGGCATCATCTATTAGTGATATGGCTGTGACATCAGGAGTACATAGATAGTTGTATACCCAGTGAGCTAAAAAGGCAGGTGGTGGACCCTCCTGGAGAATTGACATACCGTAAATGATCTAATAAATGCCAGGGTTCGTACGCGTCTTGAAAACCCTTGAATTTTGAGAGTACATTTTCAAGGCCATCAAAGTCTGAAAATCTCTGCTCTTCATTCCTGGTCCTTGAAAGTCCTTGAATTTTTTCTGACCCGCATTTTAATCTTTGAAAACTTCAGTTAAAGTGATCAGCCACTCAAGTCACGTCATATAAACGTGACGAGCTGTGGGGTTGAGAATGATTACCAGTGCCTTTGCATTTTTTTCAGGCATGTACGGTATGGAAAATGAGCAAGAATTGTATTGTCAGACTATTTCCATGCGTAAATTCTTTGACATAAATAAAAAAGAGGTCCTTGAAATTTCAAAAGTTGGTCCTTGAATTTTTGGTCTAAAAATGTGTACGAACCCTGAAACGCCCACTCTCAAATAAACCCCCCGTATCTAATAGACGCTCCCCTTGAGGTGTATAGTTTGTATTAGACGCCCCTCTCTAATAAACGCCACTTGTCTAATAGATGCCCCCCCCCCTTCCCCCACCCCACCCCCCAAGAATCGCATCAAAAATAAAGAAAACTCTCAGAAAATCACGCAATTTATTTAGCTTTCTTCATGTTTGACCAACCATGGCTTGCGAACAGCATCTTGTTTGATGTCTAGTTCAAAGTACGGATAGCGCTCTTTTATCTTGACTCAATATGTCAGCAACTTTCTTTCGGTTTGTCCTAGCTCGGTAACATCCAGGAACGACACTTCACATTTTCGTTTTCCACAAACTTTGACAGTGAAGAGTTTATTTCTGAAGCAGCCAGAAAACCAGCAAGCACCCTTGACAGCTCAATAGGGACATGCCCTGTTAAATCCAAATTTCCTTCGTCAGGTGATTCTTTGTCCACACCAACAGCATGAAGATCATACTCTTTTGCCTCCTCGCGGTTGTCTTTCTTGCAGATTAAAACCTCATCTAGAATTGGGGTCCACGTCACCTTGTATACATGATGTCCACGTATCGCTGCCTTAAACTTCATTTCATAGGACATGGAGAAACTAAAATTGCAGTCTGTCCTGGCCATGCTGCAAATCTTCCAAGTGTTATTGACCCTGATTGACCTTGATCTCTGTTTTTCGTTGGACTTTGATCACAAGCAAAGCATGTCTTGATTGACAAGTGACCGCCGTGTGGTACCACACACTGTACACGACCTTTACACGTGATTGAACAGCCGACCTTGTATATACCGGCAGGCTAGTACTGTCTACGGTAACTCTTTAAGCTCATATTTTTTAGTCGTTGTTTGGCATCATATCTACTTCTCATGATGCAGCTACCTCGCACAAAGGAGAGAAGAAGCAAAGCTTTACCATGTCATTTAAATACGAGGCGATAGAATACGCAGAAAGGGAATCTACAGTACTGTGCAAAAAAAATGCAAACAAATTTCGTTGAATTTCGGTTATTGTTCTCTCGAAAGTTCGCCGAAATTTCGGTGGGAAAGGTGTGATTTTTCAGGCGAAATTTCGAAGAACTTTCGCTGAGCCACACGAAAATTCGAATGCAGGACACAAATTCAGCAACGAAATTTCAGTTGGAGTTCGTATGTAATGAAACGAAAATTCGCAAATCCCACAACGAAATTTCAGTTGGAGTTCGTACGTACTGAAACAAAAATTCGCAAATCCAACAACGAAATTTCGGTTTTCTGCTCGCGCCAGTGATGCAATTTTTTCTAATTTTTTGGTCGCGTCGCTAGCGTGCGATGAAAATCGCAATTGTATCCACTCTTGAACTGGCGACGCGACAGCAGTAAAAAGCCATTGAAAAAAAATCGTGAGAAATCGATTTAGTTCAATTTGTCGCAATTTTTCCAGTTGTCGCGTCGGCAATGCAAGGGTGGCTATACTTGCGATTTTCATTGCGTGCTGGTGACGTGACAAAATTTCAAAAAATCGCATGACCGTCGCGAGCAAAATTGCACGTTTAGCCGCGGCCTAAAACGAAATTTCGTAAAGTGTTGGTTAGCATTTCGCATTTTAATGAATGAATGGAATCAACAACTGTACTCTTCTCTCAACCTAGAGTGTAATTTGCAATGGTATTTTGGCAACTGTGAATGAGAGTAAGGAAGTTTCCAGTTTTTAATAGGTGCATTCCCAAGCATTATCTTCTCTACCATCAATAAGAATTTTAAAATCCAGAGACTTTTGCTGAAAGCTCTCGTAAGCGACTACCCTCTATTGTTTTTAATTTTGGTCTCTTGCGAAAATCGGCTCATGTAAGCGACCGGCTCTTGTTGCAACCACTCTCACAAATTCCCTGCTTGGTCACTTATGAGGGTTTCGACTGGCCTTTTTCGTACGCTAACTTAAAAGGCAAATGCCTGCTGTGAACTTTCAATATTTCGCTATGCCACGACGAAATTTCGCTATGTCCCAACGAAATTTCGCTATGTCACGACGAAATTTCACTGTCACGACGAAATTTCGCTTGAATATTCGCGCGGCCGTTGCGAATTTTCGTTTTGATTCAAACAATAGGCTTTTCGAAAATTCGACAAAGTTCGCCCGAAATTTCGTTATATTTCGTCGAAAAGTAGCGAAAAGCGCGAAATTCGTTTGCATTCTTTTTGCACAGTACTGTAACCAAGCAGCGGCCAAAAAATAAGGTTGAAGTTAAGTGTAACCGCGAGTGGCGCGAAAACAAACAGTCAATCAAGGAATTGAAAGAAAAACACAAAGGGCAAGGAAGGGAAAGGCTTGAAGGATGTAGACAAAAGGTTATCGATGATAACCTTGATGAGATAATCCTTGAATGGATTCACGGTCGAAGAGCAAATGGCCTCAGCGTTTCTCGCAAAGTTATAAAGGCAAAACACTTGTATGAAGAAAGATGTCCAGAACATGAACAAGACTTGTTCAAGGCGACTGAAGGCTGGCTTCAGACGTTTATGCTGCAAAATGGGCTTTTACTGAGAAGGAAGGCAACTACTGCCCAGCAAGATCCACATCGAGTTATCGATAAACTGATATCCTATATCCTTCATGTTCGCCGCCTTTCGCAACAACACAACTATTAGCCTCCTTGTATTATAGCTATGGATGAAACGCCTGTATGGGATGATATGGTCTCTGACACTACTGTCGATAAAGTAGGAGCTACATTTGAAGACGACAGGACATGTAAAAGTCATGGTCACAGTTATCTGCTCGAGCTGACGGAACAAAATTAAAACCATTCATTGTGTTTCGTGGTGCGAAGCGAGAGTCGAAGAAGCTAAACGAAAATTATAAGCATAAATGCATTATAGCCACATCAGCCAATGCGTGGATGAATGAAGAATTAACCCTGAACTGGGTGAGAAGCGTTCTTGGAGCGTTTTCCTTTAAAAGACGCCTACTGGCATGGGATTCGTACGAATGTCACATGATGCAAAGCGTAAAGGAAGCACTTTCCAGAATCAATGTTGACCATGTCATCATCCCTGGTGGCTGTACAAAGTACGTACAGGCGCCAGATATAAGCTGGAACAAACCGTTCAAGGCATTAGCTGCTGAGCAGTACGATCAATGGATGGCTAGTGGTGTTCAAGAATACACAGAAGCTGGAAATATGCGGCCACCATCAAGAAAGACCATCGTGGAATATGTATTGACCGCCTGGTCTCGGCTATCTGCACATGTCATTTCAAAGTCATTCAAGTCATGTGCGTTAAATCTGGCAGTTGATGGAACAGAAGATTCAGTGATTCATTGCCTCAAGAAAGAACAACCTTGCGAAGTGGGATCAGACCAGCTCCAAGGGCAACTCTCCGAATTGGATGAGCCCAACCTCCCAAACTCTTTCATTGTCATCACGGATTCGAATGTAGAAGAGGCCAACGATGCCAACTTGTCAGTTGCAATTGACCCAGATGACAATGATGACATTGATGTCGAACTATAAACGATATCAAATTAGTATAATCTCTAGGCTGAGTTACATTCAGTAGCGCATATTAAAGTTGTCTCATGCTCACAAACTTGTTAACGTTTCAGTTAAATTGAAATAAATGCCCCTCTCTAATAAACGCCTCATATCTATTAAACACCCCCCCTAGAACCCCTAAAATTTAATAGATGCCCCGGGTGTTTATTAGATCATTTATGGTAACCATGACTTGCCAACAACTTTGAAGGAGCCATTCTCTACAGCCTCAACATGGGGTCCCGGTGACAGACCACTAATTTCAGTGCCCTCGAATAGGTTTGTCTGAATTGCAGTCATAAATGCTGCAGAAAACAATGTTAAAAAAGATTTGAGGGAAATGGATATCAATTAATAATGGGAATTATATGCTCATAAAGTGAACATATTGACAATACACACACATATGCGTTCCTAATATTTTACGTGGAAAGTAATATAATTCTTTCTGTCCTATTTGTATCTTTACGGTAACTGAGTTGCAGCCACTCATAGGGAGTTTTCTCAGATGTCACACTGACCAGAAAACCACCTTTGCTGACCTGTCATTGTCAGTGCCAATAATAACAAATTTGCATCTATGATTACAATAATGCTGTTCATGGTAAAGTACTTTCAGCCAGTCACTTCCTATTCAAGCAGGAGTAGAAATTATCATTAAAAGATCATTAGTTAGGAAGGACTTAAAGATAGCCTATTTCATACAAGTGTCCTGGAGGCAACTTGACCGAGTGGTTTTGGACGCTGGATTGAAAATCTGGAGGTTCCTGGTTCAAATCCTCCACCTTAACTCCTTGACCGTGTTGTGTAAATAGCCAACTGGTCAGCCTCCCACCAGTTGGGATTCTTAACAGTTTATGTTCTATGTGGAATGTTTGTTTACTTATTTACAGTGTGCCAAGTTAGCACAACAGTGCTAAATACATTCGTCACTTAAATAAAGTTATAATAATAATAATAATAATAATAATAATTATTATTATTATTATTATTGTATCTTTACGGTCATGAAGGTTACCAAGGAAGATGTTCTCGACGCTAGTGGATCACTACAGGTGTGCGCAGGCCTTAGGAGTGGGAGCGAGGCTGCTGTCCATGCAATGCATTCTATATTCGAAGAGGAAGAAACTGATGCCGTACTCCTGATTGATGCCTCAAATGCTTTCAACGCATTAAACAGAGCTGCTGCGCTTCACAATATAAGGGTTCTGTGTCCACCCATAGCAACTTACGCAATTAATACGTACCGGCAACCGGCGAGATTGTTTATAACAGGAGGAAGCGAGCTCAAATCCGCGGAAGGCACAACACAAGGGGATCCCCTGTCGATGGCGATTTACGCCATCAGTCTTCAACCCTTGATTACACGTTTGGGTATCTCGAGTGACGCGAAACAATGCTGGTATGCTGATGACGCAAGTGGTTCCGGATCTTTGGAAGCGATAAAGCAATGGTGGGACGAACTAACTGAAGCCGGGCCTAGCCTGGGATACTATCCAAACGCTAAGAAATGTTGGCTTATTACCAAACCTGAAAAGATGGAGCGTGCTCGAGTAATTTTCGAAGGAACTGCGATTAACATCTCTACGCAGGGTCAAAGGCATCTGGGGGCAGCCCTGGGCTCCAGAGAATATCTGGAAGAATATGTCGGTAGCAAGGTGGAGGATTGGGTAAGCCAGGTGGTTAAGCTGGCAGAATTTGCCATGTCACAACCACAAGCGTGCTACGCAGCCTTTACATTTGGCTTGCGGCACCGATGGACATATTTTCTCAGAACACTCCCAGGTGTAGAAGATCTACTAGAACCTTTAGAACGCGTCATTGCAGATGTCTTAATACCGTCAATAACGGACCATCATTGCACAACGCCGAGCGAAAGAGACCTCTTGGCATTGCCAGTTAGACTGGGTGGGCTTGGAATTATAAATCCAAGCCAGGATGCAGATCTAGAGTACCAAGCGTCAATGAAGACCACAGCGCCACTAGTCGAGAAAATTGTTTCACAAGCCCATGAAAAACCAGACGATGCCATTGTTAACTCACTACAGCAGAGTGTGCGAAGAGAGAAAAACGAAGTGCCTCGAAGAAAACTGAATGACATCAAGAACTCTCTTACTCTGAAGACACAGCGCGCGGTTGAACTTGCTTCTGAAAAAGGTGCATCTAACTGGCTGACAGTCATACCGATCGATGAAATGGGCTTCACTCTGAACAAGGGCGAGTTTCGAGACGCTCTAAAGCTCAGATATGACTGGGAAATCGCGGATAAGCCATCTATTTGCGTGTGTGGCGATGTCTTTAATGTTGATCATGCCATGGTCTGCAGGCGTGGAGGCTTCATAATACAGCGCCATAATGAACTGAGAGATCTTGAGGCAGACATGCTCAGCATGGTCTGCAATGATGTCGAGATTGAGCCCGTCCTCCAGGAGCTCACGGGAGAGTCGCTGCCAAGCGGAGCTAACAGAGCTCAAAAAATGCTATTCTGATATAAAATTTGCTTATTTTACTCAGATCAGTATGACTTACAAGGTAATCAAGCTGATAAAAATAAATTAAATCTCCAAAAGAAGTAGGGGAATTTCTTAATTCATAGACTTTGAGAAAACCTATCTGTGATAAGTATTTGACAAGTAATTTGCAATGGATGTCTTTCCTCTGCTTCCCAGAGTAAGAGGAAAAGAAAACTAGCACATGGCACAAGAGCATTAATGATCGAAAGTTTCAACTGATTAGCAAAGTTGGATTCAATACTTTCTGGGTTTTTTTTCTTCTATAAGAATCACGGCTGCAACTCCTATTTTTCCTAAAACCACACATTGGATACCAAAAAGTAGGAAGAGTTCTCTTAAAAGTTAAAATCATATTGAGCAGAGGTACATAAACAACTATTGCATTACTTCAGGAGGAAATTGCAATTTAGCATTTCACAAACAAACAGATTTGAATGAAATAAATGTATCCATATTGTATATAAATGGGGTAATGCGTAGTTCCATAAATTATCCATACCTCCCCTACACAGAGAATTTTTCCTAAGGAACCCCGTCCCCTGCTCCTCTGGAAATTCCAATTAAGCTTCATACTGCACGTCATTTCCTTAACGTTTTTGACCTTGGAGACCCCTGCCACCACCCATGTATTTCAAATCCCTTTCTATAGGGGAGGGGTATGGTAACAGTGAAAATAATTGTCCAAGCTTTTAATATGTTTGTTTTCACAGGTGAGGTGGCATCTCAACTCCCCTCCCTTTCTCCCGCTTTGGATTACATACCTACGAATACCATCAATTTGTTCACTGCTTGAGTCAGCACCTAAAAGTTTTTCAGCAACTTCATTCCTTGAGCTGTTATTTTCAAGGGCTTGGGCAATTTCCTCCTCAGAGTTACTTGGGAAGGTTTCTTTCAAAGCTTCGAGATCACTTGCTTCTGTACATAGTCAAATGTAATCAGCGTAATCACATCAAATCGAGGCTGCATGTTTGATAACTTCCGTACGGATTGACGAGTCTTTTCAAAGGGGTGGAGTGGGGGCAGGAAAGGAAATTTGAACCCTGGCTGGTATCTTAAATGTATCCAAGTTCCTTTAGCTAACTTACATCAAAGATTAACAAAATGGAACAACAATTAAAATGAGATTGAAAAATGAGAGTTGCCTACCAGTTCTTTCATCTGAGGTACCAGGTTCACTAGCCTCCCTAGGACACCTTTCCATTTCCCTAATTTCCTTTTCGTCATTACCATCATCTGAGCTCCCAGTTACGTCTCTTTTCGACTCTCTTTTCGAACAAGCACCAGACAAAAAATCGCACAAATGCGATTCTTTGGCAGGCTTACCGGGGCTTCGCTGTCGCTTTTATCCAACATGTCTGTGAAGTCGTCGACAGGGATTAAGTAGAATGTCAAACGCTTAAACTCTTTGCCAATTGCTTGCTTATATGTGAAAAGTTGAAACTTATTGTTTGTCCCGGGAACATTAACCACTTCTAGCAAAGAGTACTGAAGCCTGTCGTCGAATGAGTGATCGAAGCTTGCATGTTTGGCTTTTGCTTTCTGCAGTATCTCCTCTTTGTTGGCTAGGGAGTTGACGGTGATAATCTGAGTCTTGCCACAACGAAGTTTAATTACTCCGTCTTTTTGCGCTGCTAAACCAACTTTGATTTCAACATTTGTCGATTTTTGTGCCGATTGCTTGCCCTTGGAATGGCCTGGATGGTTCCCTCTCATTTTTTTCCTGGGGGGCTTAAAACCACTCTGACTATCCTCTTCTCGCTTTGCATAAAATTCGTCAAACCATAGAGTACATTCAGAGGGCTGCAGGTGCACCACACTTGAAGATGGACTTATGGCTTGACTGATCTCGCGCTCTGTTCGAGAGGAACCAAGCATTTGGGACACCTCTTCATGGACTGCTGCACGAATTTCGTTGCAAACATAATTAGACGCCATTTTGAATGTAATCCCAAGGAAAAAGCGCGCAAGCTTGGGCTTACTACTCGGTCCCAGGCCTTCACTCTCAATTGCGCACGCATAGATTGTCCCGTTCATTTGCGGCCTGCCTTAGCTTTTGTTTGCAGTGAAATTTTTTCTACGTGTTTAGGTATGGTTTGCTTTCATTTCCAGTGTGCGGTTAAAGTTTTTTACTTTGATGAGAAGTGGCGTTTATATTTGCGGCGTGCCGAAGCATTTTGTCTGCAGTGAATTGTTTTCACTTGATTTGGGGTGTGCGTTTTGCTTTCAGTTGCATCAACTGTAACATTTCTTTTATTGGGGGTGTAGCATTACGCATTATTGTGTAGGAGTGCTTTCGATTTTTCATTGGCAGTGTGGGTTTAATTTTATTCGTAGTGTATTTGATTTAGTTTGCAGTAGTATATTTTTGTAATTTGTGTTTTTTTTGGTTTGTAGCGCTGTCCCTAATGAGCCACCGTATTTATTGTTATTTTACTGTCTCAAAACTTAAAGTAACAGTCAAAAAGGGCCTACATTGTAAGTCATGCTTTTAGCCAACCTTGCTGAGTGACATTGATTATCTAAACTTGTGTAATGTGTTTGCCTCAAGTGCTAACAACTACTGAAAAGGAAAGTATGGCTGGGAAAAGGCCTCATGTTTCACAAACGTAGTGTGACTACTGTGACAAAGGGTTCACAACCCAATACTCTACAAAGTTAACAATAAATTTCAGTTGTAAAACCAGAAACATTGCAATTAATTGCTTACATGGATCACAGCTTGTTCGAACCCAAAATTCCTGAAAATTCTGTCGCATCATACTAAGACTTCATTTGCTTATTGATCGATACAAAACTTTGACAGGCTGGTGGTCTGGATCAGAGAAGTGACACCAATTATTGAACTAACATTAATTGTCACTATCAGAGTCAGAAGAAAAATCAAAGTAAGCAATAAAATTATTGACCTGTTCAGGGTAGCATGGGATGTTTTGGTGTCAATACCTGCTCAATTCCATTGAAAATTTCTTGAAAAACCTCAAGAATCTTGACTGCGTGCAATGTGGAAAAGACAGGAAATGAAGTCATCATGTCCTCAACTGTAAAAGGTTTTGAACAATTTTTAACGTCTTTGCAAAGTTCACATGAAAATCCATGAGATGCATCTTCATCAAATAGCACTCCACCACTACCAACTAGGGTTTCCCTTAATTGCAATAATGCCTCATTAAAGGTTATTTACATCTTGTAGCGACACACAGGTCAAAGCCAGAGATTGCCCTTTCTTAATCTGGTCTTCCATCAGGCTTTTCCACGGGCAAATAACTAAAATCACACTGTTCGGATGAAATCCTTCTGAAATCTTCTTCGGTTCAATCACCGTGGAGAACAGCTGAAAAATAAAGCTGTTACCGAAAACATCCCTTCCTTCCAGTAAACAATTCACAGCTATTTTCTGCTCTTCTTTTAGTTCGAAATTGAGTCAGAATTGACCGAAAGCTTGAGAAACGCTCCTTGAACAAAGTCTGCACACGCCATCTTGTTTTGTGAAATGCACCATTGCACTGGTTTTTGTAACCTGTCATTTTTAACCAATGAGATCGCTGCGTTCGTCAGCGAACGCGGGGAATTCAAAACTCAATAGCTCACGTGCAGGCTCACTTTTCCTCGCCCCATTCTTCTCTCCCCGTCGCCCTTTTGCGTATTCCTGTGCCTACAAGTGCTTACAAGTGAGCCTGTTCGGAGGCTATCTGGCTCCTTCAGAGATTTCTGATCACCTTCCCCAGCCAAACACTCTGGTCTATCACAAACGACCACTGAACATTTCAGTGTGGCTAAAAATGTGATGTTGAGTCGTGATTGGTAGTAGTTGAAATGTAAAATTTTATGAAAAATCAAAAGAAATGCATCTTCCAGTCAACTTTCAGCACTGCCTTAATGCTGATGTATAGTAACAATTAGCGCAATTTCCGACCGATTACCCGCCGGTAATGTGTTAATTTTTACGCAAACAGTTGTTGTTGCTAGTTATAGAAAGGTGCGGCTAATGTGTTATATAATTTTGAAATCTTCCGGTATAGTTTTAAATATAAAAATCATTAAAGAAACTGTTCCTGAAAAACTGTGTATTGCCTCATTTTTTTAGCTTTGATTGCCTAATAGACTCTCATGCTCTCGATGAAAACTGATGCAAGATGAAAACATATCAGCAAACATCATTGGCAAACAAAATCTTTTATCACGTGTGTGCTACTACTTTGTTACCTTCCTCATTTCACAGCTTGTTTCTTTGAAAATAAAAGCATTATTCACCAACTGGAATAATAAACTCAGAAAGCAAAAGAATAATACTGTGAAATAGCAGGCTTCACACACAAAAAAATTATGCTGACATGTTTATTTCATGGTGCTGCTGCCGCCCACATAATTAATATGACGTGACATAAAAGGTGATTGTCGGCAGGCGTGTAAACAAACATTCACAGGCAAAATTAAAAAATACTCCTTGCAAGCACTGCAGGTAGAGAGTATTTTCCCACCTCAAGCAATTTGTTTGAGTCAGTAGATGCTGAGAGATCGATTTTTTTAGAACGGATTTTTACAAGCGGTATCATTCAATGGAAGATCAAAAACATTAGACGTGAAAACTTACCAATTACATGCTAAAGGATATTGTGTTAACAAAAGCAATGCATGGAGTTTTAATTTGCTTCAAAACGTTATGAATAGGTAATTGCCTGAATGAGAAATACACGCCTTGATCATTTACGATAAATCTACACTTTTACGGGCTATCGTCACTCCAACTTTGTGAGTTTGAGAATTCCTTTTGTTTTTGGGTGTGGGTTATCTGCTAGTGTGGGTAATCTGTTGAAATTTTTTCTTGTTATCGCAGAAAAAATAACCCATGTGGGTCATCTGTCGTGCGAGTAAACGGCCGGAAATTACGATAATAAAGGCTGTTTGTCTATACATGTATGTACACTACTACCTTTTCAAGTTTTGTATTGTCGTATTGAAAAGGGGAAGATTTCTTTACAGGACATTCTCAAAGACCAAAGCCAACACAAAGCAGTCTCATGGGAGACTGGTTGCCTTTACTAAAAAACACAGCAATCACATATCTCTTGCTCGAGTTTATCTTAAAAGTCAATTGCTTGCACTTTGTGAAGCATATGGAAATCCCCTGTCTGTAAGACCAATGAAGCAAGTCTTAGCTCAAACCCTTTTTGAAGCTATTGCAAACAATCCGAATGTGCCCTTCAGAGCGACTTTAGACAACAGGATCTCTCAGAGTGATAGACAGGTCTGAGAGTGATGGAAACATCAGAATACGTCTTTCGAGAGGTAACCTATTTCTGATAATGTTGACACTCATTCTCTTTTCCTCATCAGATAGAGGTATTAATAGTGTAATACATGGAATAATTACTATGCCCTCATAATTTTACGAAACAAGACAGGCAGTCACTGAGAAGGAATGATTGTCTCACTGAGAACCTGCTATTGAAAGCCTTGTCTCGTTTTCATTAGTGTGGCATGATGCATTGCTCTTAGGGCTACAGTGTGTAATAGTAGTCTGTCCAAGTCAAATGGAGTTTTGAGTCTATTGCTGTTGAAGAAAGGTTTGGTTGTCATTGTGGCCATTACATGAACAGATTTGGCAGACGTGATTTTCCACACAGTCTTGGTTCACTATTGCAGGTTTGACGACTGCATTTTTCACTTTAAGTAAGTTATAGTGGACCATAGACTGAAAGCCAAAGCACATGGATTCT
The DNA here is from genome assembly GCF_036669925.1 of Montipora capricornis. NCBI lineage: Eukaryota > Metazoa > Cnidaria > Anthozoa > Scleractinia > Acroporidae > Montipora > Montipora capricornis. The sequence continues at coordinate 14,750,627 of NC_090883.1, forward strand.
AAATCAAAATGAAGTTTGCTTGAAATAAATAGGTTTTTCTTGTTTTCTGTTGCTTTCGCCCATTGGGAGATCCATTGGTGGAATTTGTTATGCCTGTGTAGACAGTTGTCTTCAGTGAAACAGACGTTGAGCCTGTCATTGAACAAGCGAACCATCTCACTGGTGTGTTGTAGTAGGTCAACCACTGCATCCAGTGATGCATCTTGTATGATTGACCAATTACTGAAACCTATTTACACGCATGAAGAATTATGGATTATGATACAACATTACAAGGATGTTGAACATATAGATTGTAATGATTTAGTCTTTCAAATAAACATTGAGAAAACAGAAAGTAAAACAATTCATCATAGAATCCAGCTGGCTAAAGTAATTTAAAAATGTAAGTGTTCACTTGCATTAAGAACAACATCTTGGCGTCCAATACGTCTTCTGCTAATTTGTTCCTCATCACTGAAGCAGAATCCAGATCAAAATGCTGTGGTGTAAGTTTTTCATGCAATGGTAGGGAGAAGCTTTGCTGAAGAAACTGGGACGAGTGGCTGTACATGGCGGACGTGTTTTTCTGAGCTCCGTGGCTCTGAGAGATAAAACATGAGATAATGGCAGGAGAATGATGGAGACTGGCCGGATTGTACGTAAAAGAAGTGATCTTAGTAGTGCCAGCAGCGAAGAATCTATAAAATCTCCAAACGGAAAGCGATTTAATGAAGGAAAAATAGCGACTATGGGAGACGTTGCACGTGGCGTTCAATCTGGCCAAGACTTAACACTGGCAACGATTTGGGAGGTGGTGAAAAGAATTGAAACTAATACTAATTTAATGCCTGAAGAACAGAAAATTTTAAAAAGAAATTACGAAGAACTACGAGTCAGTCTAAAGTTCACACAAGCAAGGGTTGACTCTGTGGTGAAAGAGAATGAGGAGCTAAAGAACAAGATAAAAACTGTGTCAAACAACTGCGCTAGTCTACAGCAGAAAGCCGTAGATTTGGAGAATAAGTTAGAGGCTAGCAAGGTACAGAAGCTTTCCTTAGAAATGAAAGTAAATGAGCTCTCATTAAAGCACGACGATCTTGAACAATATACTAGGAAATTTAACTTAGAGATATATGGCATTCCCGAAAAAAGCAAAGAAGATACAGAACAGATCATCCTTGACCTTGCGAAGTGATTGAAGGTGGACCTGGCACCAGAAGACGTCGATATTTCCCACCACGTGAAAAAAGGTAACATCCAACCTAGGCCAATAATTGTTAGATTTTCCAATTATTATAGTAAAGAATGTATCACAATCACAATCGTATGTATCACAATCGTCCTAAGCTGTGCAGAGCAAACGTTCGGGAGTCTTTGCGAGGCGCAGAAAGAGTGTACATGTACATAAACGAAAATCTGACGGCTCAAAGGGCAAGTTTATTCAAGAAAGTGCAAGATAAGAAGCGTCTTCACGAAGATTGGCGAGTTTGGACTCTGGACAGAAAGATTTATGTCAAAACAGATCCCGCTAGCACCGAAATAAAAATTCAACATCTTAAAGATCTTGATAAGCTTTAGACCTGAAGAATGTATAATATTTATATTATTCATTTCGTTACGTCTTCCCTGCCTGCAAGATATTGGTTCAACTATATTGTTTTTATTTTTCCTTTTGTTATCTCAACTATCTAGTCATGTTTTTTTTTCTCTCTCTCGATTACGATCTTGGGTTAGAAATTTGCATTTGATTGTTGGTTGAACTGTTTAATCCGAGGAGAAAGAACTATTTTATACCGTGTGATTGTTGTCGATATAGTGTTACTAGTTTACTATTGTGTTACATTATTTATTTTTTGAAGCATAGCTTGTTTGTAATTAGCCTTACTTGTTTTTTACTCTTTTAGCCGTTAATTATTAATTATTAGCTTATTATTGTTGCTGTGCTGTTGTTCTTTTTTTTCGTGTAGGTTGGTATGTCTAGTCTTTTGAAAATAATTAGTCTTAATGTTAGGGGTTTGCCTAATCAAATCAAACGGAGAGGAATCTTCTCATTTTTAAAGAACCAAAAGGCGACACAATATTGTCTTCAGGAAACTTTTTCTCAGGAAAAGGATGGGAATATCTGGTCTGAGGAATGGGGAGGACAAGCTTTATTTCCTCATGGGTCGGAACACTCTAGGGGTGTATGTATCCTTCT
>NC_090883.1:14767805-14775305 GCF_036669925.1 Montipora capricornis
TTAAGAATAAAAAATGAATACTGTTTTTCATTCAATGCATTTTATACACCGTAGTTACTCTGTTATGAGATGGACCCCAAACTTAGCAATTTAATCAAGTTGATTTCTCAAACTGAAAATTACATGAAAATACTTGGTTATAAGACACACCAAAAAATTGAGAGTTATCAAAAGGATGTGATGAATCTGAGAACAATTATCCTTACACAATTGACATGCGAACTCTTTTTGTTAAAGAAAAAACTCCCACCAAAAGTCATATTCAAAGGTGTTCGACAACTGAATATCACTACAGTAACTAGCCATCTGAAAACCTGGGTTAGGACCTGGGACTAGTCAGGCTGCTACATGATATGGAATTTTGAAACCAAATTGGAATTTCACTCACTTGCTTCATTCCTAGTATATTTCACTTATTTTTTCCATGCAAACAACACTATTACTAATTATTACTGTAACTGGCATTAAGACAATGAAATTGAGGGTGTTTAAGGCATTGATTTCATATAGAACTTAATTAGGTGTACTTTGCCTATCTTTTATCCCTGTTGATGTATTAGACTTGATTGTGTCAATCAAGCTATGGATATACAACCGAACAGAGGCATTTTAAGTAGGAACAACTTTTTATTTTCTTTTAATTTTGTTGGTTACCTGATGTGCTGGTGTCATCTACAAATCTTTGTATTACTGGAAGAGCACTGCTTCCCGTCTCTGGTGCCCTGTACTCAACAGACGAGTTTGACTGGGGGATGTTGGACTGGATTGGTGTAGAGGATTGAGTCGGCGGAAAAGAGGGCTGAAACTGAAGAGGTTGTTGCAGTACTGCTGGAGCATTTGGCATCATGTTCAAGAGCCTGTCTAGCTTAGCCTCTTGTATGGCGTAGGCACATTCAAGCCGCTCTAGGATTGTTCTCACCAGGCGAAGCTCTCTTGCTACCATCTCTTGGCTTTGAATGCTGTCATTGTTTTGATGGATCGGCTGTAAAGCAATGAGGTTCATTAGCTTAATTGAAAAACAAATAAAAATTGACACATGTGTTTTGAGGAAATTAACAGGTCAAAAAAGATCAATTTTTAGGTCCAAATTATCAGCAAAAGTAGCGTTTACTACATTAGCTTTGATTGCATCAGGCAACACATTTCAAACAGTCAAGTAAAGAAATTACGTAAGTAGCCATATCGTATCGTAAGTAGTGTAAGCACTTAAGCCATATTTTTAAATTGTAAAATTGACTAAAACACATCTGAAAGGATACAATACATTCGATTAAAATTAAAACAAAAATCTGTGAAAAACCTGTATATGAAAACTATCCAACTGTAAAGTCACAGTTTAAGCATAGTGTGCCTCCTTAGAACAACTAATAATAACCTACATCTTTTGTTCCGCCAATAGTTTTGATCGCTTTGGAGAGTAACTCCCCAACTCTAAACTGATCTTCTTCTTCATCATCGGAGAAGTCTCTTGTTGGCACCACTGGCAGTGGTTCTGCTCGTGGATGGTGCACAGGAAGATGCACAGGAGGACTCAAAGAAAGACGAACAGGAGGACGCACAGCAATAAGAGAAGAGAAAGCATCATCATCATCACCATCCGAGCTCTCGTCAGAAGAGCTCACCTGTTGTACAGTGCCGGCTGATGCTGTATCTAAAATCTGCAGAATTTAAGTGACAATCAGTTATGTGGTATAAAACAATTACCATTCATTGCAGATAAAGCTTATTAAATCAGTGAATGCTACATTGTGTTGTCCTTCACATCAAATGCAGTCTGCATAAACAATACTATTGATCTTTGGGTGATTACTCCTTGTGATATCTTACATTTCCTATATCAAAAATTTCTTTAAACTTATCCTTTTTGGCAAGAATATTTATAGCCTGAAACTCTGATCATACATACAAAAAAGTAAAAACAAATGCTGGAAAAGCAAAAAAAAAAAACTATTTCCACTCTCCTGGTCAAATTGGACATAGAGAGAAATCGTTTTCCTTAAATCTACCAGCAAACACACCGTCCCATAAAACGATCGAAGCTGGAATTTAATACGATTTTTTTAACGCAAGCAGATTAATATCTCAGATTAACTTAAGCATGCTTATAAAAAATCTATTGTCTCAACGAAACGGAGCTTTCTTTCAAAGTTTCTGAGCTTAACGTTCCCAAAAACGATTCAATACACATATTTCCATAATTAATGCATGCATCGTACTCTATCAACCTCAGTCCACGATTACTGATTCTACAATGGAAAAAATTACTTGGACAGACTCACAATCCCTCGGAAATTGGGCCCTTAAAGGCTTGACCGTGAGAACCGAGATGCATAACTGATTTGGAAGACAAAGCGAGAGGACAACTTCGGATTTCAGTGCAGCGGCCCAGAAATCTACAGAAAATACCCTCGTACATACAACCTGCCAAACACCGCTCAATTTCACAGTGCGACTTCGTGAGAGATAAAATAATTCACAATAAAGGAAATGCGATATTTTTTCGTGTCATTGATTGAGAACTTTAAAATAAGAACAGTTGGTTTCTTACCTGAGGATTAAAAACTAAGAATTTGTATTCTTAAATTAAGACATCGACTTTTAGGGTGAAGCCTATGCGATGTACCAGCCACGTAAGTTCCTTCACCTCAAACACTTCTAATTTCGAGCTAACCATAAAACTATCTTCGTATTAACTTTAAATACCTTTAGGATTGTTGTCAGCCTCAAAAAACATATTCAGGATCTTTGAAAATCGTTGTAATCGTTCAAATCGCTCTTTCAAGTGATTCCTCAAAATATGTCTATTGTGAAATGGCGTGGTTTCGAAAATTCGTTATGTAGGCAACATCAAGGTATCCCTCGCAAAACTTGCCTTGTATCAACTTCCTTTTCAAGTTTTCAAATTCAGAGAGGAACAATCTTTTAAGTGATTAAAATTGCCTTAAAACTGACTCAACCTATCTCCTTGTGTAACTGTAACCCATAACAGGCAACAAATTTCAAAACATCGATCAGTGAAGCATACAGTAACTGTAACTACTGTACTCAATCAATAACCTTCAAATGCTCACAGGCTTAGAAACCAGTGAATACAGCTGTAGTTCAAAGTAAGACTAATTTTTATCAGGAAGTGTTGGCGAGCGAGTCTACATTGCAACAAATGAGTAAGCTTTTTCATGTACAGGTAATACAGACCTTTCCCTTAGTTTTCTCTTTTTGCTTGGAGCTTGCCGTACTGGCCTTGGTGGTCTTGACAGCCTTGGCAGTTTTCGTGGTGCTCTTTTTCTTTGCAGGTGGCGGCGAAGGCGATTCTGGAATCTGCGAATTAAGACCAGAACAAATGTTAAGACACACTAACAAAATACATTGTATAAACATGGAAGAATGATCCTGAATGGAGTTGAATCAAATGGTTTGATCTTAAGCAAATACTTACCAACTTTCGCTTAGCTCTCGCTCGACGCGGCGCCAATGCAGTGATGGTTTCTGGATTTTCTGTCTCCTCCTGGACCGGGTAACAGGTCACAACGGCAGAGAATTCTTTTTTTGCTTGCCCCCACAACACTTTTACTTTCTGGCCATGTTTTAACGGGGAAGGATCAACGATGGTTGAACGAAACACGTCAGAATAGTTTCCACGACTCCAGCTAAGTCGAGCAATTTTTCCTTCCATGTTAACAGTACACGATTTCGACAGTGATTAACGTAAGTCAGTGAGAAGTGGTAAACGAGTTGAGTTTTATAGATACCCTGGCTAACAGCCGGATCGAAAACTCTTTAAATCGATTGGCTTTTCAGTTCCACAGTGTCATGCAAATTTTTTCTAAACAATACTCTATGCGTCAGTTCGTGTGTCTGAACTGATATTATAATTATCAATCTGAGTGCTCGGCTATACTGATTCTACATGTATTGTATTCATTAGTGTTGTTATTTAAAGAAAGCATGCGTTCTTATAAGTAAGAGGCATGCACCCCTTTTATACATTCAGACATACTGAAAACTAATATCGTGTTGTAAAGATCAGTTTCATGTCGCGGGACCTATTATAAATCACAAGCGGAAGCATCCATCCATATGAAAAATAGGAAGGAAAGGTCTGCGATGTGAAATCTGTAGCGATTCGGTTTGCTTTTTAAAATTAAGGCTGGAAGTAATTCAGAGGGTTTCGGCACGCATTTAAACTACGGGAAATTCAAGTCTGATATGAATCATTTCAAACTTGAAAAACCTTCCTCCAAAAGATAACACTTTCACCCTTGAATAGCGGTAGAAAGGCTGCTAAGTACGAGTAAAATTTGCATTTAAATACGCGTGACTTTTCTTTTCAAGTGCGACTCTGTTTATTTATCTAAAAGAAAACAGCCAAAAGAATCACACTTTTGCTGTTTGGAAAGAAATAAAAAAGCCTCCTATTTGCGGACAAGTAAAATCTAGGTTTAGATAAACGCATGCCTTTTCTTTTTAAGAGCAACACTGTTGATATATTAAACCTCAAGAAAGATATCACACAACAAGTGAAATCTAAGTTTGAAAAATCTGTTGGTTATCAGCAGGGGTTTCAATAACTTCTGAAATTAATAGCCGTCCATGATAGCCCATTGAAGGCGGCAGTTTGACAAGTTTATGATAGCATTTTTAGTGACAATCAAGGCAAACTAGCCAGCGGTGTGAGGCAAAGCAGGCGGCGGTATACCGCCGGTAACCGGCTTCTATTGAAACCCCTGTATCAGCATTTCAATAAACGCGTTTCTGAAAAAAGATTATAATTCTCTAAAAGATCATTATATTTTTCACTCGGACAAAAACCTTCAATTTCTCTTCATAACGTTTCAATGGAAGTAACAGCCTTTTGGAAAAAAAAAACTACAAGTTCACATGATTGATTTCATGTCAAAATCTTTCGTGTGCAGCCATGAAAAGTGGAAAAGTTTTAGGAGAGGCATTAAAAATACATGTATGTAGCCATGTGGGTTACTTAATTTATTTCAAAAATATATATACATGTAGTGTAATGGAACCTTGTATCTATTTAGAACGTTTGTAGTAAATCAAGGATTCGCGTTGGTCATTGACTTTTATGAGATGTGGTGGCTCCCGAAAGAGCCATTTTTAGCGACCTACAGTGCAATGTCGAACCCGTGTTCGACGAAGCAGGGCGCGGCGGCTCCCAAAAGAGCCGTTGTTTAATATTTGGTTGCAGCACCTTCAGCCTCCACCACAGCTGGAATCGCCTTGTACAGAACGTGATCTATATATTTTGCGCATTTCTCTGGCGTGATTCTCCTTTCCCAGAACTTCTTGATTCCATCCGCCAGTTCTTGCTTGTTGTGTGGCTTCACCTTTGATTCCAAGAAGAACTTGAGCTCATGCCACAAGTTCTCGATCGGGTTAAGGTCAGGACTCTCTGGGGGAGTGCGCCACCAGTTAATGTTGTTTTCATCAAAGAAGGTCTGGGCTCGTCTGGAGGTATGCTTCGGGTCGTTATCTTGCATAAACCGGTGATCGGGAAGTCTTTCTCTGATGAATGGAACAAGGGTGGTCTCTAGGATGTTGCAAAATAGATCAGCATCCATGATGCCATCAAAGATGCAAATCTCTGTGGCACCATGTCTGCTTATTCCTGCGCAGACGTGAACCTTTAGCGGGTGCTTCGGCTTAGGCTTTCGCCTGGTCGGTTCGTCAAGCTTCCGGTAACATGTGCGCCTGTAATGTGCAAGGGAAATGGAGCACTCGTCGCTGAAAATCACGTTATGGAAAGTGTCGCCACTCTCCATGACTCGTTGTGCGTACTCCAACCGCTTGATCTTGTTGGCGTCTCGTATAAGTTGGCAGTACCTAGTCTGCTGTAGAGTCTAGCCTTGCTGCTTGCGTGATCTTCGCACAGTTGACGAACTAACGGCCACTCTATGTTTTGCCAGCTTCTTCTTGATCTGGGAGCTTGTCATCTCGTCATTATTTTGCATTTGCTGATCTATAAAAGCTTTGGCTTCTATAGACAGCTTTTGAGGTCTCCCGGAGCGGGGAAGATTTTTCACCGAACCGGTAATGCGTAGCTTTTTGATAATGCGAGTAACACTAGAAAAGCTTACAGATAAACCTTCGCTTCTCACAGATGTAAATATTCCAGCTGGGTGGAGACCTTGCTTGTGAAGGTGCTCGATTCGAGTTCTCGTGTAAGTTGAAACTTTCGGCATGTTAACCACTAGATTGCTTCAAAGTGAATGACAATATTATTGAAATACGGTGTGAACCTTAATAAAACAAACCACCACCGCGGTAGAGACTGGGCTCAAGACGGGAAACTTCGTGCGTTTTATACCAACGGAAAGTGAGGGTCTCAACGAGTGTGGTAGTGAATAACATGAATTTGACAATAAGCAGAGGAGTTTGGTAAAACAGCTGATCCAGTTCATGAACCAAAAACCGGCAGCTGTAATGCTGCCTCTACAGAAAGAATATTCACGTAGTCACTCGAACTCGAACTCGAACAGAGCGAATGTTTACTTACAAATTCGCAACGAATTTTCGGGAAGAACAAACTATCGCTCGAAAATTCGCAGTGCATTTTCGGGGAGAGTGAATTATTGTTCGAAAAATCACACCGATTGAAACAATAGGCGTTGCGAAATTGCGGCGAAAAATCAGCGAAAAATCGTTTCAAACGAAATTTCCTCGAAAAGCTGCGAAAAGCCAGGAATTTCGTCGGAAATCACTTGCATTACTTTTGCACGGTACTGTAGGGCAAAATATTAGGCTTCTAAACGACTTAATGTCGCACGCCGAACGCAATAATATTTCTGGTATCTTTCTCTTTGTAGACTTTGAAAAGGCTTTTGATTCGCTAGAATGGGATTTTTTGCATAGGGCTCTAAAAGCTTTTAACTTTGGACCAGCTATTAGGAAATGGATTACAGTCCTCTACAACAATGTCGAAAGTGGAGTGATGATTGGAGGCTATATGACTAATTACTTTAAAATATCAAGAGGGGTACGGCAAGGCTGTCCGCTTAGCCCATACTTATTTATTCTTTCTGTCGAATTGTTAGCACTGAAACTCCGTTATATTCCAGAGTGCAAAGGTATCTCTCTTCCAAACTCTCAAGAAGTGAAGCTATCTCAATTTGCCGATGACGCAACACTCATTTTAAGTGACAGACTCCCTTTAGGCTTCTTTGCATTGTATTAACATCTTCGGTGAAATATCAGGTCTTAAATTAAATGCAACAAAGACAAAAGCTATGTGGAGTGGATCGAAGAAAGAGTGCAAGAATAAGATATTGAATTTCACATCGATAAGAGAACCTATAAAAATCCTTGGTACATATATATCATACGATCAACAAAAAGCTAATGGGGCCAATTTTTTTAGCAGAATTAAAAAAATGAAGACGAAACTGAATATGTGGCAGACGCGTGACCTTTCTCTTTATGGCCGAACGCTCTTAGCGAAAACAATAGGAGTATCTCACTTGATATACACTGCTTTGATGCTTACTG
>NC_090883.1:14797805-14802805 GCF_036669925.1 Montipora capricornis
AAGCAGGATATTACTGGATTTTGCTTTTTGATTTCTGAAGTTTTGTCGAAAGCTGACGTTTGTAACCAATTCGTTGTATTTTTAGGTGCCATTGTCAACATTGCAAGGACGAAAATTTAGTCGGTGCAAGGGAGTTTCGTTGCTGCCGAGAAGTCATTCACGCATCGGGGAAACTGTCTTTTGACGGTTCCATGGAAAGAATAAGTTGCATCACACAACATGAAGACTATGGACCACTCACAAACCGAACTGTATTACTACAAGTTGCTCCGTTACTGAAAGACAAAGATGGCAGACCCTACCGCCGTCAACCTGGAGTCCCAGAAAACGAGTGAGTTCTATTCTGCTGTGATTTTTCTACCTTATAGTTGGTTAAGGCATAGTAAGCATTCGAAGCTATTTGTTTTTTCCTCTCAATGAGCAGTCTGGTTTCTTACCAACTACGTGAAAACGTACGAGACTCAATTAACACTTCAGCGTTGTCATCACCGACCATGCACATTTGTTTACATCTTGCACGTGGGTGAAGCGCCTGACATTTTGACTGCATGCGCATTTTCCCACTTTTATGCAGGACCCCACAGGTAAATCACCGAGTTTAACTTGGGAATACCTTATTTTTTCTTTGCGTCTCTTGTTGGTCATAATCAGCTCTTTCCAATACAGCCTGAATATGTGAAAGGTTATAATAATTATAAAGAAATATGATGTAGAATTATTGTCTAATATGTCTGGTTCAGTTTATTTTACTAGTAATATTGGCTTTTTAGGCTGATAGTGTTCTTCTAATTACAGATTCATCCAGGCTGTTGCTTATCGGTGGACAATCTGCTGGCTTTGTGGTTACATGGGATGGGATAACACAAGACCACTTTCAGCCTGCATATCTCACAACATTACATGTTATCAGACCCTACACCGACAAACAACTGGCTATAGGAATGCCTAAAAAGTCTCTTCTATTGTATTCTGTGTAATAAAACCTTGTTGAATATTTTTTGAATGTAAACGTCTCATTGTTCAAATTACTGTATTGCCTCCAATGCCATTGTTCCTTCCATCTGCTCTAAGGAGGACCGTTGTTCAAGGAGGTCATTTTTGTGGGACATTTTGGAATAAGTTTACAGGGGCAATTATTTTTAATGTAAAAGTAGAACAACTACTGTGCCTTCAATAACATGCAGACTCTGAAGTCAAAGACTCAACCAATGGTTAAGTTTTACACTGCCATCAATCACTGAACTGGATGGCAGGAAAAAAGCAGCCAAGGGTCGATTAAACTTCAGAGTCTGCATGTTACTGAAAGGCACTGTAATTGCAAGCCACGCACATTTTAAAAAACCCTTCATTCAGATATATTGAAATAAAGGAATGGCATTTACTTATCATGTAACTTCATTTAAAATATTTAACAACACTTGGATAAAAGACAGTAATTCTTATTTATTTATTTATTTATTTATAATTCATGCATAGGTTCACTCCCTCATCTTCACTAAAAGATTCTAATTAAAACAGCAGTTTTTCTTCTGGCTTTACACAAGATCCTCATGCAAACAAATTGAAGCACTTTGCTTTTTTGTCAAACACTATTATCAAATTATTAATATTTACACTGCCCAGACACTGCAAGAATTGAAGCCTTTGCTAGATTACTAAACAAACCGCAGTTTCATTTCCTAAACCTAAGCATGCACACTATTGAATGAAATGTAAGCACATTTGCACACATTCTGTAATTTAGTTCTTTCACACTGATTCAGTACAATTTCTCCTGGTGTGACCTCGCCTTTTACATTTGGAACACTTTCTAACTGTTCTTGAGCCAGCTTTGTCAGCTTTTGTTTCAACAAGAGAAGAGTTCTGTTGCAAAGTGTCTTGCTCTGCACCTGCATAAAAGAAAGATAATTTTTTTTTAGTAGGTAGTTTCTTGCTCTCAGGGGCACCTCTGTTGAAACTTAAAATGCCCTGGTGTAGCCAATTGGATGTTAGCATAACCCAGTATGTGTACTAAGCCTAGTCTGCACATCCAAACATTCACAAGAAGCATACATGTACAAGTAGAACACTATTGCTTGTAAACTTACATGTGTTGCAATAACAAATATGTAACATTTCAAAAATAAAAGAAAAAAACAAACTTGTTGGGAAAAGCGTCGCACTGGTTCTTTGTTCATGTTTCTCCATGTATGCCTTCACTGCTGATGGTTTATCCAAGCGGTCCTTAAACTGTGCACTGAGAGGCTCTGGCACCTTGGCTGCATATCTGTTGTACACTTCTGTCATCTCGCTGAGCTCTGTTTCTACAAATCAAAATGAAAGATGCAGTTACAAATACTTTGCAGATGTTTATTTCATTCGGATAATGAGCACCAGATTCTCAAGATAAGTGAGAAAAGTCAGAAAAAATCAATCTTGTCCGTCACTAAAAGACAGAAGGTACATGTAAACTGTAGTATTTATGGGTTATTGGCCGAGTGTAAGGTATCAATGGCAGGATATTGATCAAATTTTGTTTATGCATGTTAGTTGAAGAGAAACCGTTTTTTGTCAATATGATTCTTGTAACGCATGATTGACAATACCTCTGAATAAGTAGTGATTGATCTGTTCCTTGTCTGATTCATCCAAGCTTGTCAGACTGACTGAGTGATATATTCATGTTCCACTGGTCCAGTCTATGTCATTAAACTCGCTCTCTTGCTGGGATATTAATAACAAAAAACTTCCTAATTTCAAGTGGATGAATGAAGTACACTGAACATAAATTCGGGACTTACAAGTCAACAACTTGATGTTACTGGTATAACATATGCTAGTATGTGGACTAACCTTTCCAGGAAATCTTCCAAGTGGGTGTTACTGCTGGATCCCTTTAGAACAAGGATGTAAATTGTGTTAGTTTAAGCATGATTCAGAGAAAATAGAATTTTGTCATTTAGTCCATGGTGGTATGGTACTAGCTTTATAGACTGGTGCAATTATATCAGACTAAAACCAAGGAAAAAAGCTGAAGCAGAATTTAATACAGGGTCCGTACCCTTTTTCAGAAACAAATTTCCAGGACTGATTGATTGGGCACACATAAAATTCACATTAACCCTTTCACTCCCAAGATCTCAATTTTAATTCTTCTTACTCCTTACTCTCTGCCATACATTTCAGGTTTTGTATCTGAGTTTAACAGATTTCCAGCACTTTCCGGGACCAGTAGCCCCTTTCCAGGACTTTCCTGTCCTGGAAAATGCCACAGTAAATTTCCAGGACCCGTACAAACCTAGGAACTAGGCAGGCACAAAATGGAACTGGTTTACCCTTCAAGGAAAATGTAACACTGCAAAAGGCCTACCTTCTGTCTTTTACCATGAACTTCTTTTACATGGTGTCTAAGTTCATGCATTTCTGCCTCATCGTGACACTGTAAACAATATGGTTCAGATATCTGAAAATGCAAAAGAAAGTAAGAAAAAAGTTGCACTGGGTAAGTAAAGGCACAAGTACATGTTAGAAACGCGCTTGACTCAATTGAATGAAGTTCATCTTTTTTCCACACAATTTGGGGACTCACACACACCAATCATTACTAAAGTGATGTTATTTCATATCAGGAAACTTTATTGCTGGTGAAAATGACTTGCTTACTTTCACTGTTGTGTAATTAGGCTCATTTTCTTCTAGGTCATCCAGGTCCTGCTATAGGGGTCGAACATAGACTTGGGCTTGCCCTGCTAGCTCCTTTATGCTTGCTGGAGTGTAGGGTGGGGGAATATTGTGGAAACCTTGTTCTAACCCCCCCCCCCCCCCCCTCGCTGGTAAAGCAGCAGTTCATATCCTCCCCCAGCTTGCAAAAGAAGGACCCTTTCAACAAGGTTGTGGTGGACATCACTAGCACTGCCGTTGAGGTCAATAGTGATTGACCCTGGCCCCAAGCCACAGTTTGAAAGTCCAGTCTTTTCGGACACAGAGGTTGGTGGTTTTTCAGAATTAACTTTGGATAAACAGAAAAAATTCAAAGTGCAACTCTGAAACTTGCTTTTGCCTTTTTTACTACTGGCAGATTTCCTTCTGGGATTCAATCCTCCACTCCTTGGCTTCATGTAGTTAAATACCCTCTAAGGTTCTTGTATTGTTGAAGCAGGTCCTTCTGGTACATGTAAACTACTGGTAGGCTGGGCATGATCATCAGCATCACCTGAAATTAAGAACGGGTAAAACATTCCTTTGTTGATGCTGGGCATACTCCTAAATCAACTTGTCAGGAGGAAACCAAAAGTCACAGGCCACCTTTCTCATGAAGAAGTTGTTTTCATTTTAAATTTTTTACTTGCGTATCAGCCATAAGTGTCATTCAGGTAATTCTCCCGAAAAACCTGTTCGTACATCACATCATACTGGTTTAGCCTCTAAAAATAGATATCACACAATTTATTACCAAATGGACCAAATGTTTATTAATAATCGCCCTGAAGGAAAAAGCGATTTTAAAACTGTCCATCAAGAATGATAGCTGTTTGAAAATCAAGTTAGATCGCTCAGAAAATAGCTGCTACAAAATGTACAAGCCAAGGCACGCAAAAGAAGCAAACTACATGTAGCTAATCATGCAAACTAGCTAAAAACCAACACAACCCACCTCTATTTGCAAGCGTTAGCAATTGCATTGAAAGACACAAATGTCGCATGTTAAACGAAGAAATGTGAAAGCAAAATATGGATATCGATTGGGAATGCAAAGAACAAGGATGTTGGATTGCGTTAGAAGCATATCGCATTTTACACCGCATACATTGAACATTAAATAAGAATGTCTCATGTTCTATAAACAACGCCGCATTTAAATGATGGACATTGAATTTTGAATGGAGAATGTTGAATTGTGAAGTTGAATATTGGAATGTGAAACAAGCAATAATTCAAAGCAACAATGTTGCAAACAAAAGTTTGAATTTTGGCGGGGATATAACGCCATACTCTGCACAAATAGCGGAATCCCTGCCCAT
>NC_090883.1:14807805-14825305 GCF_036669925.1 Montipora capricornis
TTTCCTCTTTTGGTAACCGTGAAGGTTTTGTATTCTCTTTTTTAGCAGAAAAAGTACAGTACCCTGCCAACATTACTCATGCCTACAAATGAATGTAGCATATTAATGCTTTGCTAATTATCAAAGGCATGAGTTTCATTTGGGACTAAGAAGTCATCACTATAGCAGCAAAATAGAAAGACTTTTTGCTCTGAGAAAAATCATTTCTCAACACACCTAAAGATATATCAATTTTATCTTCACTGTTAACTGAGAACAATAATTATTAACAGGGCTGTTGCCACTTATTAAAACAAAATGAATTCCCTTACTTTTCACTGTCCTCTGAACAATTTTTACCAAACTTGCATTTAATGTAAATTAACAAAATTAATGAAACACTTTTACATTTTTGTACACCGTCAAAATTTTTATCTCCATCATCAATCTTTATTGTACATTTTGGTCCTCTACCTTTTTTTCAAGTTTCAGAAATAAGAAATACTGTAAACACCAGCGTATAAGCCGCACTTTTCTGCTTAAATTTTTCGTATGAAATCAGAGATGTGGCTTATCTGCGAGAACATCTGGCATACTCGTTTCCAGCACTCCATCTCCTGATGAAATGCCTGGCTACTAAGCTACGAACAGATGACCCGTCCGAGCATTTGTGCTGTATGTAAAATTCTATTGAAAAATGGACAGGAATGAAAAATACTGGATTAAAAATACCAGAGGAAGATCAAGCATAAGTCAAAGTCAGGTTTTCAGACTATTACAGAGCTAAAATTATAGGTAAGAGTTTTAGTGTTCTCTGTTTTCAGTGTTACTGAGTTAAAACACGGGTTGATGTGCACTCACCTTTCAAGAAACTTGAAGAAACAATGCATGTACATGTAAGACATCTTTCTCAAGACTTGGCTTTGGATTTATTTTAATTCCTTTCTATTTTTTTCCAAAATTTGAGTTGCCAAACTCTAGGTGTGGCTTATCTGCGAATGCGTCTTCTACGCCAGTGTTTATGGTACAGAGTGACCTTTTTGTATGATTACAGAAAAGTTAGAATTATGTCCCAATTTTTACAGACAATTTTTACTTTTTTTGCAGGCCTGTTTTTACTAGTGATAGTTATATTTTTAATAGAATAACATAGATGGATTACCCAATATGGAAATGTCCGGGTAGATGGAAATGATGCTGGTTTTGGGTCCCGCAAGATAGGTAAAGAGTCTCAAATCTTAATGATTAATGTTTTGTGATCCAGTCACCCCCTGAAGACAAGCAGCAGCATCACGGATAAATCTCCTCAAGATCTTTTCATCAGGGTAGATCCGCTCTAGGTTGTTGAAACCTGAAATCCTCCTCAATGTCAATCATGTTTTCAGTAGAAGGGCAAGGGCTTGACCTCCCAGATGTAGATGAGGATAGTGTGGACCTCTCAGATTTCGATGAACTTAAAAACGGTCTTCTGCTTGATGAAGACCTCCCAAATGATGAAGAAGAGCATGCAGATGAGGATCTTGTATGGGAAGGAGTACTATTGGCTGTTGGTTTCAGACTCATAGATTCAGGCTCACCCTCAAAGGATGCTGGTGGGATTGTACAGTGCTAATAATATGAAAAGTAAAAGCAAGTGAAAAAAGCACAGCTCTCTTAGAAAAGCACAAAATGGACTGCAGTCAGTGCTTGAGTATTCAAGTTCAGCATCAAAATTAATGTGTTCGGTGAACCACAGAAGAGTTTTGGGTTAAAGAATGCTTTTGTCATGTCATGTTTTCTATATGAAGATTATCTCACCTCATTATGTTCAGTACTAGTACTGTTTACATCTTCAAATATCATTCGTTCATTCCTCTGTTTGGTAGAAAATATAACCAGATAGTTGATATTAAGGCCAGGTCAAAACAACGAACTTGTAATCAGTCAGTACAACTTGACGACTAATGTTATTAATCTTTCACTTAATGGAAGGATGTCTGTCAGCGGCAGTCATTTTGATGGTAAAAAGATGTGTTAATTATTTTTTTACCAATTTATTATTGTTTTAAGGGCCCTCTTATCTATCTTTCACGTGTTGCTAAGGGAAGGCATTTTTACTTCCATGTACGTGCATATAATAACTTTAGGGTGACTGGAAGGAATATTTTTGCTCCTTGCAACTGGTAAATGTTTTTAAGTTTTCAAAAAATGGCTGCTGCATGCCATCCCTGGCTTGAAATTCAGGACTATAATTTTGTGTCATCCAATTTAAAATACACTGTAAATGGACAAAAATGGAAAGACAGAGTTCGAAAAAAATACTTAGTTATCCGTCTGAGAAGAAATGACACCTTCAAACAACGAACAAATGGGTTAATGATTTAAGTTATAAACAGTCAACTCTTACTGTATCTTCCGAAACTGAAAACTTGTAGGAAAAATATCTTTCAAATCATCTCTTGTGAATTTTAGAAATGTGGCACCATCCACCTTGTTCTCTGCACAACAGAGAAGAATATGTAACTAACAGGCAATAACATAAGAATAATAGATGGAAGATTTAAATAACATGGTAAATACAAGAGAGGGTGCAGTTGGGCAAAACTAAGGAAGGCTGAAACAGATGGCAGGAATATTGTTTCTGAATTGTCAGATGCAATTTACTTATCAAATCGGTCAATTTAGGCACTTTGTTGTGGCTGAAGAGCCCTGACAGCAGTGAAATGCACACAGTCGAACCTTGATTATCTGGACTTGTTTCCCTGGTCCCATTTTTTTTTCATGAACATTAATAAGGTGTGATCTTCAAAAAGTGAAACAATTAAAACTAGTCCATTCATCCCTCTAAACGTGTTTTAAACACTGTTTTAATCTGTTTCGAACATGACCACTTGAAACAAGAAGTTTTTTATTTGTAAATACATTTAATTACATAAATACTGTACAAGAATAAAAGTAGGAGCTAATTCACAATTAAATTTTGTTTTCTTTATTCCCGATGTTGACATTATTGTCTCATTAATATTCATATTTTCGATTATCCCAACTATTTACTCAAGACTCAACAAGTTCGGATAATTGAGGTTTGACAGTAGTACAAAAACAAAGGGCAGGGCTTTTTTTCATTTTTTTCCACTATCCCTATTTGACCCAACAACCAAGCATCCCTTTCTTCTACAAAGTCAAAAAAGATCTACTACCATATCTCACAAGCAATCCACTATTTCCTCTTGAAATCCTTCCAGCCTAAGAAAACAAGCCAGGGACTCCACGCCACAGTCAGCAAATGAGTTTAACACAGACATGGCTATGAAAATTAACAGATGACTGGGTCTGACAGTAATCAGAAAAGTAGCTGCCATTCAGAATGTTACCTGAAGTAGGACAAAATAATGTTATGAAAAAGCATGTTCTGCACAAGCAATGCCTAACAATAGCAAACTGCAGCTATGACATAAAATTTAGACTTCCGGCCTGCAAACTAACATTAGACAAACAAACTGCCACCAATGGCAGGTTTTTTAAAAAAATTCTTCCTTTGTGGGCTTTAAAACAACAATTCTCGGGTGGAGAATACTGACCATTTTCCTAAACGAGTGCCAAAGGTGCAACCTTCTAGGGGCAGGGTTGCCACTCATCAGAAAGTTAAAAATTCCCTGACTTTTCACTGACCTTTTATTAATGAGAAACAGTCAATGTTTACATTCACTTTAGCTCTTTTTTGTAGGCCATCGATATTTTTCTCTTCATTTTAAACCTCTTTCCACTTTTCGCTTCCGCTCTTTTGAGTCAGGTGTAGTGTGTCAAATTGATTGCTTTGCTTGCTTTGCAGCAGACTTTTCACATTTTCCGAAAGAACATGCAAAATCTCCCAAACGAATTGAATCGCCCGCCACTTCATCGTCTTCCTTCATCGATAACCGCCAGATAACATGGGTGTGACAAGCAAGTGCGGTTACCTATTCTTTTGTTTCTTTACCCTGTTCGTGCCTTTTTTGTGAGCAGGTAATCTGATGATTGGCAGGATGATTCGGAGATGGCTTGGCGATGTTTATTTTGCGCTGCTTTTACGGCCTTAATGTTAGCTTCCTTGCTAACGCATTAAAACTCTGAGCATTACTGTTTACATGAAGAAAGGCCTTTCCATATCCGTTGTGAAATCGATGGCTGTACAAAGGAGTACAGAAAGGTAAATTCGTTTACCAAACACGTGCGAAAATTCATGTACAGCACTTGTCCGAACGACACTGCAGGGGAGCCCTGTCTACTTGAAGGTGTGTAGCGCGTTGCTGTAAAGGTGTAACTTGTTTTTTAAAAATCAATACTACCTTCGCCTTAGATGTTCGATCACTAGATTGCTCAACGCTGTGTAGTTTCGGAAAATAATCCATACCACCACCTAACCCCATCCCGCTCCCCTGTGAAAGGATGTTGAAATCTCTCAGTAGTGAGGGGGTATGAAAGGGCTAAAAGAAACAGTTTGTTGCTGAACGCTTAACTGAAATTTCCCGAGTGGGCAGTGAGGCGCAAGGGTGGGGGTAAGGGGGGGGGCTAGGCTCCATTCTAAACACAAAACTTCTGGAGAATAATAGATCTTTTCTAGGACAAGAAAACCTAACAACATTTCTGAAATTTTATCCAATCAAATAATGAATGTAAGCCAATGCTGATCCTGGGAAGAGGGGTGGTTTTGTCACCCTTATACATGTGGTGGTCCACTTTTTATAATTTGTAATTGTTCCATAGCAGGTCTGAAAACCAGCTTCCTGAGCCATATACCGTTTTTTAATAAATAAAGTTGATTGATTGATTGCTCATTAATCAAACAATGAGGCCTGTCTTTTGTACTTGAAAGGTTTTCATGGAGAATTTTCCCAGGAAAGTCAGAGTGAAGCAGATGAAAGTGTAGAGATGGAAGATATAACTTCACCATCCAGATCTCATGTGGACTTGCATAGTGCCTTATCACATGTCTCTTGTGACTCCGACTCCAGTGGTGATGATTGTCACAGGGACGAGTCTTTAAATATTCTCACAAAAAAATTTCTTTGCAAAATTAGAGGACAAAACCGCCTGACAGGAAAGGCTGTCCAAAATATTGCTATCGCAATTGGCCATTTAATGCATCAGATGTTGTCAAATATAAAAAGAAATGTTGGAGAGGTTCTTCAGAATGCAGATATAGGGAGTGAGGGGGATTTCAAGAATATTGAAAGAGTATTCGATGAAGCAGCTCAGAATGTGGAAATATTAAGGACACCATTGAGTGAAACATTCAGCAATGAAACTAATAACTACTGTGGTTTAGACAAATCTGTAAGTGATATTCGATTTGCCTAGGTTAGATTTATACAGTGCATTGTTTGGACCAATACTAAAGTAGAATTATTTTCATCACTACCTTATAAGTGCCCAAAATCTAGGGAAATTAAGACAAAAAATTCAGGAGGAAGTCTGTGAATAATTCATTCCCTGCAGCCTATTCATACCACAAATTACAATGGGAGAATATTGCACTTTTAGGGTCAAAGTTTCGTTAACTGTCACTAGTGTGATTTATTAAATGACTTTGGTGACTGTTAACTTGATTCAACCATCAAGGCAATATACTATTATCAAATAAATGTAACTATTGTTTTAGGAACCAGTGAAGTTTGTGTTTGGAAAACATCATGCAGCTGTAAAAAGAGGCAAAAAAAAGAAGATTGTGCAGGTGGAGGATGTCTTTTATAATATCACTGTATTAAAAACGATCCAAATATAGCTGGGTTGTAGTAAAATGCTGGACATAGTATTAGCTGGGCCCAAACAATGTGCTGATCCAACCATACTTGAAGACTTTTGTGATGGAACATTCTTTCAAAATCATGAATTGTTTTCAAATGATGAAAGAGCTCTCCTTCTTTTATTGTACTATGATGATGTTAATTTTATCAATCCACTGACAAATAAGAATCATAAGCTCAGTTTTTTTTTATTATCAACTTGCAAATCTGCCTCCTGCATACAGATCAACCCTCAAGTCTATTCATCTTTTTGCTCTCTGTGAAACAAAACACCTCTCAAATTCAGAGTATGGGTTTAATAAGTTAATAGAACCTTTGGTAGAGGACGTGAAAATTCTTGGTTCCGATAGAGGGCATACTTTCTCCTTACCTATTGGCAATATTAATCTCAGAGGAGGTATCTTGGCATTCAGATACACCTGCCAGTAATAAGGCAGGTGGGTTTAAGGAAGGTGTGGGTGGAGCTATGCGAAAATGCTGTCACTGCATGGCTAATTATGAAGATATGCAGTGCCTTTTTATAGAAGAGCTACGCAGCAAGGAAAACCACATCCAACATTTGTTAAAAATGGAAGGAGCAGCTTCTGAAAACCTTAGGGAATTTTATTCCAAACATTATGGAATCAATGTAAGAAGTCATTTACTTGAATTTCATTATGGATATTCTAACAGTAAGAATAAGCCTTCCTTTATCTTAGATAGGGACTTGGAGAAGACAGCTTCCACAAACCTAGGACAGAGCGCTTCTCAAATGTGGCTACTATCAACTGTTCTGCCTTTCATTTTGGCAGAGTTTGTTGATACCACCACCGACCACTGGAGATGCTTTATTTCAATTATTGAAATTATGTCTCTTTGCTTTGCCCACAAGGTTTCCTTGGCAACTATTGTTTTTTTAAAACGGGCTATTAAGGAACATCTTCAGTTATTTAAATCCCTCTATGGCAACACTTCTAACATTACACCCAAACATTTTCTAATTCATTTGCCATCTTTCATTTTGAAATTTGGGCCTCTTGTCCGTGCCTGGTGTATGCGTTTTGAAGCAAAACATGCATATTTTTAAGATCAGGCAAAAATTGTAAAAAATTTCAAAAATCTTCCATTATCCTTGTCAAGGAGGTACCAGTCTTCACTATGTGCTGACCATATTAGTTTTAGCAAAGCAGATCAGGGTCTCATTTTTGGTAAAGAAATGTCATTTGGGTATGCCAAAGCACTGTTTGGTGAAGAAAAGGATATTGTTGTAACAACAGTAGAGAGATTTACTGGTGTTGGCAGTCTTTATGATGCTACTAAAATTTATTCGTTAGATTCTGTTCAGATCCTTGGAATGTTCTACAAACCAGACAAGGATTCTTTTCTCAATTTTGGTAATGAGAATAAGTTGCCAACTTTTGGTAGGATAGCAAAAATCTGGTTTATTGCAAACTATGGAATTTTTTTTGCCCTTGATGCTATGGTAACATCTCATTATAACGAAGATTTTAATTCCTTTCAAGTCGAGGAACCTGTTCTTCCACAGGGATATGAAGTTGTTAGACAAGAGGACCTTAAGTTGCCATTTGTTTGCCATTCACACAAATGTGCATACAAATTACATATCATCATTAAAGAAAGTCCACTTGCTTGGCTATAAAATCTAATACCTAGCATAAATGTATACAAAGGTATACTTTACAGCGAAAAGGCAATGGAAACCCCCCAATATTGTTCATAAAATACAGAGTCACTTTAATTCTAACAGATTTGCTACACTCCGTAGTTATCAAATTGTATGTTAAAGCCTTCCATGTGAACAAGTAATTTAAACTCAATTCTTTACACAAATAATTGATTTAAGTATAAAACAGGTTTTTGGAACAGAATGGTTTATGTACTTTATGCTATGAATCAACGAATTCATCTTTCCTAAGAAAATATGCTGTTTGGAATTTTGACAGCTACTATACTTACCCTAAATTAACTTCATTTTTTCAACTGTTTTATAATAGACCCTTCCTCAGTTTTTTCCACTTTTGACATATAGCACAGGAAAAAAATACATGCATGGGTATTTAGCTCTTTACATTTTGAATAAAACACATGAATGGTTTTTATATATAACCATTAATGTCAATTTAACTCCGTTAATGTTTATTACAGATAAACCAACAATGTAAATCAAATTCACTACAACAGATGTTTGGTGGCATGTAACAATTAAAAACAAGAATGGTTTATATATTGTTTGTATAGTTCCCATTAATGGGAAAACAAATCAAAAACACACTCTTGTGAAATTAAGAAACATTTCTTGTATTCTGGTGAGGAAACATCCATGTTTATACTAATTACCATTAATGTGAAAAATGAAGAGGTTGTGTGGCCAAAACCCATTCATGTTTTTTTGTGAAACCATGAATGGCTTGGTCACATTTGATTTGGTGGCATTTGATAACTAAAAACAAGGATGTTTTTTACTTAAAGACCATGAATGGTTTCTGTACATATTTCCCATTAATGGGGAAACAAGCTAGCAAACAAAATGTTGTGAAATTAAAGAAAAGGATCTTCTATTTTGATGAAAAAAAAAATCCATGTTATGCTCATTTCAGTTGCTACAAAATAGCACATAGTCCATCCATGAAAATAGTTTACAGTTGATTGTTCATACCCATTATTGCTGCTAAATTAGAGAGGTTGTGGCAAAACTAAAACTACTGTCTTCAAGGAATTCAAAGACAAAGTTTCTAAATATATATCAATAATATTTAAATCACATTTTTCTCTGCAAGTATATGACAGTAAAAAATTAAAATTACATCATATCATTTTTGAGCTTTAACATTCCATGTGAATTTGGGAGAGATGTGGGTCTCAGAATGTAATAATTGTCTCCAAAATGGAAAAGAACCCAGGAATTCTACAGATCTGGATTTTCTTTGGAAATAAAAATTAAGTTTCTTACTATTAACTAAATCTGACTTGTCTGCTACATGTCTGATAACCATCCATCTCCTCTCCATTCACCACTTGAATGACACAAAATGGAGTCCCACGAGACGACATCTTGGGCCTGTCTCATGCCACGGTATGGTACATACAGGTTTTCACCAGGCCTTTCCACATCCTTCATATAGTACCAAACTTTGGCAGTCTTTGACCTTTCTTGAACAGTCAGCACCTTAGCCAACCAAGGGTCAGGGTCGTCTACTTGTGGAAGGAATGGCACTTGGATGTCACCCCATGTGATTGGCAAGCTTTCTCTTTGAAAGTCTAGAACTGTTCTCCTACCAGGATGCAGAGGATCATCATAATTGTACAGCATAGCCTTCCTCAAAATCGCTGTAACTGGAGCAATCAAAACTTGAACTCTCGTGGTAATATCAATTACCAAGCCTCCAGTGTGTTTGGTAGCTTCCAAAGATTTTGCACACATCTGAAAGAAAAAAATGGAAATAAAAGTGACTAACTAAAGGTACAAGTTCATTACTAGGTTTTTTGCATGTATGTGAATGAATCACCTGCAGATACATGTACCCTTCAAAGGCCTTCAACTGATTATTAAGAAGTTCAGCATAAAAATTATAAGTACAGTGGACAGTTAGTTGTTTTAGTATGCTATTCAGTTAATTTCGAATAACTGTTTAACTTACTGGCCTACTGGCTAGTGACATGTCAGATTTTACAATTTAAAATAATTTTTCACTTGTCATATAGTTCATTTCTTGTATAGGGTTTTAGTACAGTTTTTTTTTACCAAAATACAGTTGCATGATCAGTCACTACGGTTAAGAAGAACTCAAACTGAAACTCTTAAAACTGTTGGCAATGGAGAGGTTCAGGCGGTGTGCGCAATGAGATCGCGTTGCATTTTGGTATTGGTATTTTCCAAGATGGCGGCGGGAGAGCTGTGATGCGGTGAGTTATTGCATTCATTTCCTTTGCCAATAAACGCTCTCAAACGCTCTCAAAAGCTTCGCCAGATATAGCCGTTTTTGTTTAGTGGATTTATAAGCAAATATGGCCTATTGTTGTAGGTGGCAACACGCCTGGCAAGCCTGCAAGTAAACGTTTATCGACGGAAGGAACGTCGAGAAAAAGTTTATTTCAAGAAGGAAATGAAGGAAATGAACCAAAAAAGTCATCGGGGAAACGAGAGTGGAATTTATTGTGTTAAATAGAGCTGCCATGCCACAGAGAGGACAGTTGACAGCCAGAGCTCAATTTCATAGGGCACCAGTACAGTTGCCTCCTCCTCCACTGAAAATTTTATCAACCTTGTTATAGTAATAATAACAGAACTTTTTAATACATGTAGATAAATTATTTTTATTCAATGTTATGTTGACTACACAGTCATGTTTAATTTAAATTCTGCACCATTTTCAACCAATTTAGATACTATGATCAAGAAAGCTTTCAGGCCATAATTATTATTGACAGTTTGAGGCCATAATAAACCAATGTAATGGAGCCATGCAGGCCACTTTTAAGGTCGTCATAAACAAGTAGTCACCATGAAAACTAATCATTCTCTTAACAAGAATCCAGCTGTTCTTGCAACTGGTTTGAATTACTGTAAAATTCTGATACTAAGCACTGGGTGTATATTTCGTTCCAAGAATAATATTGGTGTTTTATTATTAGAGGGAAGTTTGCGTTTCGAAATTGGCAATGAAAACCTGTGAAATCAGCCATAAACAATTCAGACTAACAATTCCTGGGCTTATAATCAGGAGGGGAGAGACGGGGGGGGGGGGAGGGGGGGGTGGTACTATCAGAATTTTACGGGTTCTTGTCTCTGAGAAGCCTTGCTTTGTGCACTAACTAGTTTCAGGTATTTTATTTTACTGTGCGACTAGCTCTGATCACTTGCTTCTCCCACAGGCCTCTCCTGGTAATATCTATCGTTAAATAGAAACCAATCATAAGGAAAGTTGCACAGAAACGAATTTTTTTTACGGATACCGGAAGTGATGGATCCTTGAGCAATGGATGTAAATATCGAGTTAGTTCACTGGCTATGTAGCCTACTTTTTCATAATCTGATGATGACATTAAATATACAGCAATGGCAGATTTGTCATGTGTATTCTCCGGTTCTGCTTGAAGTTTAGCTTAAACAGGTCTGTTATGTTCATTAACGTATTCAAAAGCTTCCTGTAAACTGTCTTGCCTTGCTTTGGAATAACATGTTCCCATAACTTTAAGGCAAGCAGTGAGTTGTCACAATATCATTTGGCTCATCAGAGTCAATGTTATCGTCTGACGTGTTGCTGTCAGAGACAGTTGTTTCGGAAACTGGAGGTGCTGCATGGTCCGCCTTCTGCACAGGGATGAGGGTCCACAAGACAGTATAAGGTTTGCCTCCCACTTGTATCTGACAGTGAGAGTTGCACTTGTATGCCCCTCGCTGAATATCACCAGCTACACCTTTTTGAACAACACCATCGAGGATATCTGAGCCTTTTTTTAAAGCAGACCTTGACAAATTCTATTTCCATCACTGGAAAACAAGGAATTCTCCAGGAAAATGAAAAAAACTGATCAATCTGGATGATTTCACATGTCATCGCTTGACACCAGTTTCCATCACCTAAAAGGAAATTAATTCGTCATTAGGAATACGCTCCTTTTCTTTATGAGAACACTGAGGCCAAGATTGGACCAAAAATTCTAAAACATGTACTGTATGAAATAAGAACATACTTGCATTCAACCAAATTTAAGAACATTCCCATTAAAAAAGTGTAATCGACTGGGGTAACTATGTTCTACAACCAGGATCCATTTGAAGAGTATGAAATAATTAGAAGAAAAAAACTTTTCTTTGTTGAAAAAAGCTTGTTTCTATGGTTTTTTCTTTCACTGATGACAATAAATTGTAGCTTTTACTACTTTTAGGAATGAGTAACTAACATGCCTGAAAGGGCCACATGTTTTCAGTGAAGTATAGTGTTCACATGGTTGTCCCATTTACAATATCAGAAATTTGCTAAAGACTAGGAATGAAACATACCATGAAATTCTGAAGCGGACTCTGCAGAGCCTCTTTCCTGGCCATGTACACTTTTATCATCTTCAGTGGTTGTAAATGTCTACAATGCTTGACTGCGCAGTTTCGTGGCATCTTCCACCGAGATGTTTCGGTCCTCTGCTTTACTTTGCAGATTCTCTCTGTCTCTGTTTACGAGAGAAGTGAGGTAAATTTCTAGCTTAGTATAGTTACGGTTAGCTTGTCAAAAGCTGTAAGGAATTACTACAAATTTATATCGAGTGTTTTTCTCACCTTTGCCTTCTTTCATCTTCACTTGCCTTAGCCGACAAAGGTAAGCCATCGAAAACAACAAATGGTATTATTCCATTTCCTTTGACTACACGTAAGTGTGCTCGAAAAATATCTCAGCACCTAAGTGGACAACAAGAACGTACAAGCCCTATGATGAAAACATAAAGGTCAGAAAAGTCATGAATCGTCAGTGAAATCTCACCTTTCTCGATTTCCATTCTGAGACATCGACACATATTAAGCCTTATGCAGCCAACAGGAGGCATCGATAGCTGCTGATTTACCAAAAAAGTCACGGAACTGAACTTGCTTGCCCGTACTTTTTTGGAAACTGCCACAGATTTTTAATCCCCATTACGCATTCACGTCCACTTCGCTTAACCCTTGCACAGGAGATGTTCACTCGACCGCGTCTTGCATTCAAATGAAGCGATTTTGAATTTTTCCCATGACGCAAAGCAATCCCAGTACGGACACCGCCTGGGAGAGGTTAAATTAAATTTGAGATATCTACATAGCAAATGACAACTATGCCCAGTTTGATTTTTATGAAACACTGTTAGAATTACTGTTTTTCACCAGCCAGAGGCTAGCAGAAAAACAAACCTACGATAGCGAAATCCAAATTTTAACTAGTCTTTGACTAGTTGACTAAAACGCTTTGCCAAGTGCTCAAACAATTGTACGTCATCATGAGACCACCTATTACGATGATTGAAGATAAGTTCTATCATTCTCACTGTGAGTTGCCACAAATGGTAGTCCATTGGTTCTAACAAGCCAAAATCACTTCTGAGGCAGGGAAGGAAAACTTCTGGAACTCCTCAGTTTTCCAGTAGCCACGTCGGGATGATAATCCATGGGGCATCCTCCCATCTTTCAGCTCTAAATGAAAAACAAAACAAAAACAAACAAATTAAAACAAGGCCTAATGAAAATTGATGTTTTAGGCTCACTAAAACTTATTGTAACATAACTCTTGTCCTTGCACTGACAATAGCCCTAATAATATTAGAGACCAAACAAATCACAGACACTAAGTTTTTACCTCATAGATAATTTTTAGAAAATACCACTCACATAAACTAATGTATTCTGTACTGTAAGTCAAATTAACAATAATATAGCTGCCTGACTCCATGAGCTCTTTTGATTTTTCCATGCAGCCAGTACTCAAATTATATCAATAACCAATTACACTGTATGTGAACAAAGAATCAAAGGTTGTTGCTGGTGATGTTTAAGCTGTTGAAATAAGTCAATATTGAAAATTGTGTGCACCTCTTGTAATGTCAAACAAAAAGGCTGTACATACCGTCTGTCCAGGGGAACTTTGCTAGCCTTTCATCTGCCACTTTAACATCAAGTTTTTCCTCAGCAATCAAGTCTTTGAGTAAATTTCCCACGATGTTTAAAGGGAGATTGTGCATGACATCAAATACTGTGTCCTTTGTAACATCAAATCCATACAGTTTGTGGAGTCGACACAGTATGCTAAGTCCTGTGTAGCCTGATTCTCTACTTAATCTTTCAGGAACAGTGGGGCGATCTTCATCAGCTATCTCTTTCATTTTTGCAAGATCCACTGCAAGTTCCCGTTTTTCCCAAGGGAATCTAGCATGGAGACGGTTTTGTCCATAATAGTAATGGGTCCCACCTGTTGGATTAATGGTTCCTGTCAAGTATATACAATATATATATCAGCATATTTTATGTTCAACCCATTTTATATTAGGCATACTTTATAAAAATTAATGTTAATGAATTGACAGGGAGAACCTTTAAATACATGCATATATAAGACTCAGATGCTCTAATAAAACTCTTCCCAGGGTATCTTGAGAAAACAAGTAACTCAGGGCTATAAAAAAGGAAAATGCCCTGCTACATGCACATGTAGCACTTTTGTGATAAGAAACTTATAACATATATGAACATCAACTGGAGTTATGCAATGTATAAATAAGAATAATGTAGTTCTCTGTTTTTCACCTTTGAGTTTATCTCTCCTGCAAGGTAGTATTCCACCTTTTATGAACTTGCCAACTTCACATTGAGCAGGATAGTCTCCAGTCCAAAGCAGAAGCAAAACACGGACCACAATGTTGCCAACTGGCAGGTCGGGAAAGTCACCCATATAGTCCACTTCATAGCCTGTTGACAATATTCATTCAAGTCTTAATTAAAGATTTCTTTTAGTTACATTTTACTTTATGTGGGCATCACAGAAAATATGTTTGTCAAGAAATCTCAATACATGGAGAGTATATTTTAACAGCTCATTTACAAATCGTTTACAAAATACATACCACAAATTAAAACATAAAGTACATGTAACGTCAGTGGATAACCTAACTGAACTCCCACTTTGTGGTCACCGGATTTTCTTAATTATTCATATGATCACAGACCAATAATAAATATTGGACTCCACTTGGGCCTATTAAAATTATTGTTTATTGCATGCTTTTATACTACATTTTCCACAGAATAACCATACAGTCCCCTATATAGGATTTCTTCTTTCAAACCTCAACCCCCTAGAAATTATAGTTTAGCTTAATATTTCAATGTAAATATTAATTTTGGCCTTTGAGATTCCTCAGAATTTACAATGACCCTCTATGGGGTAGGTGCAGATATTTTCCAAAAATAAACATAAAATACAGTTATACTGAAGTACATGTAAAAATGTGTACCATCAATAAAAATGTTCTCAATCTCTGAGATGAGAGGCTCGAGGAATGGATCCAGGTATTTGGTTGCTTCTTTGGCTTGGCACAAAGCCAACAACATACACCTCATCAGTTGCATTCCTGTCTTTTTTGTACAAGTTTGCAATAGAAACTTCTAGGGCTCCTGTCAAGAGAGTTCAATTGAAATCAGCATTTGTTCAAATAATGCTTTCAGTTTATTTGACAGATGTAGCGATGATTTTCGCCCTTAAATCCATAAATGTTTGGAAAGATTAGCTGTTTCTCCTTAAGTCGCATGGTCTACACAGGAAAATTTTCCAAAAAAACGTTAATGATTTTGCAGATGGTAATTGCAGCAAATCCCATTCTGAAGCCATTGATGGAAAAACAGAACACTTTCCATTAATGGTTTAAATAGCTAAAACCATCAATGATCAATAATCAAAAAACATAATGAGTTTTAATTAAAATGCATTCATGTTTCTCTAACTGCAGATGATGGTTTTTCCAAAAAATACATTGATGGTTTTGAGAATGGTAATTTGGATAAATCCCATTCAAAACCCATTGATGGGAATCAAGGTTTTTAACATTACTGGTTTTATTGATAAAACCATCAATGGTTAACAATTAAGAAACATCATGGGTTTTACTTCAAATACATGTTTGTTTCTTGAATTCCTATTCATGGTTCTTTCTTAAAGAACATAAGTGGTATTTCTGAAAGTCCCATTCTGGAATACCATTGATGGAAAGCTGTGCAATTAACATTAATGGATTTCATCACCAAAAACCATCAATGGTTAATAAGCTGTAAACATAATGAGTTTTAGTTTAAACACATGTTTATCCCAAACCTCTATCCATGTTTGTTTCCCGAAAGAGCATGACTGGTCTTTGACAATTATCACAGAAGGAAAATAATCAGGAATCCCGAATTTTACTCTCAATGCACCATACAGCAAATCAAGGCTTTTATTGTCACTACCTTGTGGTGTTAAATACCCATGTACTGTATCCCTCACCATCCATAAATGAAAATCTGTTACCGGTAATTAAGATAACAAGGTAAAGAAACACAACAGATGTTCTTAAAAGAACATTAAATGTTTATTGCAACACGTTTAACAATGAATTTATTTTTCCTCTCAACACAGAAGAATGAGGCAGGATGGAAATTGACCTTTTATTATATAAAGAACACAATGCGTAAAATTTCAGAAAACTTGTCCTGAAATTAATCTTTACATAATGCAAAATTTTAACTTGTTACAGAAAATCCAAAGATTAAGGAACATACTGTACTACATGTATCAAATAGGGCTAACAGTAACATTTACTTAATAAAGAATGTATAAATGTTATGTGCAAAAAGATGCCCAAAATAAGTCAGTAAACCTTGAGCTTTTGAACATTGTCTCTGTTGATATCTCGAAGGTTTGTGCTGTCCACCTTTACAAAGTTCTCCTTCAGAAAGGTCTTGGCCAGTGCCATTGCCACACTGTCTTTGCAAGCAAGATTGCAGGAAAGTTTAAATTTCTTTGCAGCAGAAACCAACTGTTGCTTTGCTACATCACTGTATTTGATTGCAGAGAACATAACTGTGATTATCACCCTGGCACCTTGCAGTGACAAATCTGAAAGTAATGAAGCATGGCTTGTCACTGGTCACATCTAATTAACTCTTTTTGAATCGAGTAGTTCAATGTCAATCAAAAATTTTGTTAAGCTTTATCAATAAGAGATATTCAGTGTCCAGACTGTACATACCCTCTTCAGTTTCAGAGAGAGAATCAGAACTACTATTACTTGTAGAACTCAGTATGTCTGTGACGCCTCCATCATCATTATGGACTGCAAGGTCACTGTCACCATCAGATGAACTGCCACTCACTTTAAGTTTTTTAAGGGTACGTTTGTCTGGCTATAAAGAAATGTAAAAAGACCATTATAAAAGCCTTGATTACCATTTTATCTGAAACCTTAGGGACATCTGCATATAGTTCCAATAAAAATCCTACCAACTGAAATTAAGTATTTTACATAGCTTCCTTCTGTCTATGCCTTTATACTGAGTTGATGAAAATAAAACTACAAACCTGCGTGTAGTCATGTCCTTTGCGAATTCTACGTCTCCTTTCATTTAACACATCTAAGACATGTTGTTTGATACCCTCCTTGTTGAACCCTGCTGGTTCAAAACTGCAGGTCTCTTCCAGTGTAGACACCAAGTTGTGAAGCTCTTTTGTGGCAGCAGGATCATTCTTGAAGACTGGAATATCATTTCCTTGTCCAAAGCTGCACTGGTAACAGCTTTTCTTCTGAAAATTAATCAACAAAAATAATACATACATGTATTAAACAAGTAAGAGCAAAGTGCTGATCTCCATGTATCCTAATGAGCATGTACACCAAGTTTCAGGAAAAAATGAAAGCAGTTTTGATGTTATAATAATAGAACTATCAGAGGTTTATCAGTAGTGTGCCTCAACTACGTCTCGGTAAATATTCACCAATATTTGCTTCGCCTTCGGTGAATAATTGTTAAATATTTTTTCTGCTTGTGTAGTGCTTTCTAAGTATGCAGTTCTTAAACTCCAATGTGTCTGGTGAGATGGCCCAACTTCTCCAGCACAACCAAGAAAAGTATGTACCCTGCTTAACCAAGGGAACCAACAAGACTATCCTTGAAAAAGTACCTCTGCATGGTGATCAGCTCTTTGAAGAGCGTGCCAGGAATGTAATCTGGACATACAGGGATGGAGTGAATGATTATGAACAACTTC
>NC_090883.1:14832805-14835305 GCF_036669925.1 Montipora capricornis
TAGAAAGATGGTGGCCTAATACGAAAATGTGCACTCGCGCGCCCAAAATACGCCTGCACTGCAGGCTAGACTTCTTTAAAAGAAAATTTATACTGACTCCTTAATTAAGTTAACTTAATATTAATAACAAAATTGCTGTTCTCTTTTAATTTATTTTAGGACTGTGATTTGACGACTCATTTAGCTGTAACTCTATTGTCTGTTAGCAAAGTAATGTTTGTTATAATGGATTTTTGTAGTTTTGCAATTTTGGTTATGAATGAAAACAACAAACTAACTCAAGAAAAAATAATAATGTACCGATCTTTAGATGTTACATCTACACACCAGGTACGGTACGTGTTCAATAATTGTGGTTGTTGTTTTGCCCCCTCCCATTCTGTACATTATTTAAGGAATTAATTAACTAGTACCTGTATCCAACTACCTAAACCAAGAACTCTTCTTTAAATGGTTTGATATTAATTTTTTAATTAAACAGTACATTGTTGAACCACAAACATGTACTTTTTTCATTCATGTGTACATTGTCAATTTGATATTTTTTACCAGACGTTATACTTCTACTGTGAATAGTGCTTGTCGGAGATATAATCTTAATTGATTGATTCATATTAAATCGTAAAATTATTGCATAAAATGTAAGATTGTTGAGTTTGTTTGCATTTCATGATTTGAAATTATTAAGAATTTGCGTTCTAGAATCAACGTATTGGAACCTTAAAAAGATATTCAAAAAAGAACCGTAATCTGGAAATAAGAGCAATCATATCAAATCTTAGGACTGTCTTAAAACAATACCCCACTACCTTGGAATGATTTCCCAAGTCTTAAAATGATAACTAAAATAAGAATTGCATTCTTAAAACAAGTTACCTTGTTTTTAATTTAAGAAACCAACATTTAGAGTGTCTGTTCTCAACAATTTGGCAACCACAGTATTCGTGTTCTCACTTTCGCCATCAGAAAACTTTGGTAGCTTCATTTAATGAAAATTCAACGCCAATTTGGCTAATTTAGCCTTTCACTTAGCCTTGCCATCACAAGATGTTTGGATTCCTCTTTCATGTAAGAAAGTTTGCAGCAAGGCAATTTTTGATGTTGGAAGTAGTCACAATTCTTTTCATAAGTTCCTTCTTGTGAAGTTTCCATTCCACGATAGTTGAGCCAGGACTGACTTAGTAGCTGTAGCTTAAATACCAAGCTGAAAAACGCAAAAAAGGGAAACAGTCTACTAGAGAAAAGCAACACTTCCATCTGTATTCTCGAAGACAACTTTAATATCTTTATTCCCAAGAGCCTCGCTTTGGTGAATAGAATTGGGCACCAGTCTCTCACACTGAAATATATCGAAATTTTGCTATTGAGTATTCAATATGGTCAATCTGATAAGCGCATAGCAGGATATAAATTACAACTCACAACAATGCTGGTGTGTATTCTGTATAAACAAAGATATGTCCATCAAGGTATGCAGATTGCGTTAAAGGGACTGTGTCACGATAATGCACATGTGCTGACTTGATTGACACGGGAGTTTCTACCAGCCAATAGAAATGGACTTGAAAATGTCGCGACCCAGGACATCTGTAGCAAAGCGCGTATTATATAATTACTGGAAAATTGCGTTGAATTTCGAGTGTTTACGCGGCTAAATAAAATTGAGGCATGTTTGCAACCATTGTTTGACTACAATGGCTATTAATATTGCAGTGGAGCAAGAGGAAAACGTAGGGGAAATCAGTGTCATTGTTTCACAAGTAGGTAGTTGCTCACATTCGAGGTCATCGTGTATTCGAGTCGTCATCAACGTTAAATTATTCATATGTTCCATTTGCATAGCCACAAGTGTCCTGCATTTGCTCTAGTACCTGCATGACAAGAACTGGAAAGAAATGCCAAGGATGTCTTTGCAGAACCGAGGGAAAATTTGTCACTGCGTCTTGTAAGTGTGGATCAACGAGAAAGCCATGCGGAAACAAGGTACATTGTGTTACAAGCGAATGTTCGCCTTCACGGATTGGCAATCGAACTGCTTGTTTGATTTTAGGATGAAAGTACAAGCCAGCAAACCCGAATTCAGGGGAGGAGAGATTAAAAGCATGGCTTTGTTGAGTGTTGTTTGTGTTACTCGTTTCCTTGCGTATTGCCACCTTTCGCAGTGATGAACATGGTGTCAGAAGTGAAAAAACTCAAGAAGTACATTCTTTAACAGTGGAAGACTGCGAGGTGAGCGATTTCATTTGAAGCCTGTTCGCTGTTGCAGTATTTCAGCGTTCCACGCATTGAACATGTGGAAGTTTATCAGCCACCATATTGGTTCTCTGCTCTCGAAAGCACCGAAATTGTGAGTACAGAGCTTCTCTTTCATCACGTCAGTTTATACCATACCTCCACCGCCACCTATGAATGTAAAGGACGATGTTTCAACCAACTGGAAATTGTTTCAACAAGCATGGGAATATTATGTTACCGCTACTGAGTTAAACAAGAAATCTAA
>NC_090883.1:14840305-14870305 GCF_036669925.1 Montipora capricornis
GTCAATATCATGTCAAGTTTATTTACATTTCCCAAGGAAATTCCCAATTTCGCATCATTCTCACAGCACAGGCGGGTGTTCCAAACAAATCCTGCCAAAATCGAGTTATTTTCCTTAGTTTTGGTTAAAGCCCCAGCAATAGTTTAACGAATCTAGGATTTCCCATGGGTCTTTTATTCCATGACACTCCTCAAAATTTCAATTTTTGTCCATGTAGTCATCATTTGTCATGTGCACAGACTTTACCGGTTTTATTTAAATATCATTGTTGAGTTATTTATTGCTGTAATACTTTACAATATTTATCATTTAACAAAGTGACCACATTGTCGGCAAAGACCCTGATCATGGAAATGAGATCATCAGTTTTTCTCTTATAGAGAGAAATAGTAAACGTTAAAGTTGACTCACAAGCTCCAGTTGCAGGGGAACAAGGGCTACCACCAGTATTTAAAAACTTGAGGTTGCGGAAACGCACCCTTGACTTGCTTTGAATTATCTGTTTTGTCATTTCGTGCATTGCCTGTACTCCAAGTGACATGGATACAAGCCAATTTGCACATAAAAATTCGTAGTAAATGTAAAATTGAGAAACCATTTGCTATATATTTCCATTTAGTGCTTGAAAGCAATGTAAAGTAGGTGGTGTCAATTTAAAAATGAGAAAATATACCCACAAGGGTGACATGAACAAAGAATAAAGTGTGACAAACTCCTAATTTTCCTGGGTCCTTCCTATTACGCAATCCACAGAAAACCTCCTAGTCTTTGTCCACTGAGCAATGCAAAATACAGTCATTACTGCACTAATGAAATTTTTATGGTTATATACTTGTCTATTGACCATGAGTTTTGTCAGTTTTGTTATGGCTCACTGCGCTCGCCAAACCTTTAACCACTTGCATAATATTCTCAGAATACAATATATTACAAAAATCAATTTTAACACAAGCCATTGGGAAAAAATTGCTAAAAGTACCAGTTACATACTGTTCATTTGTAGGGTATAACTTATTTCAATAGTTCTTATGCTTCAGTACCATGTTAATGTACTTTCTAATGCTCTTGGCCTTATGCCATACATCCAGAGAATGAAAAATATCTTGAAACAGGCCTCCTGAGTAGCAAAAAATGATAACTTTAGATGAAAAAACAAAATTAAGTATGCACACAATTGGTCAGAGTGATGCAGCCAGAAAAAAAATGTTAGCACTGCATACAGTACTTAAATAATCTTATTTCTTGTTTGCATGCCTCAGAAAAAGAGGCAAAAAGAGATAGCTTCTACTGTATTAACCAAGGCCATGCAATGCATTGTTGTACTACACAATGTAATACATGCTTACATCTCTGAAACCCAGTTCACAACAATATTGCTCACTTTGTAGCTCCATTGTGCGGCATGTAACTGTAACTGGATCAAATATACGTTTGTGTTACAAACTTACCCATCATCTTCTTTATACTGGCTGAAGCATCTGTCACAACCTCAACCACTTTCAAAACATGCTTGATCCTCTGAGAAATGTTTTCAAGGGCTTTTTTCTCCATGTTAACTGACTTTAGCTCGACCTCTCTCTTGTCAAGTACCTCCAAATCAATTATGTAGCCAGTAGTCATTTCCATCAGAAAATAACAAAGATTCTTGGCTGTAAATCCTGGAGAATCACACTGACCATCACCCATGACCACCACATTTTGGCCTTGCAACTCCTGGTTGATTACTCTTTGTTGCCAAGTCCATCATTCATTAATTGCAGGAATACAGTAAAGCCTTTAAGCACGACAAAATGTTGACCTCGACACGAACGTCAAACCCAGAAACTTAGCCAACCTTTCCATCTGTGAGAAGTTATTTCCAGAAAGGAGAATAGCAGCACATGCCTGCAGATTATTGGCAAGGACACCATTCACCTTGTAGGAACTCCAAAATTTGCCCTCATGACCTGCTTGATATTTCCACTGTATCGGTACACTGGTGCCACAAATAGTATGGGAAACTGTGGCTGCTAACAGACATTGTGGATGATGACACTTCGCTGCAAATAGTCGCAAAAGGAGATCAAGGGAGCACATCACCTTTGTTCCTACCACAAGAGTAATTTCTTTTTTGAGTTGGACCTGCTCTTCCAGACGATTGAATGTACTTGCACACAATGCATTTTTTTACATAAGGAACTGGTTGAAGAGGTGCCATATGTTCAATATTGGTTATCTCTGAGGATGAGGACAAGTCTGATGCATCGGTCCGAGTAGATACTAAAGCCGTTTGTTCACCTTCCTTACTCTGTGTTTCAACTGAGGAGCCCAAATCAATCATCTCATCCCCAGACTCTTCCTCCCTAAAGAAAATTGATATAAATGTATCAACATTGATAAGATGCATTATGTAGAATACGTTAACATGTGTGAGCAGAAATTTTCTAAAGGGCATCACTTCTCAGACCTGTAATACATGTCATCTCCGCTGTCAGTTGAACTTTCACTCATTTCCTGATCCTCATCTAGATCTCTGAGCCCACTAAGATAATTTAATGTACTGAAGAAAAGGACAAAAAAGAAATAAAATATGATTAAAAAAAATTATCTTTTTGTGGACGAATGCATTCGAAATTACGGTTATACCACGATCCAAAGCCTTTTACAAGACACAGACAAAAACTGAACTTTCATAATTATTATGAATTTTTAAAAAAAACATAACTTGTTAGGAAAACCTTACAATGATGCATCAGAACTATCATTACTGGCACTATCACTGTCATGGTCAGAATCATGATCACTTTCCAAAATGGACACCTCTCCATTCTCCTACTATACGGGAGTGTAATTACACTCCCAATGATATCCACTTCATCATCAACCATATCAACAAAACCGAAGAAAGATGGATGAACATAGGGTTATTTTTCTTTAATAAACAGAAAAATACCTACAGTAAGTTCTGTGACAAAAAAAGAGCACTCACTCAAGCCATGTACATGTGGGCTGGTGAGATTCTTCCTTATCAGGGAACACACAGAGAGAGGACCCCCCCCCCCCCCCCCACTTTTTGTGCAAAAATAAAAATAAATAATTTGACAAAAATAGCAGAGCCAAATTGCTAATTAATATCAATACGCGCGCCAAATGACAAACTGCCCTTTGTAAAATGCCTACCCCCCACCCCCACCACTCAAAAACTTGCTGCACTGTCCCTGCTCATTGTGCTAACTTGTCACAACAGGAGGAAATAATGATTAACAAGGGACATCGAGAAAGGTTGTATCAAATCATCATTATCATTACATCAGGTTTATTTGCATGTTGTTAGATATACATATGACAATACCTAGTGTCCTGTAAAACAACTGGGCTCTGAACAACGAGCACATTGCCAGGTTTAGAAGGAGTTGACGTCAGCCCAGGGTGAAAGGGTTCTAAAAGTACAATGTATATCAAACAGCAACAAAGAGTTTCTCATGATAGCATCAAAGTTATTGTACCTTACAATAAATAGAACAACAAAAAAAAAGACAAAACTTCAGCCCTTCCTTTTTACCGGACAAAAATTCTCATTTACCGTGGGCTTCAATAGCGAAATCCAAACGCTTCCTGCCACATTTCACAGCAGCCATCATTCCATGCAAACTGACGAATAAAAAAACACAACAAGCAAAATCATAGTACGTTCACTGAATGGATGACAAAGGATTATAGTGCTAAAGGGAAACCAATAATCAGCGTAAACACTAAGCCCATTCTTTGTCTCATCTCCAAGGATAAAAGATGTTGTTCGAAGGCCATGTCAGGGGAATAAACGCACATACACTTTATTTTTTTCCAGGTTTGATAGACATCTTTCGCTAGATAAAGCTTTCCATGTGCCTCCTCCCATCTCCCATTCCTTGTTTTCTTCTTTTCTTTGGATGCAAGGCGGGCTACGAGGAGTAAGAACCTTTCAACCTGAGCTGCTTCATAATCCGCCATTCGTGGATAAAGATTAGTGACAGGCCTGCACGGACTCCCTGTATGATTTCACTGTAGATGAATGTAGCCTTCAGTGGATAAATTAGTGACAGGCCTATACGGACTCCCTGCATGATTTAACTGTAAATGAATGTAGCCTTCATAGCTTAGCTTTAACTAGCCTGTCTGAAAGAGATTTACCCCTTCTGTACAATAGATAGGCGAATTCTTGAAAATAGTGTTAGCAAAGGCTGATTTTGTATTAAGACTATGAGTATATTTTTAAGGTTACCCACCGATGGGTGGTATGTTGTGACAAATGGCAAGATTTGTTTCCGTGCTTTTGCTTTTTGTTGGAGTGCCGACTGTCTTGCAGCAAAGCTGACTTCTGATAACATTGTTTGTATCATCATGTAAAGATAGCCACGCGCAATGAGGCGCAATTTAAAATTGGTGATACTGTCATTAAAGGCTGTTTCAGAAGAGTTTGTTCTAAGGAGTCTAAGGGCTTCACCTTTAATAAAACTTTTTTTCACGCCTGGTGGGTGGCTCGAGGTAAAATGTGTGTACTGAAAGGTTTCAGTCGGCTTGTAATGTGCTCGGATGTCAAGGATCGATTCGTTTCTGAATCTTTCTCCTTTAGATATGATTGTGTCGAGAAGTGTTATTTCTATCTCTGAGATTTCAGCCGTGAATTTGATTGTAGGGTTGAAGTTGTTAGCTTGCTTTATGAACAGGTTTATTTCCTGTATGTTGGAATCCCACAATGACAAAATATCGTCAATATAACGTTTCCACTTTATTGCTTTTGTGTTGCTTTGGTTTATCAATTTTGTTTCCATTTCCGCCATGAAGATGTTGGCAAATGCAACTGCCATTTTCGTACCCATTGCGGTTCCATGGGTCTGGAGATAATTTTTTCCAATAAATTGGAATGAATTCTCTTTAAGGATAAGGCAAAGCATTTCTTTAAGATAGTGGGATGGGATGGGAGGGTTGTAAATGTGAAATTTTTTGTATGCTTTGCATACCGTTGTAATACCCTCCTCTTGCGGTATGTTTGTATACAAGCTTGTTACATCCATAGACACCAAAATAGTATTTTGAGGGACCTTTGTCTTCTCTATAAAGTTTATGAAGTGCGTTGTATCCTTAAGATACGATTTCTGTGTCTGTGGAAACGGCTGTAGTAATTTGTGCACAAACGATGGTAGTCTTTCTGTAGGGCCTTCGCAGCCCGAAATAATTGGTCTACTGACCGGATTTTGTTTGTGGATTTTAGTAAGCATATAGAATATTGGGATTCTAGGAGGATTGCGTGTTTGAGATAACCATATTTTATTGACATGTCATCAATATAGTTATTTTGGTGAAGACGTGTGACTAGCTCATTAACTCTTTGTAATGCTTCTTCCACCATGGCGTTTTTGAGAGGTTTGTAATGTTCTCTATTGTTGAGATGAGTTTAGGCTTCTTGTATTTTATCACACTTGTTCATTTGTCTGCCTTTTTGAGAATGATTTCAGTGTTGTTAACAAACTCTGTAAGGGCTTTGTATTCGATGTGTGACAGATTGTTTTTAGGGTTTGATGGTTTGATCTCTGCAAGTTGGAGCAAGGGCAACTGACTTTTGATCCTGTGGTACCCAGTCTGATTTGACTTGAAATGGGTGCGGTTCTGTATTTTTTGTGTGTAATATGTATTGTAGATGCATTCGTCTCGCAAATTCTTCAAAGTCTTGCAAAAGTTGGCGTCTAATATTTTTCTCATCTGTCAACCGTGTCGGGACAAATTTGAGCCCTTTGGAAATAACGTTGACTTGGTTGTCAGTTAGTTGGAGATTGGAGAGATTTTTAATGAATCTCTTGTTTGATTTTCTTTGTGTGGCAATCCGTTTTTGAGCACAGCGTAAATAAAAGAGTCTCTATCGTGGTTGTAGCAATGCACTGTTCTATTAGATGAGAACCATATGCATGCCCATAGGTTGGTTTTTGCCTGGGTGGGTTCCTTTTTGCTTAAAACCGACCTTTAATGTTAACAGTGTCACACAAAATTAAACTTACCGTTATTGCAGAAGATTTCCAGTTGAAGTCGACGGGGGTGTAGCCGAGCATAACAGTCTCACAATCTTTGATTGCCACAGCAGGTGAAGCTGGCCTTAGTTGAGGTTCCATTGCTAAGTATCGTCTTCTCCATCACGTAAGTTTCATTTCAAACAACTCAGGGGAGAGCTGCAATGAGGTTGACATTTCTTGAACGGAGAACACTTGGAAGGCATGCGTGTAGTCCGCAAGAGCGG
This sequence comes from Montipora capricornis, assembly GCF_036669925.1. Taxonomy (NCBI): domain Eukaryota; kingdom Metazoa; phylum Cnidaria; class Anthozoa; order Scleractinia; family Acroporidae; genus Montipora; species Montipora capricornis. The sequence goes on from NC_090883.1 coordinate 14,846,553, forward strand.
ACGTGAATTTTGAGCGGCAGTAAATTCCCTCTTCTCCCTTAAGCAAAATCATTGGTAAGCTTGTCATGGTCAATGACAGGAAAGAAAAACAAACAGGGAGACCGTTACTCTACTGAAGAGGAGACAAACGCAGCGAAAAGGTCCAACAAAGAACTTATCGGTCAGGAAGAAGTAGGCGGCAATATGGCGGACAATGATGAAGTGTGTGATGCTGAACCCATGCTGTACGATATACGGAACATGTTGGAGGACCTTCAAAAGTCTGTCTCAAGCATTCTTAAGGAAAATGCCACCCTAAGAGAGGACTTGACGCAATTAAAGTCGTCCCTTCAATCTAAAGAGAGAGAAGTGCCCTGAAAACATCGTTTGGGAAGGTGTCAAAAGCTAATGGGTTATTGAAGACCGAACTGGAAGAAACGAAACTAAAACTACGGGAGCAAGACGACGAAACCGAAAAGCTGTACACTGCGCTAGATGAGCCGGAGCAGTACACCAGAAAAAAAAGCCTAGAAATTCAAGGTATACCAGATCAGTGCTATTCTACAACCGAAGAGGTAGTTTTAAAATTGGCGGGTGTGTTAAATGTTAATGTTAATCCTACTGACATCGAGATACAAACTCAAACGCCGTGGCAATAATTCTAGCCTGATTATTGTAAAATTCCTGAGCCACAAAGTGAAAACGAACTTATACAAGGAAAGAGTGAAATTAAGAAACGTTAAAGTGAAAGATCTGTTTCCCGGCTATTCCAATGTGGTAAGCTCTAATGTACCTCGTATTTTTTTAAATGAAAATCTGACGGTTTACCGACGCGAACTCGTATCGAGGTCAAGTGAAATGAAAAAAGACAGACTCTTGACCAGTTTCTGGACAATGGATTGGAAAATCTTTGTAAAAACATCACCGAGCGGGAATCCTGTTCGAATTTTCAGCGATTATGATTTAGATAATTTGTAAACAACTTATCTGCTTTGAGTGCATTTGAACTAGCTGTAGATAATTCAGTTTATTCGGTAATGCTGTGTATTATCTCGCTTTTTATTTTTCTCGATCAATTTTGAGGGGAGGGAAAGGGTGGGAGAACTTAAAAGGTCAGTACCCAATTCGGACTTGTATGTTTTGTGTTGAGTGTTTTGAATTTTTTGTCTCTGTATTCTTTTCTAGAAAGCCTATTTTGCATTGTAATATCTTTGTCTGTTTTTTTTTTCTTTTGAAAAGTGATGTCTAACAAACAAATATGTAAAATCATCTCTCTTAACGTTAGAGGTCTTAGAAATCCGATTAAGAGGAGCAGCATGTTTACATTTCTTAAAGATCAAAATGCTACCATCTATTTTCTACAGGAAACATATTCAGAATTAAGTGATGAGTCATTCTGGAAAAATGAATGGGGAGGTGAATTTTTTTTTTTCTCATGGCACTCGACACAGTAAAGGGACTTGCATATTATTAAATCCTGTAATCAAAGACAGCAAAATTTAAAATTCCCTAAGCGACAACTTGGGACGAATAGTTCTAATTAGTTTAATTCTTCATGTTATGGAATTGTCACTTTGTAATATATACGCGCCAAATGATCAAACCGAGCAGTTGCAATTTATAGAAGAGCTTAACAACTATTTGATAGACCAATCTGAATTAACGACACTGATTGTAGGAGGTGACTGGAATTGCACTCTCACAAAGAAGGACAAAAAGGGTGGTTTACCTTGGAGACCAACCAGCTTCCGGAATCTAATCTTAATGACAATGAATATTTTTGATCTTGTAGACGTACAAAGAGTTAAACATCCCAACATAAACAAATATTCATATGTATCCAAAGGCCTAAAAATGAGATCCAGAATAGATTTGTTTCTTGTAGCAAGAAATTAAACTAAATATGTCCAAAAAGTTGATATTCAATCATCAATAGCACCCGACCATAGGACAGTTTTACTATCTTTGCACTGGACAAAAGTAGTCCCTAGGGGACCTGGCTTTTGGAAGTTTAACAATGCTCTCCTGGAGGATAATAATTTCGTAGAACAAATGCGACAGAGGTATTCTGGATTTCGGGAAAAGTATAATTATATTCAAGATAAAAGAATGTACTGGGAACTGCTTAAAATGGAAATTAGATGCTTTACTATCTCGTTCGCCAAAGGAAAAGCAAAGGAAGCGAAAAAACGTGAACTTATAATTAAGGACGAAATGGATAGACTTGACCATATCATTTGTAGCAATTCTGATGTTATGTCTCTCGACGAAGAGTTGAAGAAGTATGACAATCTCAAAAAGGAACTTCAACAAATATATGAAAGCAAAGGTGAAGCTGCAAAGTTTCGATCCAAATGCTTGTGGGCTGAAAAAGGCGAAAGACCTACAAAATATTTTTTTAATCTCGAGAAAAGAAATTACAGCAAGAAGGTAATCTCAGAATTAGAAGACGACGAGGGAGAGATAATAAAAGAAGAAGAACAGATTTTGTTAAAAATAGAAAATTATTACAGAGATCTCTACACGTGTAAAATGGATGTTACCGAAGAGCAGTTTAATCATTACATAGAATATCTAGAAATCCCTCGTCTCTCACAGGTGGACAGTAAGAAATTAGACGGCCTCGTAACGTATGCAGAATGTAAGGAAAGCTTGGCCGCTTTCGGCAATGGAAAATCCCCAGGGGAGGATGGTTTTACTGTCGAGTTTTACTTAAAGTTCTTTGACCTAATTGGAAACGACTTAGTAGAGAGTCTCAATGCTGCATATGAAAATGGACAGTTATCAATCTCACAGCGTAGAGGTATAATAACCCTAATACCAAAAGAAGAATCAGCGCTATTAGAACTGAAGAATTGGAGACCAATAACTCTTTTAAATGTTGGCTATAAAATTGTGTCCAAAGCAATAGCTAAACGGATTGAACCGATATTGCCATCGTTGATTCACCTGGATGAAACAGGTTTTGTGAAAGGCAGATATATCGGTGAGAATATTAGGCTCATTGCTGATGTTATAGAGCAAACAAAGAAGCTAAACCGCTCTAGTATATTGCTGTCGTTAGACTTTCAGAAAGCTTTTGACACCTTAGAATGGTCATGCATACATCATGTTCTAAAACTTTACAACTTTGGTGACAGCTTAAGAAACTGGGTAAAGGTCTTTTACACTGATATACAAAGTGCGGTACTAAATAATGGCTATGCCACCAACTGGATAAAACCTTCCACCGGAGTAAGACAAGGATGCCCACTTTCTCCCTACTTGTTCATACTAGCTGCAGAACTTATGTCCATGAAAATTCGTCAATCCAGTGCTGTCAAGGGAAATTAAAATTAGTCAATTTTTCAGGCGAAACCAACCTGCTATGTTTCGACCTCTCTTCGGTGGAAAAAGGATTACAAATCGCAGTGGATTTTGGCGAAATCTCAGGTCTCAAGCTTAATTTAGAGAAAACTAACGCAATGTGGCTGGGGAAGTGGTCAGGCAAGAAAAACAAACCTTTACAGTTAAAATGGGTCAGTAGTCCGACCAGAATTCTGGGCATTTATTTCTCCTACGATGAGAAAGGTAATAATGAAATGAATTTCAACCTTAAGATAAATAAATTGCAAACAAACTTGGATATATGGAAGTCAATAGATCTCACACTATTTGGGAAAGTGATGATAATCAAGGCGCTTGGGGTATCATCTCTTATTTACTCAGCTTCAAATATCAATCTTCCAAAGGATATTATAAGTAACGTTAAAGGTAGGCTCTTTAGATTCATCTGGAAAAATAAAAGAGACAAAATGAGAAGGGAAGGACTATATCACGATTATGAGAAGGGCGGGCTGCGTATAACGGATATTGAAACAATGATCAAAGCGCTGAGACTAGCATGGATACCAAAACTCATACGGGAAGGCCATCCCAATTGGAAATTTTTTCCAGACTATTTTTTTAAGAAATACGGGGGCCTCTATTTTCTCCTGTCATGTAATTACGACGCAAAAGACTTTGAAGATGTACCCTCTTTCTATAGGGACATTTTATCGTTCTTTCATGAATTGAAAGCTCTTCATGGTAGCCATCATGGACGGGATACAATTCTATTTAATAATAAGGAAATACGCATTGATGGTAAACCTTTTTTCTGGAATGAGTGGTTCCTGAAAGGAAATAGAATGGTTAAAGATCTTTTAGATAAGAATGAAAATATTCTATCATTTCCTGCTTTTCAGTCAAAATATTCACAGAAAAAAACTACCTTTCTTCACTTTTACCAAGTTACTTCTGCTATTCCAGGTCACCACCTAACCAAGGCGAAAAGTAACGATTTCAATACTGAAATGATAAACAATGAGGACCCGGATTTCTTTCACTTAGATGAAAATGTAGTTATTAATTTACTGCGAGCCAAATCCAAAGACTTCTACTGGTTAATCGTTGATAAGAAGTATAAAGAAAAACAAACTGGTCCAAAGAGATGGAATCAAACCGTTCCCATGGACAAAACCAACTGGAAAAATATATTCAAATCGGTACAAAAGACTTGTAGAGAAAATAAAGTTAGGAAATTTCATTTCAAATTCATTCATAGAATTGTGGTGACCAAAAAGGAACTCTTTAGGTTTAATATCAAACCAGATAGTAATTGTATATATTGCGGAGATCTGGATTCTATAGACCATACTTTTTCAGAATGCCAGTTTACAAAGTCCTTTACTCAAGAAGTGTTACAATGGTTTAATACAGAGAATGACTCTGAATTTAATCTAAACACTGAAGATCTTCTTTTTGGTATTTTTCCAAGTTCAATTACCTTGATAAAAAAATTGAACTACACCCTCCTCTTTCTGCGGTATTATATTTATAAGAAAAAACTCCAGAATGACTCACCAGTTTTATTACTTTCGGATTTCATCAACAAAGTTAAATATAAGTATAAGCTTGAAAAAATTATTTAATAGCCATAAAAGCTCCTCCATCTGCTATTTTATACATTTAACATAACTGTAATAGAAGTATAGATGTATTTAATTAATTGTATTTTATTGTAAAATAGACTTAAAATAAGTGAAAAAAGTGTTGTAATTGTAAGGAATAATTATTATTTAAAAAAAAAAAAAAAAAAAACACTTGGAACAAGGTCAAATAGTGATGTGGCAACTTTTGCCAAAGGCAAAAACTGCTCTTCAATACACATGATAATATGATCAAGTAAAGGAATTGCCACGTTTCTTTGGAAATATTCTATAGGAGTCTGAGCCTCAGGATTGGAGCGATGCTGTTGTCTTGATGTCAATCGGGGCATTCAGGCAGCAGTACCCACCTTTTCAGCCATGGAAACGCTTTGATTGTAAATACGGGAAACGTTTGTGCCACAATCTTCCCTTTCCTTTCGGTAGGAACTTCCAGCTTCTGCAATCATTTCATGGGCCTCCACAATGTCAACAGTTGCTCTCTGAAGCTTAACAGTGATTCCAGCCAGGTGAGCAAAATACTGGTACATTGTCTTAAATAACAATTAACAATGAACTCAAAGGACGTAATGCTTGCCAAAATGTGTTGAGCTTCATTACGATTCGCTGGATCCCAGTCAGCATACATATCATCATACTTGGGAAGGTGGTGTTTGAAACCAATCATCTCGAGAGCCTCTACGATGAAAACAAAAACTTGGTAGAAATGTTGATAAGCAGTGTGCTGTTCTGCTCATCTTGTCTTGCACAAGTCCAGCAGAGGCTCTCTCTTTGTTACATTAACTATGTTGTGCTCAAGAAGGCCACTTCTCTTAGGACGTTTTAGAAAGAAACGACAGCGATTTTTTAGACGTTCAATGACATTGCGCACCCGAGGTGATGCACATGACTTACTGATTACAAGGTTCGGGTAGTGTCCATTGCAGTGGACATACGTAGCCAATGGTGCCTCCATCCTTGTACGCCTGATGTGCTAGATGACATGTTGCTTGCATCATCGTATCCTTGGCCACGCATGTTCGTTACTGGTACGTTGTTCTCTTTCAGGAAAGCTACGATGTTCCCTGCAATCTTTTTACCTCTTATCCTTTCAAGTTTGATAAATGTTAACAATTCCTCTCTTACATCTTTCTTCTCATTGACGAACCAAGCAAAAATAGCAAGATGTTCTTCATTGTGCGACGTTACTTCATCACCTAAGATACAGTAACAGGTTGCAAGGTTGCAGCATTTAAATCATCCAGTATGTCCTTCAGAATAATAAGCTTGCCCATGACCTCAATCAATTCATTCTGTGTCTGGGGTGACAAACGTGTCACACAATGCATTGCAGGAGTTTCTAAATGACTTTTCAACACACTGTCATGCACTGCCAACAACATTAGTAGGGCAAGAAAATTTCGAGGGTTTTCAGGTGCGCCAAGATTTTCAACATCACCTCTCAAAGAAATACACTGCCTACCACAAAACAACACTGCTCGGGCTATAGACTTAGGGCCTGTTTACATGGAGGTGGGGTAACCCGCCTCTCCATATAATCTCTCATTTTTATTTGATCATGTTTACATGATAGGTGGGGTAACCCGCCTAGGCGGGTTGCCCGGTCTGCCAGGTAGGGTAACCCTGTCAGCCGGGGTTGCATTTTGCCATGTAAACGACTCAAGGTGGGGTAACCCGCCTAGCCGGGGTCGTGTTCATGCGCGCCAAAGCGCGCCAAAATTTGAAGCAGAACAATATGGCCACCCACGCTTACAAACCCGGCGAGCTTTTTCGCCGGCTTCATCTGGATAACGTGCAACAGAGCGAAGAAAATCAAGCATATTCTGGGATTGTGAGTGAAGAAGATCCGATTGAGTCCCACACATCCACTGTCAACAACTTTACTTTGCCTAGTCGGCCGTCGATAGCACAAGCAGCGCAAAGGCAAGAGAAAAGCCTCTGAGAACAAAGAACAGTCAACAGCCCCTAAGAAAACCAAGAAGAACCCTAAAAACAAGGCATGGAGCGCTGATCAAGTTGAACTTCTTTTGAGATACCTAAAAGACTTCAAAACGAAGTGCGACTTTAATGGAATCGATTTCGAGGCCGACCTGGCCTCTATGTATACGGAGATACGTCGGTGTATGGCTGCCGATTTTCCAGAAGAATTTGGTCCCGAGGTTGTTACTGAGCCTATAAAACCGCTCAAAGAAATGAGTGAGAAAGAATACGAAGCCTTCAAAAAACACAGAGATAGTGAAAGAACTCATTTAAAAAAAGGGTACGATAGAGTGAAAGAAAAGATTCGAAACGTGAGGCAAGATTTCCGCACAGCAGTGAACAAGGGAACAAGAAGTGGTAGTGGGAAAATTGTTCAAGAAAATTTCGATCTGTTGTCTGAAATATGGGGTGGCTCGCCAGCTACCACGTCCCTTTCCTTTGGAATTGATGCAGACACATTAGGAACAGACATCAGCTCGGAAATACATAATGAAACGCTAGAAGGTTAGTGTTATTAAAAAATTTAAATCTTCATTTTTATATTTATTCATTTATTTATTTATTTATCTATCTATTTATTACAATATATGGCTAAAAGGCCAAATGATAATTTTTAAAGGAGTCCTAAACCCCATAGCCATATAAAAACAGATTTTAACCTTTGAATCTCCAATATCAACATACAAATTTAACAGTCATCTTCTCTTATTGTTCTACTTGGGGTACTATTTTGAAAGATGAAAACAAATTTTCTATCATTAGTAATGATTCCCATGATATTCATTGCCTGAGTGAGTGCTGCATGTTGAATGGATATTATGAAGAGTTATTGGCTGTTGATCACAACTGAGGCAAGAGGCCTGTTCATACTTTTGTTGATTTATGGCAAGTGATGAAAATGACTATTATTTTAGAAAGAAGAAATAATTATTCTGTAAGACAGTTCTTTTACCTCCAATTATTCAATTTTACAAATTGTAGATGCATCAACTGTAGAGTCAACTGATTCCTCCAGTGAAAGCCTATCTGCAGAAACCCCAGTACTATCCCCAGGTCAGAAAAAAAGTAAAGGTGTCTCTCTCTCCAACATCCCCAAGTTGGTTGACAATAAGAGAAGGCATATGGAGAAAACACTGTCCCAGGCGCAACGAGACCAGCTGTTGATGAATACTGCTAAAGAAGATCTTCTCATGAAGAAAGAAATGATGGAGTCATTTCAACAATCAAACAAGACATTGGAAGAGTCCATATCAAAGATGACCATGTGTTTAACATCTCTTGGAGATGGAATTGCCAGTGGGATGCAAATGTTGGCAATGGCTCTCTCTGGTCAACCCCAGAATAATGTTCCTCAAGTTTCTCACCCACATTTCAATTATTGTACCCCATTAACCAGACGTTCTGTACCCTCCCAGTTCAGCAGAATTGGTAGTGAGGAAGTGATGCAGTCCATCAATGAGCAAGGACCAATTCTAGGGCCTACTCGTACACTATTAGAAGATGAAAGCTTTCAGCTCTGATGATTACATAACAGTGATATCCTAGATGAACAAAAAGACATTTGTTGTGTTACAGGTCCCTTTAAAGATTTGATATTTAATCTATATGATTTCCAGTACATATTCATATTAATATATATGAGGAATGTAAACATTATTATTTAAGCGTTTAAATGTTATTTAAATGCATCTTTAATTGCAAGGTGTTATAACTCCAACATTTGGGCTAGTTAAGCTGTTCTATAAAGCAACAACAAGATAAATCCAGACAACTTGCATTTGTTCGAGTATATTTTAACAGTTTATTAAATCCAAGTAAAATAACAACACAATGAACTAAACAGCCATGAAAACTATCGAGTTTGCCTCTGGAACAAGAACAAAAGAAATTATTTAATTAGACAATACCACCAGGAAAATTAATGAAATAACAAAACAAACACTACAACTGATTTCTATAATAGACAGGTGGAGTAAGTTCCTATAAAACTGTGCTTTCAAGTATAAAAAAAAGGAACAGAGTTACAACTCTATGGTTGTACAATGGGAATATGTGTACCATCTACGCACCCAAAGGATTATGTTTTAGTTTAAGTGGAACGATCTTGATTCCACTAGTTAGCTTGCTGTTCTGTTATTAAAACCTCACAAGTTTTATGTGATTATGACTACATTCACTCAGAAAGGAATCTGTTTATTTTAGATAGCAGTATAAGCTAAATAAACAAATCAGTGAGGAATGTGTTCCTTGTAGAAGGATGTGATTGTTTCTCACATAAGCTCCCTCAGCAGTGTTGAAAGAATATAACCGGTCTGGTGCATTTTCAGGTTGTGCCAGTCTATCACGTGCCATTTGCTGTGCAACAACATCATCCTCTACATTCATGCCCTGCAACTCACAAATGTTGTGAAGTACAAAACAGGCATAAATAATGCTGGGGATAACATTCAATCCCATGTCATTTCTTTTGTTTAAGATTTGCCATCTTGCTTTAAGACGGCCATAGGCACACTCTGTTGGGTTTCTAGCACTCCTAAGCATGTTATTAAAGATAACCTCTTCATTTGTGCGAGTATTGGGGAATTCCTTCATGCAGTATGGAAGTAGGGGGTAAGCAGGATCCCCCAACAATGTAACAGGTATGTTTTCGTAGCCTGGTAAAATTTCTTTATAACACATAGGAAGTCTTTCCTCTCTTAAAAGTCTGTTTATTCTCGAATTACCAAAGACTCTTCCATCATGCACACTCCCTGGCCATTTCACGTCGACGTCTAAAAATAGCCCTTTCCAGTCACAAACTCCTTGAACATTCAAGGTGTATTTCAGTTTATAACTAAAATAGTCATGAGGATTCTCGCTTGGTTGTGCAATGGGAATATGTGTACCATCTACGCATCCAAAGGCCTGTGGAAAACCATATTTATTTTCCATGCCATCAATAAGTTCCTTCATTTCTTGAACGGTGTTGGGCAATTTTATGTATCTTGGACCTAAAACATCAGTAATAATGTTGCATACTTTTCGAACAACTACGGAGACTGTGCAATGCGCAACTCCAAATGCATTTGCTGTCATCGTGAGAGAGCCTTGATCCTTCAAAAAGTATAGGGTAATGGCAAGTTGCTTTTCCACTGACAACACATCAAGTCCTCTTGGACTCCTACCAGGTTGAAGAAAGGGTCGCAATTCGTCTGCTACGGACATAAAAACCGCACGATTCATCCTTAAGTTCTTCTTCCACTCCCTTTCTGGCAAAATTCCATTGAACAAGTTGAGCCACCACTGTTCTGTCCTCCCCGAACTTCTCCACATTCTACCTCGACGGTTAATTCTTCTTCGGATGCGTAGAAGTCGTGCAACACTAGCATTGTATTGTTGCGTTGCCTGAGCAGTTAACTGCCTTTGGCGGAAGCTTTGTATCATCAAAAGTGACAGTAAAAAGCCGCAGCATTGAAATGCTGCAGCGAGAGCAGATAATAAACAGAAAAGAACACTGACCGCCAAAATGCGTCGTTCGTCCGCCATTATCTTTGTTTACATGCCTAGCGACCACGCAACAATGTCTGGTAACGTCACCCCAGGACCCCGGGGTTACAAGTTTGCATGTAAACGCGGGCCATTTTTCGACCACGGCTAGGCGGGTTACCTCACCTACATGGGGTCCCCCACCTCCATGTAAACAGGCCCTTAAGAAACTCACGGTTTTACTCGATATTTGCGGCCTTACTGCAATCAATTTGAGCTGACATTGCTGTATGTGGGTGCTCAACAGCTCGTTTAATATTGTAAGCTTGCTCCATGGCCTTCTGATGATGTGTAGAGTCTTTCTCGCTTTTTTTGTTCCACTTCAAAATGGTTTGGTGACAAACTTGCTTTTTGATGCATCAGAACAGAAAATAGCACAAGCTGTACAGAAAACACCATCAACCTAACCGAAAAGCCCAAATTGGGAGTTACAATATACGTTATGTATGTATGTATCAACACGTTCACTGTACATCATCCTGAGGTGCTGTGACAACCACTCTAAACAGTCATCACATTTGCAGGCCTAGTGTCACGTTTTCACAAATTTTTGTATACATGCGAGACATGTTTTAAGCCAGTCAAATTATTTGTGAGTTGGTCACCGAGCGACCTTTCCAGGCAGTTGGGGGGGGGTTGTCCGAACCCCCCCAGCCTATGGGCCTGATGTGGTCTCTTGTTGGATTGATAAGCAAAGATAAAAGTGCTCCAAGTAGTTAACTCTATGTTAGAAGTAAAGTGTCCTTTTAAGGTGGCTCAAACCAGTTTCAACACTTTCAAGAGAGTTTGCTATTAGAACTATTACTACACTCTATCGCATAACATTAGTGTTATGGTACCATGTAAAAGATCAATCATTGCTGAACAAGATGCAGGCAATTTTGTGATGTAACAAGTAACCATGGCAACAAGATGGCCTTGCAAAAACACCTTATATTTTGGCTTTAGTTGCTCATACAAAAACCAAATTGGTGACCCCGAGTTTTTATTGCATAAACGTAATCAGCAGACCAAGATAAAACTCTCTGCAAAGTTTTAAAAAAAGAGCTACCTAAAGAGTTACCTTACCTTACATTGCTGTTAAGTGATTAAGTGTTGCAGTGTCAATCCTTCTAATAAGAACGCTTCTTTCAAGTGTTGAAACCGGTTTGACCCACCTTAAACCAAATTACATTCGAACCTATACTTGGAAAGCATCAGTGTCGCTAACAGATGCCCAGTTGGGGCAATCTTCTGGTCTATCAAGCGACGACTGAGCACCCTTCTTCGTAACACATTTAACTGCCTGGTCCTGTGAGCGTTTGGACTGGTATTTTTTGTGGATCCTGTCCACTTTTCTTTTTGAATTTCCTCTTCTTCAGCTCGTCCCTTTCCCAAGGGATTGTCTTTACTACATAAACAAGCTTCCCATCCTCTTGTTCAGATTCCTCTGAGGACATGTATGCCTCAGTTAAAACCTCTACCATTTCACCCTTCATGTGGGTGCTCCATTTGTGAGCGTTGTCAAAGGCAAGAGTCCTTCTTGCTTTTTTCTGCATAATAAAGGTAAAGATTGTCAACAGCTATGACTAACAAATGTACTGGTAACTTTAGAGTCTCTATAACTTTGATGTCCAATATCAAAGATGTACATGTATGCTGTAAACTAGCTTGAGTAGCTGGAGTATGGCCGCCATGTCGGGCACAAGTATTGATTACTATTAATTTAATGCCATTATTATCATCATTATTATTAAAATTAATGTTATTACTACTGAAATATCAATTATTGGGAGACGTCGTCATATGCGCCCACAAGCAATACCGCTAGCCATGATTACCATGAGATAAGTAACTCATTGTTTTCTACCTGTTCCTATGAGTATGGTGCTCTGCTTGGTGGCACGGAGCTCCACTATTATCTAATTGAGGCCTTGAGAGATGCAGCCAAACACTCACCCAAGAGAGTAATAGGAATATAGAAAAAAATCCAAGCTCTAGCTGGGATAGGAGCTCATAACCCTAGTGATGTAGATGTAGCTGTATGCTCAGTAGTATAAAGGGTCAAAGGGGGCCCCGTTTTTTAAGAGACATGAGAGGTCACTCATGCGTAACGAATACACACGTGGAAGGCATTTTTTTTTTTGTATCTTTTGTCACGCATGATGAAAGCCATTTTTCTTTTTAATTTTTGTCACACGTAGATCATGAAAGACAAAGTAGTTTCCCACATATTAAATACCTTTGATTGCTGACAATTTTGCCATCATAAAATTACACATGAAATCAGTTTTATTTTTACAACGCAAAAAGAATTAGTCTCATGCAATTATGACACCACAAACTATACTTGGGAAACAAAAATCTACTCACACTGGTATTACATTTTAAAAGATATCCAAGCTCACAATGTTCTCTAGTTGTTGCCACGACCGTAAAATGTGTCTTACATTTGCTACAATGTAAAGATCGATACACATCTATTCGTCTGTAACAGGTCGGGCAAACGATGTCTAAACACAACAAAATTCTTTTGTCGGTTTGCATTTATGACACCACAAAAATAGTATTCTATTTCCCAACACTCTCCTGTCACGCTCATTGTTATTAAGACATGGGAGAATTGATCGAGCCCTTTCAGGGAAGTGGAACGCGTAGCCGCTCCAACACGAATTTTTAGCAAAGAAGGGTGGGAGGGTGGGCTGTTCCATCTTGCTCCTTGGCGCTTGATCAGAGACTGAGCAGAGAACAAGTGTTCGCCAGAATTTATAAACACCCCCCTGGGATTTAGAAACCTTCTGTGAATGCATACCATCGTGTAGAGTGAATGTTATTTGATGTTCACACTTTGTGCTTCATTCCTGAGTGTTGTGAATAGTATTCTATTTCCCATTACTCGCCTTTCATGCTCATTGTTATGGGAGAATTGATCTATGCTCTACACAGCTTTGCTTTCACAGTACCCTTGTCTCCGTATCAAGCCTCAAACAAGAACCCTAGAATGGTTGTCGAACCTCCCAATTAAATTAGAAGAAACTCATAGAGGAAGCTACCTTTTTGCAGGTGCGTCTGATAAAGCCAGGGTAATAGCACATCCAGCCCTAAATCCATGAAGGGTCTCTCCATTATCTGAACCCGTCTCGTTTAAGTACACTTTCAAACGAGCCTCAGCCGTGGTCAAGTTAAAAGGGGCATCCAAGATACCCCCCTGCGGAATGGTGGGGCGAAAAAGATATCGTCTTGTCAAGTCGATTTTCAGTTGTTGGGCCACCTCCATATATTGTTCTATTCCTTGAACAGGGCAAATTCTTGATTGCGGGTTTCTCTTAAGGCCAAAAACATTACTTTCACCATCTCTCAAGGTTTTACCCCAGACATGATTGAAGAGAAAACCATCATCGTTAGGGAATCTTAAAATTTCCGGCAATTTCACTAGACCCATGTCTCCGGGTCTGTCACTGCTGAAAAAGACTGCCTTAAAGTATGCCTGGTCTCTTGCTAAAATGAAACGTTGTTTTGGGGTGATGGTCGTGGACTGCAAATTTCTGTCAATATGGGCAGTTAACTGAGACAGTTTATCCAGAAAAAAGGGGGTGGCTTGTTTCGGTGTTAATTGTGCTTGCAGTTGCTCAGCTGTAACTAAACGGAGGTAGTCTTTAACAGTTCTATCCGCAGCCGGGTTACCAAGGCCGAGGCGTTTATCCCATTCACTGTCATGCCCATGAGCGTGAAAGATTGCTCGTAATTTGGCAATATATGAGTCTATAGTTCTATACGAAAGTCGCAAACAGCAAGCCCAATCATGAGTGCCTTTCTTCCCTAAATGTGGGCATCCATTACAATGGACCTGAGTCTTTCCATTCTTATCCTTACCTACCAAAAATGGCAGATATCTCGAGGTGTTACAGTTGCTATTGTGAGGCAACCAGGAAGGGAAGAGAGAAAGTTCTTCAACTCCCTTTGGAGCGAGTCTTTTTGTTTAGAGTAACTAGTCACTTGATCGAATAGGGCTAAATGTCGAAGTCGATCGTCAGTGACATACATATCTATAGCTAAAGCTGTGCAATTTCCGCTGTTTAGGATTTTCCTGTTATAACCACATCGTTGGCAGTAATGGAAGTCAGAATCATTGGCATGACCACAATTAGGGCATCTCACAGAAGGAGCAAACAGTTTTGCAACCACGGGTAAATCCTGTAGAAGGAATTAAATGGTAACATGTCTATGAATAATATCATTTTATTGCAATTTATTGCTAGATAATATAGACGAAATATGATTAAAGTTGACAAAACTGGTCTTTTCCTTATAGTGTTCAGCAATCTTCCGAGGTAATGTAATCCTGGTCTTAGGTTATTGACCTAAGTTGTCCATAGAGGATTCTCCTGGAAAATGTTCTGCAAAAGCCCAAAGGTCCCCGGGGATCCCTTGATGAGGTGTCCATCCTTGTTTGGAGGGCGAAAGAAGAGCTCCAACTTCCCCTTTAATCTCGAATCTGCATGATTTACTAGCACAGCTTTCAATCAAAAGCCACCAGTATTTCTTTGGATAAACATCCAAGACAACAAATGTACAAGGTCTCCGATGAACTTTTAGAAAACGTAGTATAGGGGAAAACGTAGGGATGCTTCAAAAAAGGAGCCCCACCTAAGAGATCTTGTGCAAATATGTTCACGCCACAAGATTGAGGTGACGGATGTGGGGTAAAATGTGGCAATAGAACACCTTCCTGGTCTGTCATCGCATTTGAGTCAAGTGCCATTAAGTCACAGGTGTGTCCTTGCGGGCCATTAAACTCTCGTTGTACCCTTTCCCATATATCGGGGTGGAGTTTACAATCCATATTTGTCAACCGGCGAGAGTGTGCATCTGCTTCATTTTCACCAAATGGAGAGAAGTATTTAGTTTCATCGTGAAAAATAACCTCTTAATTGCGTTATTCAATGACTGACTCCTACCACGAATCCATCTTGACAGGCCAAGAGGTGCAAAAGGCCTTGGAAATAGCAGCATTCATCTCCCTAGTAAAAAGTAACGTCCCTGGTACTGCCAATGAGAATGACACACATTTTCCTGCCAAGAGTTGGAGATTCAGAAATTTCTCCTTCTTTTCAGGGATAAGACTAAATACCTCTCAGGAGGAATCTTGGCATGAGCACGGACTTTGGAAGACCCAAAAAATATCCCAATTTAATAAAATAATAAGCTACTAAAAAGATGGCAGATTTGGCAGCCGCTAAATTATGTTCATCAAGACTTCTAAAAATAGCATAGACTCCTTGCTTTGGAGATACAGTACTGTGCAAAAGTAATGATAGCGAATTTCGTCGAATTTCGTGCTTTGTTCTCAACGAAATTTCGCCGAAATTTCGTCGAACTTTCGCTTTGGAGACATGCGAAATTTCCTGTAGGTTGAGCGAAATTTCGAAAGGTCTAACGAAATTTCACCGAAGTTTCGCTCAGGAGAAGTGCGAAATTTCGTTTTGCTTTGGCGAAATTTCGGAAAGTGTAACGAAATTTCGCCGAATCTTCGCTCTGGAGGTGTGCGAAATTTCGAAAGGAGAGACGAAAATTTCGTTCAAAATGCGTACGAAATTTCGAAAGGTGAGACGAATCTCCTTTCAAATGCGTTCGAAATTTCGTTTTGCCAGAGAGAGCTACAGTAAGTTTTGACGTTGGTAGTGTGATGGCTGCCATGATCTTGGCCTACAGATGTAGGTCTTGAACATAAATAAGCATGTATCATATCATTTTTCGCAGTTTTCGAATTGTCGTTAACTGCGAATAGTTCGTAGTTATGAGAACATGGAACGACCTGCAACCACCTCAAAAGATTCAACAACCACTCACAAACAATCGAATGCCTCTTTAAACAAGCAAGATGACAATACGTCACGCATATGAAATACGTGACCTGAATAAAACCTCCAGCTCCCCCTAGAATCTTATTGTCAACCACAATCAACCACGAGAAACGTCGAGGTAAAATAATAATAATGTTGTCGAGGTGGTTGTTCAATTTTTTGAGGTGGTTGTAAGTCATTCCATGTTTTAGTAACTACAGCGAACAGTTTATTTCGGTAATATTGTCTGAACACAAAAGTTCGCAGTTTTTTTTTCAACGATATTTCTCGTGTTCTATTATTTGAGCGAGAACGATATTTCACTGCAAGGTGCATAAGTTCGAGCGAAATTTCGCGGCACTCCGGAGATATTATTTTTTCCACAAGGTCTTCGGAATGCTTTGGAAATACACATCTCGCAAGTGACTTGCCGACGCGTGCGAAACAAAGAATTTTTCCTTGAAGTAAAAAATAACTAAACGTGAGCAGCACGCCATAGAAACTTTGATGAACAATTATATGGCTAAAGAAAGAGCATTTTACTGTTTGAATGAACAATTTGTGTCAAATATAACCGGAGATATAATTTTTTCCGCAAGGTCTTTGGAACGCTTTGGAAATAAACATCTCGCAAATGACTTGCCGACGCGTTCGAAACAAAGAATTTTTCCTTGAAGTAAAAAATAACTAAATGTAAGCAGCGCGCCATAGAAACTTTGATGAACAATTATATGGCTAAAGAAAGAGCATTTTACTGTTTGAATGAACAATTTGTGGTAAATATAACCAGAGATATGATTTTTTTCCACAAGGTCTTCGGAACGCTTTGGAAATTAATTAATTGTCAAATTGAAGTGTGGTTCACTAATAAAAATTTGTTATCTGTAAATGCGAGACCAAACTGCAGGAAAAATAAACAATTAATACTGAGCAATGACACCCGCTTATTTTACAACAATCCCTTTTTATTAAAATCGCGGGAAAAGGTTTGCATGACTATCAATGTCTTTCAACACGGACTGCTGTCACTGAACTGTTTTTTTTTTTTTCCCTCAGGTTGCATTCTGCATTTTGTGACCCTCGTGTAATGACCCCAAATGGTGAACGAAATTTCGATCTCCAAACGAGATTTTCGTTCGAAATTTCGCACACACAAACAAAGTGTTGGAATTTCGTTTGAAATTTCGCTCCCACTTGCGAAATTTGGAACGAAATTTCGCTCCCACTAACGAAATTTCGAACGAATTTTGCCACCTTCAGCGAATTTGCCAAGTGAAATTTCCTACATCTGCACGAAATTTCGTTAATGGTGAAACAATAGAGGCCAGCGAAATTTCGCCGAAAATTCGTTCTCCTCGAAATTTCGCAGATTTACGTAGAATTTCGTAGAACTTCGTCGAAATTCGACGAAATTTGCTATCATTACTTTTGCACAGTACTGTATCCGAATTAAAGCTGACCATTATGACGATCATCAATATACAACGAACAGGGAATTTCCATCGAATGGAAGAAGTTAGACACCATCAGGCCAGTTGAATGGTAAACATACGGGGATATCTTTGAACCAAAAGGCAGTGTGTTGTAAACAAGGTACCAACCACCCCACTGAATGCCAAAAAATGTTCTACTCCCCTCATCAGGAGAAGCTGGTCATACCCAGATTTGTCATCAAGCTTCGAACCGATTTTCTGCAAACTGGCCATGCGAAAGTTGGGGCAAGAGAGTGAGGGAACGCTTGCAAGAAAACCCCCCTATTTGTGAAAAACGCCCACCTCTTTATGGTTGACTTGACACACGCTGATTGACGTCTTATTAACAAATTAGCCAATAAAAGATAACCATGTTAACACGTTGGCTTCCAACAAAACAAACCAAGGCACCGAGGAAAGACCGAGTGATCAATGCAGAATTTGCCAGTGTGATTTTAAATGTTAAATTTGTAACAGCAGCTTCTAAGCCGGGTACGACTGGTTATGTTTCTTCTGAGAATTTGTTTAAACCATTGAAAAGAAACTTCTGTGCGCTCGTAAAATACAAAAGTTGGAAACATATAAACTCGTACAGAGTTCGATGGGTAGTAAGTAAATGCCGTTAAATGCAAATCTCCAGCAAAGCTGACCATGAAACCATTCAAATAGGTTTGAGTTTAAAACTAACGACGATTTCAGTGCGACTTGCTGGCTATTTTGTTGATGCACAGTGGTTGACGAAATGGATCGTACTAAATCTCCTGGAAATTACAGGCAAACCTCCTCGCTAGCTTGATAATCCACAGTACGTTATTGGTCAAACCGTCACGAAATCGTACATGAAATAGCAAGTAAAAGTGCTTTAAAAAATCGAATAACTTTACAAAGGAGCCGCTTTCTTCTCACAATAATTAAGAGAAGATTTAGCAGGCTGTGTAGTTGTCTTCATCTTGTCTCAATCCATGATATAGGACTAAGCTTACATCAGGCTCAAAGCTTTGGCAACAGGTCTCAGCGAGGTTAACAAGTGCCACCAATGTTCTCCTCGCAAATGCTGAGAAATACCTACCGTCAAACTATAGGCTCTGCCATTGAAGTCGCGTGTCGCACGTCCCCGTCATCGTAGCCCCTGGGAATGCTTCGGCAGCCGAGTGACAGCGGCGAGAGGCGAGTGTCCGGCGCCTCTACATAACCGGAACCTGTGTGCTAAGGGAAGGAAAACCCCTACAGAAAACCACTGGCCCTCCAGGTTGGGGGTTCGGCATGGGGCTAACAACCCCACCCCGTAAAAACCATCAAGGTACAGAAACCGCAACTATGAATTCAAATCCACAGAGTCCTATGGAAATTTCAAGCCAAGCTCCTGAGCTTGGCAGTATGACAGCTCCTAGTGGAAACCCATCACGGGAAGCTATGAGCTCAAGGAGGAATTTTCTTGGGCCCAAAACGATGGTACGACTTAAATTGAACTTAGTGAGATGGGTTTGTCACGGGGAGAGGCACAGGCAATTGCGAAAGACAAGACCCGGTGGAAAAGAGACATTGTTGCGGCCCTATGCCCCATTAGGGGCAATAAGGACTAATATATATATACATCAGGCAAGCTACGCAGAGAATTTGACGAATTTCCTGGTCCAGAACTGGACTAGAAACATGTGGATTCTGATAGTTTGCAGGCATTTTATTAATTCATCCTGCGTAAATAAAGTATCTTTTGCAAGCAAGCGAAAAGCTCACTTCAGTTCAGTCCAAACTTTTCGTTGACAATAAGCGCTGCCAAAGTTTTGTTAAATAACGATCGAATCTTTTGCTTTTAATGAATTACGGAAACGCCATAGCGGCTTCAGCTGACACGTAAATGATATTGAATTTCCCTTGATGGATATTGTCCAAGCAGTCCAGATTTTCATTTAAATTACAGGCTGTCATTCCCATAGAATTCACCTCAACCACTTACTTGATCGCGTATTATGCTTTGAAATGGAGAAATCACGATGATACTTGAGAAGCCGGTTCTTCGTTTTAAGTTCTTTTATTTCACACTCCGCACATCATGACAAACATCTGAAAAATTAAGCTTTTTCCGAATCCTGTTGGCAAAATGGCCATTACATCTATACAGTTAAAGAGATGGCGCATTGACAGTTCTTTTTTCCTTTTCAATGTAAAACCCAAGACCCGATTCGCTCAGCTTCAACACACGATTCGAAACCTTCCACATCTTCCACCATTGCCTTTGTCACGCTAGAACTTAGGAGAAATATTTTGCTCCAGAATTTGTCACCTGTCAATCATTGTGACTGTGCCGCACCAATCAGAAGCCCCCGTTTGTGGGCGAACGGGTTTTTCAAAAATAGGGGGTCTTCTTGCAAGCGTTCCCTCAGTCTCTTGCCCCAACTTCCGCGCGGCTTTCAAAGCTCTTTTTGTCGAAAAGAAACGCTTGCTATGCAGGCTACCCGCCGAAAGAATCACGGCGTGACAGTAACTGATAAACAATCCCAAATTCGTAGGCCATAAGACTTCCACTGTCACGATCATCAGTTGAACAACCTGCCAAAAGAATCACGTCGAGACAGTAACTAACAAAACAATCTCAGATCCATTGGCCATAAAACTTCCACCGTCACCATCATCTTCCGAACAACTCGCCGAAAGAATCACGTCGTGATAGTAACTGACAATCAGTCTCATTTACACTGGCCATAACATTCCACTGTCGTGATCATCAGTTGAACAACCTGCCGAGAGAATCATGTCATGACAGAAACTGATGAACAATTTCACTAATTGGTCATAACACTTCCGCAATCATGATCTTCAATCGAAGAGCCCACCGAAAGAATCACGTCATGATTGCTCATAACCGCTGACAGTTATAATAAACCAAGTGCACAAAGATCCAATATATGATTTTACCAATTTCCCCAAGTTACCTGCCAACTCCATGAGGAGTAATAATAAAATAGCCAGTCTGCGGCATAATAATTGAATACCCTTGTGGGAAAAGAAAACACCCAAAACGTTCCGAAACAAATAACAAGGGAAAAAAAGAATGGGGATAAAGGCGACCCAAACTAGATATTCGCAAATACGAGAAAAGTTTAAACTTCAAATTCACCTCCAGTTTCTCTTCCGCTGTTAACTGAACAGGCTGTGCTGCGGCCACTGCCTGTAAATTTCCAGGTCCAGGTGCAGGTCCAGGTGCTTGTTGTTGAGGTTGTTCTCACACTGCTTGGGGAATTTGAACTAAAAATTCGTGTTAACCAAACTAAAGTTCCACCTTGCTCAGTGGCACATGATCAGAGACAGAGCAGACAACGAGTATTCGCCAGAATTTATAAACACCTTCTGTGAATGCATACCATCGTGTAGAGTGGATGTTATTTCATGTTCACACTTCGCGCTTCATTCCTGAGTGTTGTGGATAGTCAGATGGTATGTATATAAAACACCTATTGCATTTAGCACAGTTTTAAGATTTATAGATGTTTACCAGCCTTGCACATTGTCAACAAATAACACCACAAATAATAATCGGGTGGCTTGAAAAATCGTTTTTTAAAATCAAAAATATACCATGTTTTATTTCTAATAACGGTGTACCAGTAAAATTTTCAGAACATTGTGCAACATTTGTGGGGACTCCAGGTGGGTATATCCATGAGATCCTTCCCTCGAAGGCGCTATTTCATCCCGACCTCATTTTCAATTGCACTTCCCCTGCGGAGGGAGTGGGGTAGGGTTTTCTACTAAAATCGTTTTCCAGATCATTAGAATGAGTCATTTTTCTTTTTTTACTCTTTAATTTCATGCAGGATAGCACCTAGGTTTACAACGTTGATTTATAAAGAGAAGAAAAGTATTTTTTTTGCTAGTTTTTCAAAATCTGTAAGTCCACCATACAAACTACCACTCTTTTGTGGTTTCGATAAAAAGTACTTGTGTCTTTCGTTATTTAAAATTTTCAGATACCACGAATGCACCATGTCATGTACAAAATGATCGTTGGACGCATCGTCGTGTTCGTCTAGATCTTATCTAACACAGAAAAACAATAAAAAAATAATAAATACTCACCGCACACAGTGCTAATTGATAATCTGTCGCGTTATGATGACACCGACGTAAATTGTTCCATGGGGTGATGACCGTACGAATCGAAAAATAAACAATGTTCTTTCTACCACGGTGACCCAAGACTGTCCTGGTTTTGAAATGGGATCTGTATTTAAGATGATAGACCAGATGGATTGCCTGTCTAGATCTTTCACTAACTTATTTAAATCTCATTCATCGGCACCAAACACTCCTTTAAAATATCTAGAAATATCTTCACCTTCTAAACACGCTCTTCTTAATTGTAGTGTATCGTGCATGTTTTCCTGCTCATTCGTCCAAAACACCACCTTCGTTGTTATAACATTTTGGATACTGATTATATATAGCAACTGTCAATTTGCGCTGAAGTCCACTCCAGTCGTTGTGACACGTAAACATCTCGGGATCTAACCAAAATATGACGACTCTCAAATTTCTCACTACATCATCAGTCCAAACTGTAATTTCCACTTGGGAGTCCAATTTATTTATGTGCTGCATCCCACTGTTTGCATTTGGATTTAATATGATCCAGCCATTTCTGGCTGCAACTGTTATGGTGCATGGGATTACCTTCTTTACCCCAAAAATCACACAACATTTCTCGTATTTTTTATTCACGGCTGATTGGTCTCGCCGATTTCTCTGTCCACATTACCATCACCTCGTAAAGCAGAATCTAGCACAAAAGCTATTCCAAACTGATCTGGTATGCTATTCTGTAGTTTGGTCATTTCTGGGACTCTGATGCCCACACCAGTTGGATCATTAATGGTATTAAACATTCTACTGACGTCGATCATAACCATGGGATCCGTTTTGTAATCGGTTGGAGGTTGATCGACAGTCTAAAATAAGGCACTATCAGCCTTGTTTTTGTGTGATCTATTCTAAATTTTATATCTTCCACACCCATTTTGATTCCTTGACTGCTCGCTGTAAGTATTTGCTATCTTGTTTCTCATGCCACGGGTATGTCAATATGTACATCAATTTTGCGCATAATCGATACAGATTTGTGGTGACATTTAGATCTTTGTGATCTGCAAAAGACACTTAGATGCTAGCATTAGCCCTTCGTTAGAGCGAAGGGCTAACGCTTGAAACATCAGCTTTTAGAATCTCATGCGGTGGCCAATTTACATAATCAACTCCGTTGATAAAACCAAATCATTGTATACTACTTCCCCACCAACACAGCACCACAGTTTCTTTAAAAACAACCCTCTTTATAAAATCTTTTTCGTTTACGTCAGTTCGAATCATTTCCGTGTAGTGATCTTGCAATGTGTTAAAAACCAGCTGTTCCTGGGGTTGTTCCAGGTTTTCTTTCACCATGATGGTGTCAGTGTATTTTCTGACTTTTTGCGCTCCTTCACCATCTTGTTCCTCGGCTTGCAGTTTCTATGTTGTTGTTCCTTAAGATTTAATAGATATTGTAAACGTTCAGCAGCAGTCATTTTATTCCGATAATAACTTATTCAAGGCTAATTCAAATTCTTTGTCGTTGTTGTCGTTGTCGTCGTAAACGTTTCGATTATCTTGTTCTCTGAAACGCACATGTTTACCACCAATGCGATCCTCTACGTTCGATAGTGGAAGGGTCGCTTCTTTGGCAGAGTGTTTTAAATTCGATCTCTGTTTTTGCGGTGTTTGTAGATCTGGTCATATTACCCCTATTTCCACCGACGCGCCGTAGTAATTCTTTGATGGCTCTTTCTTCCTGCATCTGTTGGTCCACGCGTTCTAAAACGTTGAGCATTTTGTTGGTTTTTGTTTGTTTTTGGAAGTAGACGAACCACCACTAAAAATCACCTCATTCTCATTTCCCACTAAATCCATTAGTTCTTCTTCACTAAGTGTGTGTAAAAACGAAGAAATTCCATTCACCAAATCCTTTAACCTCTCCG